>NC_134574.1:146371422-146671422 GCF_050947875.1 Dermacentor variabilis | reverse complement strand
AATCTCGCCGTAGGTCATTCGAAGTCAGATATGCTTAACCATCAGAGAGAGAGAGAGAGAGCGCAGATAGGTTAACCAGAGGCGATTTTCCGGTTTGCTACCCTTCACTGGGGTGGGGGATATAGGGGTTGTATAAAGACGATCAATTGTGCATGTGCCAGCGGGACAAAAAAAAAACGGCTGCTGTTGGGACGACGCGTTTAGGGAAGCTTTCTCTGAGGCGCCCGAAGGTGCGGTCGCTGTCGTCTGCGATGGCGCTGTGACTTATGAGTGCTCATAGTGTTCATGTATATGCGAGCATATACAGGAACACTCTGGTGGTTAGTACTATATTTTTAGGCTGCTTCACACATTGTAAATTGTCAATAAAGGTGCGTTAAGCAATACGGTGCGCCGCTACATTGCTTCAATCGCATTAACGTCAACAGTCATCGTGAGATGGGTCTTGCAAGAATCCTTTTTCAGTTAACTCCAATGCGACTGCGTAAAATACCGTTCCAAGCATAAAGCCCGTAACAATGAATTAAATGCGGTAAGGAAGTTGTTGAACCGCATCTATGCCGCCGGATTCTGGGGAATATTGACAGCAATTTGTCCTAAACTCTCTGCTCGTCACAGAAGCAGGGAAGCACCCGTGATAGCGCGTTTAGAATGCCGCGAGTTGAAGTAGCGTCAAGATGCCAGCCGTAGGCACAACGTTGCTACCTGGTCTCAGTGTTTATATAGGCACGGAAAGGCAATTTTTACGAGAACATACGCGAGGAGACGGTCGCGGGCGGTTACCTTCAGCTTCTCTACGTGGTATTTAAACAAACAATACAAATGAAAACCAGAGGGTGAGTGGGATGGGGGGGGGATTCACATTTGTAACATACCATAGTCGGTAATAAGAATCCATTTGAGAAGCGATTATGCTCCCGAGGTGTAAAATGGTCTCAGCAGGACATGAGTACAGACGTGTAATCGTCCACACAACTCAGGTTAGAAACGGGGGCTCGCTTCCTGCGGCTTCCCTTGCAAGAATGTGAGGTCTGTATGCTAGCGAATACGGTACAGTTAAAAAAAAAAAGAAAAAGAAAAAAAGACAGAGTGAGCCGTTGCATGCGTGGCACACTGTCAACGGGAAACTATTTAACGCTTTTGTTATTCTTCATCTCTTTTCTCTTTTCGTCGTATGCTTCTAATTTATGTGTGCTAGAGTTGTAATATCCTCTTTTGTCGCTCTGTTTGCGCAGCTTTCCCGTGAGCTTTCTCTAATTTTTCTCCCTTTCTCTTTCTGCTCTCGTAAAGTTCAATGGTCGTCTACACATTCCTGTTCTTCAATGATCCGCTGTTTCCTTAGCATTTCGTTAGTGTTCCAATCATCTGTACAGTGGTTGTGTGTCATTCCCTGTGAACAAGAAGCATAACAATTTACACAATCCGATTGCAGAATGAAAAGAAAATGTTTTAACTTGCATTTGTGTGAATAGTGCGAACAAGCATATAACTATGTATTGCCATCAACTGCACGAATACTCCGCTCAGTACTCGTTTATGATCTCTCTCTCTCTCTCTCTCTCTCTCTCTATATATATATATATATATATATATATATATCCTTTTTTTCTTTCCTTTTTTTTTCCGACTTCCGCGTTCAGAAGGTTCGATGGAAACGCCGAGCAATCCTGGCAGTTTCGAGCATGCATTGTACGATACAACACATGCGGCTGATAAGTGCTGTGTGTGGAAGATATCGCCCAGGTCGTGTCTTTATAGATAGCTTGGTAAGTGAGACGAGAGGTCCATAAACTCAGTGCAGACCATGACTCAGCAGCTGAGTCTGCAGCATTTCGCTCAACCTGCATGTAGCAAAAACGTTGAGCATGGTCGCGTTCTTCACCGCGGATGGCCCCAATTCCATTTATACACCCTCGGTAAATGTGCGTTGTCGTTCCAGTCTATAGGCCTCTGTTGCAACTTAATTTGTACTGTTACTCTCCGAAGTATGATGAATACCTTATTTTATATATTGTAGCGTAAACGAAATGCTGTCCATGCCACGTAACGGTAGCCTAGGCCTCCGTGTGCCTGTTTAATTACACCTTTTAGCCCAGCTCAGCCATCCGGACCGTTTCAGGCGAACTAAGACGAATTCGTAATTTGATTAGCCCTTACACAACAACGTGCTTCAGCAGAGCCGGTCATGTAAGAGCAAATATAGGTTGCAGCGTGAGTGGGCTGACAGCTGTCGATCAGTTATCAGTGTGTTTAACAGATTTAATATCATATCCGGTTGCATTTGTGCCTATACAGAGACAATATAAAACAAAAATAGAAATGCGTTCATTCATTCTTATTTTGTTTCCCTAGTACAGAGAGCTATGATCATCAGCCAAGTTGAAATAGTCAGTGGGCTAGATTAGGATACAAACAGTGGGATGGAGACGTCGCGTGTCACAAGATCCCTGGAATCAGCCCATCTTATTTATGGCCACCCCTTTCCAGTTGCTCTGTTGCCCCTTGCGGACCCGATAGAGAAAGTCACATCACGAACAATTATGCATAAATGCCCAGAACACGGCATCAGTTGTGTAGAGCATCCAAGACACAGCGATCAAAAATAGAATGGAGTAACTTGGGCCCTCAAGCCCTGTACACGTCATCAATGACAAGAAACAACCATAGCGTCGCGTTTACACAAGGAACACTTGAACGCAATAAACCA
Organism: Dermacentor variabilis; assembly: GCF_050947875.1. NCBI lineage: Eukaryota > Metazoa > Arthropoda > Arachnida > Ixodida > Ixodidae > Dermacentor > Dermacentor variabilis. The sequence continues at coordinate 146,668,715 of NC_134574.1, read as the reverse complement.
CACGTTTCTCCGGAGCACAGTCGATCCCCAACCATGAGTTAAGTTTCATATTAGGAGCACGCACTACACCAGGCCTTACGACCCGTCAGTGTCAAGAGCACAATGCCAAAAGTTGACTGTTCGCCATTAGTTCATATATATATATATATATGTATATATATATATATATATATATATTGCACACCAACGCAACGCCAGTGTATTAGAGGTATCAATGCCTCGCTTCGTAACAATACACCGGAGCATATATAGCGCCCCAAGTCCAAGAGCAAAGTGTAGCGCCATAGGCACACTTAATTTTCTTTTTTTTTTTTTTTTTTTTGCGGTACAGTGCACACACTCATAATTAGTTGTCTGCCCAGCACTTTGAGTAAAGGGGCAAAATCCAGCGCGCCATGTAAACACGTAGCATTCGACTCAAATGTGAACACCGATGCCGTGTATACCGAAATGCATCTGCATGTTACATCTGTGCGGCGACTTCGCCATGTTCTGCGTATACAGCGCTTCCATGAAACACGTATGTACGCACGAGGGCCAACCCAGCGGTCACTTGTTAATAGCGAAAACGTCGTTCTTTGCCCGAACGTGAACAGCGCTCACATGTCCAAAGGTATCGGTTTTCTATTATAGGCAGTCAATGCCCGAGAGGAGCGTCGACTCCCATACAAGTCAAACTCAAACTGAGCGACGTGGTACACAAAGGTGTCCTCGTAGTGTCTATTCGCAGTATCTGAACACACCACTATACGTCCTAATACGCAAGATTATCGTTGCATGTATACGTGCAACCCGCTACGCATATCATATCATCACAGTGTCGATTTGTACCAATCGTATCGCGACGTAAGCACCCGTGTACGCGACCAAAAAGAAACGTCGCCGCATATAGAACGCTACATGTATTCGTTCATGTCTGACTGCGTCGATGCATATACGACGTGTCTGTTGTGAAAAATAACGCAAAAAAACAAAGAAAGGAAAAAGACAGTCACAGTATCCCACGCTACAACTCGGAGATTGTAAAGCGATAACATTTTTCGAGATTGGCCCACCCCCCACGCCTTTATTGCACTATAGCGCTCCCGGGACCAGCCCTGTGTTGGCATACGCATTTAGACCTCTGCGAGAACGGACATCATGCGCCGACATCATGACGGATATAATGTAAGGAAATATTGCTTTCATTCGACGCCATTCATTTCTGATCCAGCATTCGTGGCCGATTTACTCCAGCGATAACGTATACAGGCGGAGCACCGCTCGCACCGCTCTGACCCAGCATTGAAATATAGAATCGTTACATCACACCGGCCCAGGATTGGCCCCAGGCTTAAGACGTCCACTGCCTTGGAAATCAGCCGGCATTATTTTGCGCCGGCACCATCAACGACCGCCAGTGCGGGTTTCGTATAACGTTATCGAAAAGCATCGTATCGTAGAGAACAACTCGCTATACAAAGTCAAGCGCTCAGAGCGAGAGAACTGTAGAGAGTGCGCCTCACTATATTTAAAAGAAATCAATAGTGCACCACGTGAAAATTTCTTTCCCTCTGGCAAGTAAGTGCATACGATCACGCAAACTCCCAGCAACTTACTCGTGTTTTCGAGAGTTGACACCCTTCTGCGCACTCGTATACATTCCTTGCACACAGCCACAGCCTGCACTTGCAGGCAGTTATAAGGAGCCATCAAAGTGAGAGCCGCACGTTATAGTGTCCCTTCAAGCGCAGTCCGTACCGTATACACGCATGCGACTACTGTACGAAAATGAAAACCATGTATACTATAGGCCCGAGAAAAAAAAAAGGGGGGGGGGGAACTGGTATCGTTCCACAACAAAGCCCAGCACGCCTTTCTCACTCGCGCACTTCACACACACACACACAGAAGCGTCGTCGTTGCCCAGTATAGTGACTCACCTGTCCTTAGCCTCGGCGGCCCGGTCTCGCTGCCTGCGGTTCTTGAACCAGTTGCTCACTTGCGTCGTGGTCAGCCCCGTCGCCTCGGCGAGCTCTCGCTTCTCCCGGGGCGACGGGTACGGGTTGTGCGCGTACCACTCCCGCAGGATGTTTCGCGACTTCTCCTTGAAGCAGTAGCTGGTCTCCTCGCCGTCCCATATGGTTCGGGGCAGAGGGAACTTCCTGCGAATCCGATACTTCCCAACTGCGCCCAGCGGCCGGCCTCGGAGCCGCTCGGCCTCGATGTAGTGCGCCTTGAGCCAGAGCGCCTGCAGCTTGGGGTGCGAGGCAGCGGAGAAGTGATGGGATTCCAGGATTCGGTACAGTTCCTTGAAGTTGCCCCGGTGGAAGGCCACTAGGGCCTTGGCCTTCAGCACGCTCTCGTTCTTCTGCAGGTGCTCGCAGGCGGGCAGCGACCACAGGAAGCGGCCCAGCCGCTCGATGTTGCCCGACTGCTGCAGCACCTCGCACACGCACGCCACCTGCTCCTGGGTGAAGCCGAACGAGGGGAGCATGCTCGCCGATGAGACCGCGCCGGCCGTGGGACCGAACTGCATGGACATGCACAGATCCCGAAGACTAAGTCCCTCGCTCTCGAATAAAAGCTTCGTCCGCCGCGCTTTTTCTTTAGAGACACGCAGACTCGTAGAATGATGGCCCGACGCTGTCTCGCTTCAGCAGCGAACGCCCGAAGACGTCGACGACGTCTTGTCTTTCAGCGTTCCAATTCTTCCGAGTCAACCCCCCGGTGGGCCTCTCGCAGCGAAGCACAGCCGGGAGGGAGAATCGCGGCACCGACTGGTCGGTCGGGGACACCCGCGAAGACGTCGACACGGCGCCGTCGCCGCCGCTGTCGACGACGACCTCTTCTCACTGGTCGCGCGTAGTAGTAGCGGTGGTAGTAGTCCGTGGTCGCCGGTGTCGCGGTGCGGCCACATTCACGACAGCTGCGGTCGTCGTCGCAGTCGCAGAGCTGGAGCAACCCGAAGCAGGGCCAACGGGTCGCCACGGTTGCCGGTTTCACCGATCCGGCTGTGGCCGTTGTTCCGACGTCGTTGGTCCCGATGCTGTCGCTGCCGCGACGTTGCCGCACAACACATCACTCCCACCTATTCTTATTTTTCTCTCTCGTCACCCCTCCACTCGTGATCACTATCTTTCCGGGCACCCTCCCCCCGTCCTCTCTTTCACCACACACACCCGAGGTCCTCTATCTCTCAGCTTCTGCGGCTTTTCGAACAGCAGAAGAGTCGACCGAGCGCCTAGTCTTCTAGGCGCCTAGCCGGCCGTGGTGGTGGCGTGGCGGTCCACGAGTCTTGTGCCACGACGAAGCGGGGTGCCTGCCTGCTGCGCTGCCACCAACTGACGCGGCCCTTTCGCGGCGCGAACGGCTTCCCCACTGCCAGCCCTGCGAGAGCGGGGCTGGTCTGGCGTGCGGCTGGCTGGGCAGTCAACCCTGGCACACACACACAAAAAAACACAAAATGGCGTCGCCTCCCCCTCTTTTCGACGTCAGCGTTCTTCCTCCCCGAGTAGCTGCCGCCGCTTCTGCCCTCCGCGGAGGGTTTCGTGGGTCGGCCGGTAGGGGAGCAAAAGGCGGTACCTTCGCGGGCCGGCGGGCGGTGACGATGCGGTTGGGGCGGGTTTTCCGCCGCTATCCCGTTCGTGCGTTACGTACATACATCGAGCCTGCCCGACACTGAAGTGGTGGCCGTTCGATCGCTTTCCTTATGCGCCTCATTTTTTTTTTCTTTTTCCCACTCCTGTCGGCGAATCGACGATGCTTCCCCTCGCCACCTCGCCTCACCGCCGTTTCATTTCTTTCTTCTCTTTTTTCGCAACTACTCTATCAGTACTCCTGCCACCCTTGCCGTCTCCCCTCTTGAACGCTCTCCTCCCCACATCACTTCTCCCTTTGTCGTTCGTTGTGACTATCACGCACGTACGCCAAAAAGAAAAGAGGTCCTTCTCTACGTCGTCAGCCCTGTCGATCGGACCGGCTGTCCCGCCGCTTGTTTCCTTTTTTCGTATCCACGTCAATGTGCGGCCGTGGCGAGAATTGCGTGCTAGCAGGGGGAAGGGGAGGGGGGGGGAGGCGACGAGACGCGCAACGGGTGACATTATTGCGATGCGGTTTTCGCTACCCGATGGTTTCGGTGCCGGGAGCTCCGATTGGCTGTCGCCATGGGAACGGAGCGACGCCCGGTGCTTGGGGGGCTCCGCCCGCTCCACCTCCCCTGCGCTTCGCCTGCCTCCGCGTCAGCTGCAGCGAATTTTTTTTTTTTTTTCGCCGTTCATTTCATTTTCTCTTTCCGCTCTTTCGGAAGCGGCATCGTTCTCGCGGTGGCGCGAGAGGCGATTTCCTTCGCGTAGCTCTGTATTTTTGTCGGTCTGTCACCTCTCACATCTGTTTTTCTTTTTTTTTTCACTTTCGGTATTTGCGTTTCCTCATAACCGTATACCCGAATTATGAGTTGCCTGTTTGGCATGCGCGCCGTTGACAGGCGTCGAGAGTGCCTCTGTCCGTGAGCAAAAAAAAAAAAAAAAAAGGGTGAGAGAAAGAAAAATGTAATACATATCTGCTGGCTCCCGAATCCGTAGCCCGTGCTGCTCTTTCGGTGGTTGTGGTGGCTGCGGGAAGGTTTGAAGCGAACGACGAGTGTTCTTTTGTTGCCAAGACCGCTTGGGGGAAGGGGGGGATAGCTTAGCGGCGTGGTAAGGGGGGGGGATAAGATTTCGTTGGGTGCTGAATGAAGTTGCATTTCGCAGCCTGGTTTTGCCGCTACTAGGTATCATATGTACCGATGATTATAGAAGTGATACTCCCCTTTCTTCGGCGCCCATTCCATTATGTTTAAACGGCGCATACGATATCACTTCCTCTCTCTCGTTCCCCTTTGTGACGTCTGTAGAACCGATCTTATCACGCATGAAGCAGGCTCAACCATTGGGTAGCATGTTATTCACTGGCTATTCTTCTCATTATAATTGCTTTTCTTTATTTTTGCAGAGATAACTCTTTGAAAGGATGCTGCGTCCACGCGTTTGTTGTGTCTGTAGCTCGCATTCTCGTGCTTGCTTCATGGTCTTGCGTCCTGCGCAGTTGGAACCACAAGATTAGAAAACCTTCTCTCTCTCGTCTCGCAGTAATCGCTCCTGGGTCCGCTAGCTACTTGAAGAATCTGTCGTGACGTCAGAATCACAAAATATGCGGGACGATGTTTCACATACTGCAACGTGGTTCCACTTTCACATGTTGTGGAATAACGTTCTGTAGGTAATAGGTGCAGATTTGCGGAACATTGTTTCGGATAACAGGGATTATGTTACCTGTAGTTCGACGTACACCCGGCCACAAAAGTTTGCGGATCACGGGAGCTCAGAAAACGTTCAATTCCCGAGCAGCGTATAGCAGTAGCCTGTGGAGCTGTATACGACAGTGTTGTTAGCAAATTCTAGTCGAGGCCCAAAATGTAAATACCAGGCTGCGTTGTGCGGTTCTGGAGATGTTCAGCTTTTTCACAGACTTCATGGTCCGTAATATTTTGTGGCCGGATGTACATATAGCTATGTGCAGCTGGAAAATATAAGAAAGCTTAAATATGTGCAACACTGTTTCGTATATTTTGTGTGCTTACGTGAAACACCGCCCCATTCGAGTAAGTGGGCAATATTTGCTAAAAATTTCCGCTTATAACTGGAACCTAAGTGTAACGACATCAAAAGTGTTTAGTGGTGCGCTCAGAGGCAGCAATGTCCTCTATACTTGATAGGCCACTTTCTTTATTTCTTATATGTATATTTTTTTCGTGCAGTTTAAGAAGCACCGCTTGTCACACAGCAGAAAACATTCCGATTGCCTGAAAAAATAAAAATAAAAATAAAACGTTAGCTCAACGTTGACTCAAGGATTGGTTCCAGTATGCACCGCCACAGCGGATGTGTATTCTCCTTGCGTGTTCTTTTAATGATAAGCACTCAGTTCAATAAAGAGGGTCATTAGGTAGGGGCTAGCGAATATTGGAAATTTCCAATACAATTTAACTGTCTTGGCTATTGAATTCGTATTCCAGTCGAGAATACACTATTCGGAATTGACGAGTATTCGCTTCTCTTTTTAATAAAAGGAAGAGCACCACTTATTGAAACCTCGTTTCAGAAAGACCGATGTAAGTAGTCACTGCTCGGAGATATTCTGCCACGGAAGAGGCCGCCACTGTTCCGGAACGAATGGGTACGAGGCAGATAACTCCTGCCGAACGATTTTCACTCATATATATTATGAGGTTGCTTGGCTGTCAACGCAGACTACGAGTCTGTGTCTGTTTATGCAAACCAAAATAGGGTTTGTGTATAATTATTTGTGCCGAGCCAGCAAGCAACTATAGCCCGTGCGAAGTCTCCTAATCAAATTATTATTGCTTGGCTTCACCATCCTTGCATCAATTAAAACAATGCGCAGTGCTGCGGTAATATTACACTATAATCTCCTTCAGCGGAAGCATAAGGTGAGGTCCTGTCCCCCTTGTTCCATTACTGTAGCAGTGTGGTGCACGAAATAACTTGTCTAGGGCTGATGGGCTACGAAGCTGACGGGCTTGTCTGTGATCGATTATGTTGGCGAAGCAGCGCCCTTGGAAAGAACGTTCCCACACACATGAAGCCGACATGTACGTAGAGAGCAAATTCTGCGGGGTTTTGTGGATGGAGCTCGTATATAAAATTATCCGGTTGTCCCTGAAATATAGTGCTCCTCTTAGCGTCCGTTTTAAACTTGCCAAGCTTGGCACAAATGGGAGCCGCCGTGAAAAGAAAGACAGCTTCCATTCACAGTGTGCCTTTCAGAGTTATGCGAGAACGGAAAACGAGAGTATGCGCGTTTACGGCGGGGAAGAAAAAAAAAAGGAAATATAATGCTAAACGGGGCGGCCAAGGAAACGGAAAAAAATAAAACCTAACGCCACGCTATGGTCTCCTCAAACTCTGGAGAGCACCCGCTGCCGAGCTCCAGGGGTGCGCTTGCGGTGCGTTTACGTACGTGCGGCGTTGGCAGCGGCGGCTGTGCGGTGTCATCTTGTTACCGCATCCGCAAACGCCGCCGCTAGGCGGCGCACGCTTTCCCCGAATTTGTGTTTTCCTTCCAGCGAACACGTTTCGTTTTGAGTAATCCGAGTACGCGGTGGAGCCGAAAACCGGCACCGCCATCTTTCTGCAACTTCACTCTCGGTCCCCCGGTTCGGGCGGCATGTCTGTGCACGCGCACAGACGAGGGAACGTAGAAGAAAGCAAGAAAGAAATGAAGGAAGAAATTGGGAACGTAGTTTCTAACGGCCGCTGAGTGGCATGTCTTCACCGCTCGCGGTCTCCCGGGTCTTCTCGCCACGAACTTCGGGGGCTCATTGTCGCCGCAGTCACAGGACTAGCGCGTCCCGCAGTCACGTGGTGTTGTTTTGGTGGGCCAGTGGGTCTCGCAGCTTACCGCATTAGTGTTAGCGAAGTGGTGAGAGGGCGAGGAGAAGTTTGTACACGAGTCCCGTTGGGCTGCAATCCTGGGGGGTGTGCGTGCGCAAAAGTGTCGGGTGTTGGGAAGTCGAAGACGAGACCCTCCTGGGTTTCTTCTCTCCGCCTCGGGTTTCCTTCCCTCTCTGCTGTCTCGAACTGCTTCAACCTCCTCCTCTCTCTTTCTCTCTTTCTTTTCGGCGCCTTGAGTCTTGGGCGGCACCGTGGTCTTGGGGTTTCTCTCACCACTGACCTCTCTCCCTTTCTGAGAGTTCGCTCGCTCGCTCGCATGCGTGTCGTCGTCGTCTCCTCGCTTTCTTGATTGCTTTATCGCTCGTTAGCTCGCGGCCCTTTCGCCGGCCTGAGGTCCGCTGCTTCTCGGCATGGCACGAACTTGCGTCGCACCGAAGGCGAGCGCACTGGTGGTAGACTGGCGGGAAGGACGGAAGACATCTGCGGTGGTTCATTGCTGCCGCCAATGGGTTCCGAGCCTCGAGCTGTCCCCTGTGGGTTTGCGTCTCGTCGTCCTCTTACACACACACACTCTCTCTCTCTCGCTAACTGGGCCTTTCGGCTCTGTTTTGTTTCCTGCTTGGCAAAACGCCTTTCCTCGACACTTCGCGGAAGGTCTCTTGAGGACGGCCGCCGGTTTACAGTTTCTCTCCAGCGCGTTGTCGCCATGTCTCGCTTGTCCCCTTATACCCCTCCCTTCCCCGGGTCATCTGTTCTTGTGTGCTTTTAGGCTGCCGCTCAGGTCTCCGCGCAAGAGTGGCTTTTCTTTAGATTTGTCATCACCATAATTTTATTTCGAAGCTACTGTATAGGATGAAGGCCTTGTCCTGGCCTGTAATCGACGTCTAATCGTGAATGCAATTGAGCCTGTTTTAATTGTATTAACTCACTCCATCCTGTGTCATCTTTATGGTATTACGGAAGAACAATTTGCTAACGCAGCCTAACTCAATATTCCTCTTTACTTCCATTTAACCTACGAAAAGTTGGGCCATTTTAAAGTGCCAATTTGTCCTTGTTCCTGCATTTCCACAATTTCTTACGCGCGTGTGTTTGCATTGCGCGTGCATATTTGTATACACTGTATGCATCATATACATATATCTCCCAACGGCTAGAGTAGAGTATAATGCCAGGCCGTCAGTCATGCAAACGTTTCTAGGTTTTTTAATGGGCCGGCCCTTCTCTCTCACTGTGGCGAATACATTTCTTCCGTTCGCGCACGTTAGTGAAAACGAAACTGATTTACGGCCGGAATGCTGTAGTACCGTTCCTCGTGTTAGCGTGATTCCTTTAATCGTTTACCTATGTAAGCATGCATTGCGGGCAAGGTCGTAGCAAAATGGTTGCGAACAGTTCAAGTTACATGAAAAGAAATATCAATCGCTTCTGGGAATTTCCTATCTCTCTCTCCTCCCCCCCCCCCCTTTTTTTTTTAGTGTGTATGCGGTTTACAGTTCTCACCCTGGCGTAAGGTAAATCGAGTACGTGCGTGGCGGTTCCAATGATTCATGCTTAGGGTAGCATGCGCAGGGTAGCACGTTTGCTGTTGCATAATATGCACCGTTCTCTGAAACAATATAGAACATTCTGCTTTATACCGGCTTCGAAACGTTCTCATTACGGTCCTTCTGGGAAGTACAGCGGTTGTTAGTTGACACCGGACTGGAGTGTTGTGTTACCACGTTTTGTCTTGAATGATGCTTCCTGAACGTCGTACATTGGCCAGAGCTATATTGCATGCAGTGAAGCTCCCGTCGATTTCCGCACTTGAATCACGTGACATGCGCGCGCTTAGAGAGAAACAAAATGTGAACGTAAAACGGCAATCCTGCTCTTAGCAGCTTATACCTGAGAGCTTTACTAAACGAAAACATAAATAAGGAATAATAAATTAAATTAAAAAAAAAGTGACTTCAATAATTCTATCGGCACCCCCACTCCTGCCTTTCTTTTTTTCTTGCCCTGAGCATGTGCCCCCTCTCTAATCTACAGAACGTTCAACGCCAAGATTTGATGAAGTGAGTCACGAACGGCCTGAAATAAGCTAAGTGTTGCTAAGTTACTGAGCGAATGAAAAACGACAGCTAACATCTTCTCACGTTGGGCGAATGCTTCGTTTTCAGATACTAGGCTCCTGTTACAGCGTAGTACCCTAGTGCTTGTATAGTTATTTCCAGGGAATAACCGCAACGGAACAGGAACAAAAAAAAAAAAGATTATTAAACGAAAGGAAAAGAAGCGTATCAAACAAAACCAGGTTGCCCTGGATCGTACAGGAACAGCGACGATGTCTCTCAGAACTTCGCTTCTTTGCTGTTACCCAACGGTTGCTTGGTTTTCCGGTGCCCCTTGTTTCAAGCTGACCTTCAATATACGGCATACTGTGTTTTACCGGTATCTTGTAAAACCTGGGTTGTGTGTATATTCAGGTACCATTTTGTGTTATCAGTTGTGTATATGCGTAGGCGACTCTTTGCCGCACGTTGCACCGCAGCCAAAGATCGGCTTGAACAGGGAGGAGGAGGAGGAACAAACTTTATGCGTAAAAGATCAGCTGACGGTGGAGTCGTCCGAGGCGGGCGGCGTCCCTATATTCCAGGATGCCGTGGGCCTGGGCCGATAGCTTGGCCCTGCTCACCAGACAATGCTGGTCTTCAGGGCTCGGGCTCGTCAGCTGGGCCTCCCACTGCTCGACGGTCGGTCCGGTTATCTGTGGTGCCGCTGGGTTGTGCCCACACTCCCACACCATGTGGTAGAGGGTATTAGGCGCAGAGCAGAAGGCCCCACTTGTGAGTCAAGCTCGCATGATACATGACGTGAAGCAGGGTGTCGTGCGGGCATGTGCCGGTTTGCGGAAGCTATATAGATCGCCGCCTTTTCTCTACAGTCAGCTTGGGATGCGCGGCTGGGTAGGTCCTCCTACCCAGCAGATAGCCGCTTAGGATGCCGCTGTGTGTTTTCGGGACGCCATCGTGTAGTTCTACCGGGACTCGTGAACTCGGTTTGATAGTCCGGAGCGTGTGATCTCGGGCAGCGGCGTGGGTCGCTAGATTACGCGCCGGGAACCCTTGTTCCTGGCGGGTAAAGATTACGAAGAACCAGAAGCGATGGATATCCAAAATCTGTTTAGCATGCTTTTGCAGGTGGTTATTCGCGGCATTATATATGTAAATGTTGGACTATGTGTAACGGGTGGCTCTCCCCTTACCGCCGCGCCTTAACCACGTAGGCGGGAGGCAAACGGTACTTAGAGCGCCACTTGCTCAGGGGCCAGTTCGGAACCCCGTGCAACGCTTGCGACCGCAGCTGGTCGCCACCAGCGGCGGGACGTTTCAAATGACGGCGTATAAAAATTTCAGCTGTCACGAGAGCAGAACGCGAGAAGGCTCCGCTTGCCACCGTGCGATACCGTTCGCTACCACCGACAGCACCGCATGGTGGTAACGTACCCACCGTACGGTTATATCACAGCTGTGCTAGGCGCACTATCTTTGGAGTCGACTCAAACTCTGGCTCGGGTCTTGGCCGAGACCGAACTGGCTTGCGCGCGCAAGCGGCTGAACGCAAAACCGTTTGTTTCTTCTCATCTGAGACTCTCCACAGAATCGGTGTCGCTCGCCTAAGTTCATGGAGGAAGGAGCGCAAGCTCACTAATAGGCACGAGCTTCTCGAAGATAATTCTCTTTGCTTCTTCTCTTCTGCCGCAGCGTCTCAATTTCAAGTGCGCGAGCCGTCGTACTCGCGGACGTGGTGGCCCCACACGCCAGAAGAAAACCACCGGCTCGCGCTCGCCGCACTCTCAACAAAGGAAAGGGTGCGGCGACCGAAGCGACCCCTCGCCGTCGCCGCGCCAACTACTATACTGGCCGGTGCCTTCGGTGGTCTCGCGAAACCGCTCGCCAAAGCAAAGCAGCGGGGGCTGACTCGCGAGCCGCGTAAAAAAGCGAGCCGGCGGCTGCGGCGCTAAAAGACGCTCGCTCACACTCGCAGAGAGTGTGTACTGCCGACGAGCGAGGCCTTGGAGGAGGGCAAGGCAGGCAGCACGAGTGCTCGAAGACCACGTCGACGCGGCGCCCAGCCAGCCCAGCTTCGACCCAGCTGGAGGAGTATCGGGTTTCCCTTCTGCCCCCGCTGTGTTCTTGACGACGCTTCTGCCGCTTCAAACCCTCCGCGCACACACGCCACCGCCCCCGAACGCGCGCTTCGGTCCCCTTTCTTTATTTCTTTCTTTCTTTCAAGGGTAAAGCCAGAGAGCAAGCTACAAGACGGTGCTCGCATCCGAGGCTCGCTTTGCCGGCACGGTCTTCGTGGTCGTCTGCTGCGCGGGTCGTCTGTCTCAACGTCGGCAGACGACGAGGAAAGCAAAATATAATTATGAAGAGGGGAAGAAAAAGAGAAACACAAGAAAGCGGTGGCGGCGAACGCATGCTGCGCGCATGCCTTTGGAAGCCTCCGAACGGTGCCGCGAGCGCGCTGCTCCAAAACGCCTCGCGTACAAAAAACCGTTCTCCTTTCCAGAGCCATGCCACCCCACCACGCACTGCACGCGGTCTCTGTTTTTCCGCGTATTCCGATGCTGCTCTCCCCCCCCCCCCTCCCACCGCCCCTTCTCCAATTCCTTGTTTCGTTTCATTATTTCGGTTTGTATTCCGTTTTTTCTTTCCTTTCCACTTTATTTCGACGTACGCGGGTGGTTGCAAAACCTAGCTTGCGGTTTCCTAGCGGTTCCTCGCATGAAAGCGTGAAGAAAGAAAGCCAGACAATCCCGGTGGGGGATTGCCGATGGAAGTATGGAGGAGGCTCACTGTTCGGCACGAAGCATATCAACGTTGCCGTTTTGCCGTCCTTTTCGAAGCACTAGACGGCAAACACTATACGCGCGGAAGTGCGGAAGTGATACGGTATTTAACTTATAACTTGATTCTACCGTTACAGCTACCGCGTCTTTCGAACTGTGTACGCATGGTACGCCATGCGCATGCACATTCAGTCGCTAGCGGTTCCAAATAGCTGTACAAAGGTAACGCTATGTTGAAATAACAATATATATGTTGATAACGGGATAGAAAGCGTTTGGGGGACTGAATAAGAGGGAGCGTTGGCAACAATGGATCGCTGATTTAACTGTTTCTGCAGACTGGAAGCAGTATCCTGTTTGTCTGCATCTGATAGGTTTATGTGCGGATGTGTTGTCTATAGCTTATCCAAGTTGATGTGTGTGCTTAACGGGCGTCTTCGTTACGTTTACATTATTTGATCTAAACATAGACGCTTACAGCTAGAACGTTCGGTATTTGGCTAGCCACGCCGTGCTGCATCGAGAAAACAGAAAAAAAAGAACGATAATGAGCAGACTTCTGCGATTCATGCGGATTTGAATCCCTTCGATGCAACAACAGCAGACTCTCATATAACGGACACTGCCGCCTCCTGATGAACGACTTCATAGCGACGCACGCAACGTCGGCCTCATCGGCTACCGTATATAGTAGACAGTTTCAGTTTAGGGGACGCAAGCGGCTTGCGTATGCAAGGGCTAGGGGCGCCGGTACGGCGCATGTGCAGACCCCTATGTCTGGGCCTGCGCATGCGCAGTAGCGTCGCCCCTAGTCCTTGCGAACGCAAGCCGCTTGCGTCCCCTAAACTAAACCTCTCTGGTCACTTGTGGCCTCTGAGATGCATGCACAGACGCCACTACACTTTGAGGCTGGGTGAGGACGGAAATTTCGCACGATATGGTGAGGCGGTAAAGCTGACCTATACCGCAGCGGTTGGTCAGCGTAGCTCCCGACTGCACATTCGCTGGGGTTGCTTAAGTTTGAATTCCACTTCCGGTGCTGAAAATCTTTTTTTAAGCGAAGCTCTCTTTGCTAGCCCTCCCGGCCGTTGCTTATACCACGGGAGAGTCTCCTGCTGATGCCGCTACCACTGTCGTCGTTGGAAATGTGGAGTCAGTGTCTAGATGTTGGTGGCGTGTACACAGTATTGGACAAGAACTGGGTATAGTTGTTGTCGCCCTAGCGGCAAGAATTAAATGGGCGAATAATGGTCAGCCTTACCACTGTCTCTGGCATCATACTTCTCTTTGCGTACACCTCTCTTCGCCATTCTTCCCTCCTCTGAAATCAAACATCGCCTTCGTTTTCGTGACGTCACTACATAGACGTCTTACAGTATGCGTTGGCGTGAACTACTGCTTGGTATAGCTGGTGAACGCTGTAGAGCATCAAGATAAATATTGCATGAGACTACCCATTGCAAAGGAGGACAACAAATACAACTGCAAGCATCGCACGTAGATATTTGATATTGAGTTGACTGCTTCACATCATTTTCAGAAAGCGCACTGAATCTGCATACGGTAAAACTTCGTTGCAACAAAATTGAAGGGGGACCAGAATTAATTTGTTATGTTCATTTTTGCATGTGCGACAGTGTTAATTTCTACAGGAAATTCAGAGAAATTTCACTCAGTTCGTTATACCCATTAGTTTCTTATATCCCAGTTCGTTATAACGAAGCTGCAATATTTTTTTTCCTTGCCTTATGGCAATATAGCTGAGGATAAAGGGTCGGCCTGCCGATTTCACGATGAAGACACTATAGCCGCCGTCTTCGGCGTAACTAAAAAGACGTACGGACGGAGCAAATCCATTTTCGAGCTTATTAACCTTCACGGAATACCGGGTTACCGGTGACGTGTGCGGCAGCAACAACGGTGGTACTGACCGCTTGTGAGGCTTTTCTCAACAATAACGCATTACACAGGTGGCCGTGTCGAACGGGTATTCTCGTCAAATAGAAATTAAAAAAAAAAGAGAGGCTGCACACGAACGATCGCGTCGCTGCTGGTACTTCACACAAGGAGCTAAGTAATATACAGTTGGTTTCCAATAAAAATATTTACTTTATCCGCAAACTCCTCACCATTTTCGGATTACCGGGTTACCGGAGGCTATAGGGTAAACATAATACGCTGGGTTGGCGGCGCCATATGGTGGCACAGACCTCAGCCAGACGCAAGTACAGTATTATTGCAGTAACCAAGCGTATTCTAGCTGCTTCGCTGCTGGCGTAAATTTTCTGCAGCGGCGTAATTGTGAGCACGTTGCCTTTCTAAATGTTTTCTTTTTACTCGTGGGACACGGAAACGTGCCTATTTGGCATCGCGGTCGGACGAAGCCTCGCGAGATGCTGCTGCCAAAATGCTGTAACCCGTTATTAGGCAAACACCATTGTGCGTACAGCGGTATACGGGAAACGTTACAACTCTAATGTGTAATAGCTGTACGTCCTCTTTTGTTCAATTGTGCGCCACACTGCTGGCGCCACCAACGCCGCTAACGTTTGCGCCTGCGGTATCTTGGTATTCAGCAAAGCGCAATACGGCCACGGACGAGCTGAAACTTCCCAAATGCTGACGCAACGCGCAGAGCTGACGGAAAGCTGCCCGACTCCAGAGGCGACAATCTACACGCACTTATTTTTGTGTTGGTCTACTGATTGACTTAAAGAACGCTTGTACAGTTTTGCGTGAGAAAACGTTATCTGCACTTTATTATGCGAAGTGGTATGAAATAATTTGCTGTCCGAAGCATCGACTTCGCTTCAATTGCGTTTATCTGAGTGACAATATTGACTTATCACTGCAGTATATAGAGAGGCATACCGCTTCGCTGAGCTTGATTTCCCTGAAGGAGGGAAAGAGTCAGTGAGTAAATGAGTGAGGGAGAGCGTTCTTGATACTTAGGGAAGGAACAAGCTAGCAAAAAAATACCATGCTAAGGCAAAGAAAGATAAAGGAAATATGGCGAACGTTCTGCGCTTGTCTGCATTCTGTAGACCCTTCGCGCTTCCTGGCGCTCTCTACATAGCACATGTGTAAGTTTGTTTTTCCGAGGGGCCATCGGATGCCTAATGGCCGACCGCCCGCCAGGGCCTGGCACTTGGTCTGCATGCCTCACAACGCCAGTCAGCCAGGAAGGAAGCATGCAGACACCTCTCACGCCTCCCTATAACCCCCCCCCCCATCGCCCCCCCCTCACCCGCCCCTGCAGAACACACACGCACACTCCCCAGTAGTTCGCTCGGCTGCAAGCCTACAACCGCCCCCGAACCGACCCCCTCCTCGCCTCAACACCGGGGTGATGCGGAGCGTCGAAGGCCCACTAATGGCCCACGGAAGCGAAGCCGCGCCGGAAACCACTACTGCATCTTCCTTCCTTCGTGTCTTTGTTCTGCACCCAGTGGCTCCCTGGCCTCCTCTAGATGCGTTCCTGCGGCCTGTGAACTTAAAGGAATAGTGACGTTGTCCGTTTTATATAGGAACGTCCTGGACCGCAGGACCGCAGAAGACAGAGAAAAGGCTGGCAAGGTTAAGAGCACCCTAAATGGTTTCGGTTTCGTTTACCAAGATATGTGTGCGTCTCGTGACGTCTTGGCGCGGACGTTCGCGTGAGAGCAGGACGTCGTAACGTTTCTGGCACTCGCTCCGACTCGGTCGGTCGTCTGTAGCAGCATTTCTGTAGTAGCATATACCAGGCGCGCCTGAGCAAGCCGGTGGGAGTTCGAAAAAAAAAAAAAGAAGAAAACGTCACGTCGCCCTGCTCCCGCCTGATCTCGTTCTGCGCCACGAAGTCCCCGTAATTCGTGGACGGTTTTGTACGCCACGCAGCCTCTGAGAATTGCGGTGGTGTCTGCGCACGCATTCGGAGGCAATGAATGTCAACACTCACTGCAGCAGACGAAGAGAACGCTGCGGCCATTCCTAAGAAATCGTTCTTGGTGAGGTCGCGGTACTCGCCATGAAAGCATATATACTCCCGTCGCTGTAAAATTAAGTGGCGGACAAATTACTGAATTCTGCGTGGTCTCTTATACTGTCATGATTATTACATTGTGATGGTGGCTGGTAGGAGCAAAATATATTTTTTAAAAAAGGAACGAGATCATGCGCCACAGGCGGTGTTCAAATCATGGCTACCGTGACGTCAGCCGATTGCTCCTCACGCCTGCAGTTTGGGCCAAACCATTGCCTTCGAGATTGGTTTTCATTATTCCAAGGTAGGTGAATGAGGAGGGGGGTGGCGGGGGGAGGGGGCTTCACTGTGTGTGATGTCCATAAGTCGACGTCTATGACGTGTTTCCGGCTGCCGCAGTTGCTTCCACCGCATGCATCGAGGAAAAGCATAGCCTTCAAGACCTGCATCTGTTTATTCATTTCGTATTTAGCGCTTGATTAGAAGATGAAATAAAGGTCAAAAATGTTTTACCCATAAACCGGCGCCGGTATGCGTCGAAAATGACTTCATGAATTCGAAAGTACGTTTCTTTTTTGGTGTTTCGCCCGTTGGAGCTTCAGGGAAGTTCTCAAAACTTGACGATTGCCGGTCTTTAGCTCTATTAGAATATGACGTAGGCTATCTTTACCAACAAAGAAATTAGCTATAGGCTCAGGCTGATGCCGTCAAAACCCGCGATGACGGGGTGTGCTGGTGCGGGAACTTCAAGGTGGCTCATCCACCACCCGCCATTCGTGCTAGCGTCTTTAAGTCCCTGCCTTATCGCGCCTGTACTCACGCTAAGAGTGAATTTCTCGGTATCGCAGGGTAATTCGTTACTACACATCAGCTAATTTTCTTCGCTCCAGTGTTACTTTAAAGCAATGTTTCATTTGCAACGGTGGCGCACGTACGACAATTCTGCTATAGGAAGAGAGAATGAGGGGTAGTATACGCAATAGTATACGCATGGGCAGGACATGTAATGACGAGGGAAGATAACCGATGGTCATTAAGGCTTACGGACTGGATTCCAAGGGAAGGGAAGTGTAACAGGGGACGGCAGAAAGTTAGGTGGGCGGATGAGATTAAGAAGTTTGCGGGGACGACATGGCCACAATTAGTACATGACCGGGGTTGTTGGAGAAGTATGGGAGAGGCCTTTTCCCTGCAGTGGGCGTAACCAGGCTGATGATGATGATGATTATGATTATGATTATGATGATGATGAAGAAGGATTGCTTCTCTGAGATATCCTCTGGACCGGTATTAACGAAATCAGTCGCTGATGTTAATGAATGTGATTAACTTGATGTTAATGAAATCTAAATCTAGTCAATATAGAAATTTTCTGTTCTTTCCGACGTTAGTTTCGACGGTGTTGCACTTCAGAAGCATGCATTGAAATTGTATTAAACGCAGTCAATTAATAGTTTAACGTGTGTATTCAGCAAAAGGTATTGTAACATCAAATTGGCTGTATTCACTAAGAACTGAAACTCTACATTTTCTTTTAAGTTGGTGGGAACTACATAATTTTTTAATATAAACTCAATATAAATTTTTGTATGGGTACACTGGTGTTCTACATTGGAGAGGTGTTTATTCCCACCACCATTCTAATGCTTCTTGCGAAGCTTTGAGCGTTTCCTGTGCAGCGCGGCTAAACGATTAATATAGACTTTTTCTCTGGGTTCCTTATGCGATGCGTCGCCGTGTAAGTGGAACAGTCATTAATTAGTTCGTTTATCTGTATATGGTGCCATCAAGAGTCGTTTAGGCCCTGCAATAAATTCCATTAGAAAACAAACAAACACATACAGTCATTTGGGATACACCTATATACAGAGAACTTTGAAATATTGATGTTAGAAATAATAAAAGTACGTATAGTTCCGGCCACCTGTTCCCTTACCGCTGCAGTCTCTTATATTTTACAGAAATAAAAAAAAAGAGGGAGCCGTTAGTTTTTTTTTCTCCGCAAGATTAATGCTGCACTCGCGTGATGAATATTTCGCGAATAAAACAGCGTGGCACGCGAGTGTAAAAATTACGACCTGACACTTTGCAGGCGGTGAACTCCACGGGAGGTTGCAGGTGGCATAGTATTCCGGGCGACCTGGGTGGCCGGGACATTTCAGCTTGAGAGCAAATGCAGCGAACGAATCGTATATTAGGGCGACCTGGATTTTGGGGCACAATATGTGAAAGCGCCTCTCAAGGCAACAAAAAAAAAAAAAAAATTAACAGCGCGCTGGCTGCTCATAGAAAAAACAACAGTATATGTAATCCAAAGAATGCACATAGATGTCTGACTCATTCGAGCTGAATGTGTTTACATACGGGGTGATATTTCATAGCTGTACAAAATTAAAAAAAGAAATGTCTGTGGAAGATAGCACAATTCTGACTAACCCTTGATCCAACTACTCGATGCGGTGGTCACTACGTCTACGAGAAATCAAAATGCTTAATTGAACAATTAACGTATCTGCACGAACTATATGTTTAGTTACGTACTTTACGGCAGATAGTTCAATTTACATTGTAGACGGTAAGTTCACAAGGCGTATTCACTTGGAATGAATTCTCAGGACTGCGCCAGTTTACAGATTTAATTTTCAGAGTGTCCGACGAAATTCATTGGCGTTTCATTTACTTTTGTAGTTTATTGCGTAAGACAGTGCTTTCGTAAACGTAAGTGGAACAACATTGCATTTTTACCGCAAGCTCGCCGGCGCATATATCGAAACCGGTGCCGTCCTCAGAATTATTTCCAAGTCGATACGCCTTGCATACTCACTAGCTACAGTTCCTAGATTGAAATACGTGCCGTGGAGTACTGAATTAGAAATGTAAATTAGGTTAATTATGTTATTCAATTAAGCATTCTGATTTCTCGTAAAAGATGGCCGCTTCATCGAGTACGGTAGATGAAGGGTTAGAAGTGTGGTATCTGCCACAAGCAATCCTTACATATTCGGTGCAGCTAAACAAAAACACTGTATAGATAAGCCTTGCGTGATAAAGACACAAACGAAAAGGACGAACGGGCCCAGAGATATACTGACTGATGGACCGACCGACCGACTGACTGATGTCCTCTCAAAGTTGCTTTCTTTCTTTTCCACACACATACAAGGAAGAGTTCTTTATCATCAGCAGCAGCAGCAAGCAGCAGCAGCCTATTTTAATGTCCACTGCAGGACGAAGGGCTCTCCGAGCTATCTCCAATTACCCCTGGCTTGCGCTCGCTGATTCCAAGTTGCGCCTGGAAATTTCCTAATTTCATTACGCCACCTAATTTTCTGCCATCCTCAAAGATGCTCGGACCGTGGCCACACCCGTCACTGGCACGAAAAGCGATTCGTGCACTAGTGCAATACTTGAAGTGCACCGGCTTAAGAGACCGTTTATAGTGTTCGTGTGTACAGTGTCCCTCCCACACGCACTCAGCGCTTTCTCGCTCCCTTTTTCCTCTTTCTATTCCCCGTTCCCCCACCCCCAGTGTAGGGTAGCAAACCGGATGCTCTTCTGATTGACCTCCCTGCCTTTGCTGTCCTTGTTTTCTCTGTCTCTCTCTCTCTCTCTCTCTCTCTCGACTGCACTTCCCTGCCCATGGCACCCATTCTGTGGCGCTAATGGTCCTCAGCATCGCTGGATCCAAAATGTAATTTTGAAACCGTGTCGTCAGTTTTAGCCATGTATCTCGAAAGGTGTTGTTTGCCGCAATATCATTCCTACATCAAACTTGGCGTACGAATAAAGAATACGCCGTACGTATCTTGCTAGTGGCAGGCAAATCGTGCATTCGAAGCTGCAAGAACTCACGACCATTTGTTACACAGACGAGACGCGTAACATTAGACCGAGCGCAATGAGAGAGAGAGAAAAAAAAAGAAGAGTAATAAAGGAAAGAAACCTGCATCATCAGAGCGGCGTTATTGCTTATCCGCCCAACCGAGGGATGGCTTCATCATTTACCGAGAGAAAAGATACAGACAAGCGATGTCAGGCAGCAGAAAAGAAAGCCGCTCTCCCGCTTCCTCTATCAGGACTTCGGCTACACTTACAAGCGCGGAACGCACGATAGGTGAGCTCGCGGGATTCATTGGCCCGCGAGCCAATCACGAAGCGGAAACTGGCCACGCTTTCGGCTGCAGCTGTGCACGCACACCCCCTACCCCCCCCCCCCCCCCTCGCGCCGTTGTTCGCAAAAGATCGCAAGCGTCCGACGCGCCGCCCCACGGCCGTATTCGATACTAGATAACGTCACGACCCTGCGAGCCGCCGTCCGAGCCCTTCTTCGTGCCGTCTCTCCTTCCAATCCGAGAGGAGCCGACGAGGGCGCGAAACACCCAACACTGGCTACTCGGGCTCTCCCGTTGCGCGTCGTGGTTTCTCGAGTTCGTGGCGTCGTTATCGGGAGAGGGGGGGCACGGGAGCTGTGCGTGCGAGTCTTGATTTTAGCGTTCGCGTGTGGGTTCCTCTTTGAGAAGGCGAGAACAGCACGCCGCCGCCGGCACTTTTACTGAGAGCTCGGTGGAACGGTGTATAAATGTGAGAAAAAAAAAAAAGCCTCGCTCACGAGGACCGTCCGCACGTCCGCTGTGCCTACCGCCGCCATGCGGTTTAGATACGCGCATCACTGCCATCCCCGTGACCCTTGTTCTGTGCAGCGTGGAGTCGAGGGGGAGGCGACTACAACAATACTCGTGGACAACTTTCCGTGGTAGTGATGGGAAAGCTACAGAGCAAAAACGTGCTTCTAAGAGCGCTCTTGAGGAAAGTCCCACATTCTTCGACCCCGTTATAGCTTAAGCTGAGGATGGGAAAGCGTAAGCATCCTATTTGCAACGGCAAAATATTTCAAGATACACTACCGAGTGTTAAATATGACTTAATTTTCTGCTGTTCTTTTCCGCCTGTTGGGGCCAAATGCGAAACCGTCATGCGTTGAAACTACAGCGGATTCAGCCTCCGTTCCAAAAAAAAAAGTAATAAAGAAGAAAAAGATCTATCGCGCTGTCAAACTCTGCAAGCGTTGTATTATGAGCATTAGCAAGTTCGGGAATATCGTCGAATTCGCCATCTTGCTAGTTCTGATTGGCTTAGAGGGCTGCTATGACCTCTCTGATTGGCTCAAAACGCCGACATTACTGAATTCCGAAGTTACGGCAGAATTTTACAGCGCGCAGAACGCTGCCCCCGGTCTACTTGGCGCTGTGACACATGTGCTCAGAAGCTCTGCCCCTGTATAGCTTTACCTTCATTGCCACAGAAAGTTATCCGCGAGAATAGCTCGGGCCAGACGTTGTCGTTGAAATGAGGTCATGGGAGATTGTGCGGTGATTTCAGACGGGCGTCCTCACGGGTGCTTACCTTTTTCTCCGGTGTCTGCATTTATGAAGCAGCTTTCCATAAAGTTCGCCTCTTCGCATCGTCAAATAAATGGCAGTTTGTAGGGTCTTATGAATATGCGAAATTTCAAACACGAGCCGAACAGTCACTGCTATTTGGTGCATTCGGCTCTACAATTCGCTATTCAAAATTCTCGATTCAAAGGGATAGCGACAATTATGGAGTTTAGAAAGGAGAAACGGATGTAGTGGAGGCCAATTCCAAATGAGGCCGGCAACAGAAAGCCATTGTTTGCCATTTACAAGCCCCTCGATTAACCAGACGTCCTATTGTGAGAGTTATTAATCACACGTACCAGATTATGCAAATAAGCCTAATCTTTTACAAAGCGAACTAAATCCGAACTTTACATCTTGTTCTAAACGAGCAGATATTTGATTTGATATCCGAAGGAATTTTTTTTCTCTCGAGTACTCCTATTCGATTACACACAGACATAACGTTCGAGCGCCGCCAGTAATTTGGGACAACGTTCGCAAAAAAAACTTGGAAAGTTATTCGACCTCCAGTTGAAGTCGATCAAGGAAAATGGCCTCCTGAGCTACTCTAGGGCTCATAACGGCGCGGCGGAGTCACCGCGTTTGGCACTTTTCGCTTCACCGCTCGCGTGAGGGTAGTGTAAGAGGAGCGTGAGGGTGCATCATTTCTTCTAGGGCACTATTTTTGTGATCGGGCCTCCATTTTAAACTGCACATATCCGCGGTAACGGCTCGCATTTTTGCACTGCAATGGCCTTCGGGATCAGTCCACGATAAAGGATAGAAATCGAAATGCCGATAAGGAATATTGGTGTCAACACGCTAAAAAGACATCGTAATTACGAACTCCCTGACGTATGGGGAGATAGAAAAGATAAGAGATTAAAAGCAGAGAGGTTAACCAGATGATGGTTCCGGTTGGCTACTGTGCACTGTTCGTTGCAGCCGATGCCAGCTAATCGCTATATCGGACATGTCATTTACGAAAACTACTGGTCAATCAAAAACAGCGCTTACTAACGAAATAGCATTGTGATTTCAGCTCCTGCTCACCGAGCCGATGGTAGTCGAGGGGAAAGGAAGCCCGTGTTGCAATGAGCCGTCTTATTTTCCTTCCTTTTCGCTTTTCGTCATTGGCTCGAACGTCGCAGCTCCGCTGTTATCGCAGGAATCGGCCATTTTGTGCCATGATTGACAGCAACGAAGCAGGTAAAGTGAATCGTATACCAAGTAGGGTCTAACTTATTCTTATTTCCTGCATCATGAATGTGTGATTGGTTCACATTATTATTATTATTATTATTATTATTATTATTATTATTATTATTCGTTTTGAACACATACACACAGTTAACAGGAAAGGAAAAGCGAGGAGCAGGCTGGCAACTGCCACCGGAAGGGGCACAACGCCTGCCTACTCTTCTGAAGGGAGGTGACAGCAACACAGAAATGGAAGATAGGAAGGATGGGAGGAAAAAGGAAATAGAGAAAGGAAGAGCAACAGGACAAATCTAAAGACTAAAGTAGAACTAAAGTAGACAAGTCGTAACAATAGAGAAAACACACAGCGTGTTAGTCAGCACTGTGCAGTTCATCTCCGCCCGCGAACGTGCTGATTGCACCGTGTGCTGTACGGATGCTATACGCAAAAGTCGTCTTCCATAAATGATCTATGACACTTGAAAGAGAGGAATGTTTCTAGTGCAATGGAGAAGAGCTCCATTTGTTTCTCTCTCCAGTTGCTCTTGAGTCTTTGCGTATTTAGACTTCATTTCGCTCAAGAAACAAAGTCACACAAAGTGGAACACTAAGTGAAACTAAAGAACTCAAGGCAACCGCACTATATAAGGGGAACAGTAAGTGACCTAAGCGGAAGCTGAAGAACAGCCGGCCCACGTGGGACAGTAGTGGGACTAAGCGGCCAAGTGGAACTAATTTCAGTCCACAGTCAGAGGAACTAATTAGTGGATGCTGAAAAGAACAATGTCACCAAGTGGAACAGTAAGTGCAACTAAATGGGAGCTCGAGAACAGTCCCACTAAGTAGAACAGTAAGTCGAACTGAGTGGATGTTCTGGGAACAAATGTACACTTGAGTGTAGCAGTAAGTGCAGCTGAGTAGAAACTCACGACAGGAAAGAGCACTACGTGGAACACAAACGTCGACGACCGATCATTAGAGAGTCATAGCTCGGCGAGCCAGCGGGCCAGCGTAGACGTCACAGCGCATGTTGCACCGCGCATGCGCACTAGCGTCTACGCTGGCCCGCTGGGCCCGCTGAGCATAACTCTCCAATGTCGGCTTCCACGATGATGCATCCAACTACAAAGACCGAGTTCATGTTTGGCGGTAACAGAAGTTCTAAGCGGCACACTCGCTTGGGTACTTGGGTATAAGAGAGGGCGAGAAGTATAAAGAAAGAGCAATCGGAGCGATCGCGGGCGAATTTATCCCGCGCACATCTCGCATAAGAAGCACACCGTCGACGCGAAGGGGAGTGACCAATCACGACTGCTCACACCGTCCATCTATCTGCGTGGCCCGCCGCCTCTCTGTGTACACCGGGGCCCACTCCGCAGAGGACTCGCTGTTCGAAATAAACCGCCGTCTTGCGAGCTCGCCTGATTTTCCTTATGATAATTTGGGCTTGTGTTGCCCCTGCTCGGAGGGATCGTTTGGCGATCGTGTTGTCTTGAGTACAAGGTATATTAATGCGTTCGCGCATACCGGATCTGTTATCGCCTTCAGGTGTACTTGTTCTCTTCGGCTGCGCGGTCTCCATGCAAGCCGATGGGCTTAGTTTTCGCGTCATTTAATTTATATTTTTCGGCCTACCAAACGTCCCCTTGAGGTATGAGTTTTATTATGCTTATAGATGTGTAGTCGCAATTCTGCTGTGTTTCTTCAGACTCATTGTTGCCTTCAGTAGGCGTACTTTTCGCGGTGGTGACATCGGATATCGAGTATGATTTTAACGAGGGTGCCCGACTCTCTAATACTATATACTATGCCAGCTTGGCTTATGACCTACTATTTTTCGTAATTGTAGTAACGGTGAAAGAATGAAAAGAATGTAGACCATTTTCGCGGGTCCAGGTCGAAACGTGTGAAGTCACGCGATTCCATTCGTCGTGGTTGCAGCGTCTTGCCGTGAGTGAACCATGCAGAAAAAGAGAAATTGGGCTTTCAGCTGCCGTTTCATCTGTTCGCGGTCCATCTATCAATTACCCGTTGCGACCGAGGGTGCGCCTCCCGTAGCAGCTATGCGCGCACGCTGCGAGCCACGCGTCCTTTTATTTCATCCACTATACGTATGTGGGTGAACTAAAATATGCACTGGTTGACGAAGACGACAAAGAAAACAACAATAAAACACTGCAACGAATCATTCGGTACTTTTTTGCGCTATTTCTTCAAACTTCTTTTCTTCGTGAGATAGCGAGACTTGAAACGGGGGCTGTTCACTGAATAAGCGCCCAAGCCCACCTGCAAAGATTTCACTACATCCTGGCAAAGGTTAAAATAGAAAGAAAGAAAGAAAGAAAGAAAGAAATACATCTGTCTTTACGCAGACCTTAATGACTTGTATTGGCAGAGGTGCTGGAAGCTTTGTGCTGTGTCGCGGTGCACCAGTTTCGGTTTCGCTTCTACTTACGCCAGCAATTTCGTCTGGCCCTCGTTGTCTAACTTCTACGTCACCGTGACGTCACCGCATTTTGTCTGTACCTGTATAACAAAGGATGACGTGCCTAGCGGGGAGCCGCGTCACAAAAGACCTCGAAGCCGTCTATCCGCTTTGTTCCTATCGGCCGGCGCTCCGCGTTTCGCGCTTGTCTTTGTTCGGGTATCGCCCGACGAAAGCCTGGCCATGCCGAGTACCGTTGTCAGATGGGAAGAGGACTTGGCAACCAGAGGCGCCGCGTCCCAGAGCTTTCATGTACTCATCAGATCATGTACTCATGTACTCATCATGTACATGAGTACATGATGATCATCATCATGTACTCATGTACTCACCGAGACTCGTGCATGTCCATCTTGCTGATACCACACACTGCAACTGCGCGTGGGTATACAGCGCTGTGCAGTTTATATAGGCTCGCAGGCGGAGCTTTAGAATTTCTCCAGAGATGGCGAAGGTTAACTTGCGTGCCGCAATTGGACGCGCGGTCGGCCATGCTGCGCTCAGTCGGCGCTGCACAAGAGGAGAAGGGCAGGTCACTCCTGCCTTTGCAGTTCCAGCGTGCGGTGCTCCGTGTTCTGCACGTCTCTGAGTCGTCTGTGCGTGTGGACTGGTCTCGCCAGATCGGACTTGCGCCGCAGCGTTACTGCGCGCAAACGGACACGCTTCAACGCTTGCTGCCACGGTGCACCGCGTTCGCTGCATCCCGACCTTTCCTAGGTACTAGGTACCTGGGTACTTTCGGTCGTGTTCGCGGTAGGTCGGTGACAGGCGTCGATCCAGGGTTGCGCGCGCGCGCGCGCGCGCGCGCGCACACACACACACACACACACACACACACACACACACACACACACACACACACACACACACACACACACACACACACACACACACACACACATATATATATATATATATATATATATATATATATATAGAGAGAGAGAGAGAGAGAGAGAGAGAGAGAGAGAGGAGAGAATCTATCATTGCACACTTTCTTTATTGCACATTGTCATCAGCTGTATGTGTTGTAATCGCCTCCGTGTGTGCACATCATAGTAAAGTTTCGTTCATCTCTTGTCCTTCTTGCTTCTCGGCTTGAAACGTGAAGTTTCTCGAACGATGGTCGGCAGTTGTTGACCGAATGCAGACAGAAAGCGGTGGAGTTCAGATGGACAAGATATATTTATGGTTAAACTTTCCCTATATGCATGGCAGACAAAAAAAAAATGCATTAAAACTTCAATAACTGAGAAACAAGGTCTCACTCTTCGACTGTCTCAATTACTGTTAGAGTCCAGACTCGTTGTAACGTACATGGTACCGTTTTTGGTACGGAGCCTCACTGATCTATCAGCAATCCTGATTTCAGCACAGTCTCAGGGACAGCATGTCGTCACGATAACTATGGCTCAAATAGACAAAGAAAAAGGGCGGTAGGGCAGTTGGCCCGTCCCGCAGATGCAGTTGCCAATGAGAGTTAAATGGTTGTTAAGCCGCAACCCAAAGAGATGGGCTTACTCTTAAAGTTAAACATCTTTGAAAACAAAACTGTTTTCCTTCTTCCTAAATCTCCGTTTCCCCCTCATTTCTACGCAGTCAGTGACGACCTCGGCAAAACACGCCAGGCCCGCACAGTTTATTCCTAGGCCTTCTCAAACCCTGGTTGCGTCTCTAGGCAGCAAATGTCTACGAAGCCGGGGGGCTTCAACACCGGGTACCACCGCTCCACTCAAGGTTGGTCCGCGTGGGATAATTATGGCCGTCCATGGCAACCGTTGCTTATTGTCTACAAGACGTCCTACGAATGCGCGTGTAGAAGAAGGCGTTCTCCGAACGCGCCAAGTCGTCATTTGACACCACGCCGGCTTTTCTCAGCGCTCGGCAACAAAGCCCGACCGGTTGCCTGCCGGACACGTAGAAGAATAGACCTCCGCTCCGTGCACGCAGCATGTGTTCGGTATTGCCAGGCCCTTCTTAACCTCGGCGGTGTCTCCGGCCAGTCAGGGACTCGATAGTCGTCGCCACAACACTGCGTACTGCAGTTCCATTCAGGGTTAGTCTGTGTGGACCTGTTATGGCCGTCGGCGGAATGCCGACTCGGTGCGCACAATACCGCCTTCGCCGAATGCTCACCGGAGCCCCCTGGCGCGCGCCGTGACTCGTCACCCGACACCACGCGGGCCTTCTGACCCCTCAAAAACACGAACGGTTTGCCCCTCTGACGTGTAGGGGAGTGGACCCCCTGTCTATGCACGAAGCACGTGGGTGACTCGCGACACTTGGGAAGCACACAAAATAATCTATGCGGCCTTACAATCATTATGTTGTGTCTTAGACGAGATCACTCGTTCTGGAATAAGTAAAGGCCATCCTCACTGCGGCCCTAATTATATATATTGTGGTAGAAATGGCTGGCTGTATGGGGTGTAATTGGTGTGAGAGCGTCGGCGCATTCGTCCTTCCATTTTGAGGCGGTAACACCGCTAAAGTCAGGAACACGGCTGCATCGCACGCGTAATACGAAGACCTGGGATCGTTCCCCGCCAGTGGCAAGTTCTTTTTTTCATCCACATTCAATTACATTAATTTATCATTTCATTATTTCGATTATTAAGTAGAAGTAATTTACCCCTCGCTGTCCTTGGTGGCTTTTTTTTTTTGTTATATGAACACCGGCGAAGGCACATGGAAAACGACACGCTGCGCTGCGTATCAGCTGATTTGTAATTGCGACAGACAAACATAAATGTAGAACAAGTCCTCGAACGCATAAAACACAGGAAGAAATCGTAAAAGGAGGGAGGGGTCGGTCATCCTTAAACAATCGCGCACGCGCGCGGTTAATGCGTCTGGTCAGAGGTGAGCCAATAAATACGCCTTTTCCTTCACCACCGTCAGTTGCACTTCGCTGCTTGAAGAGGCAGGTCGTGGGCCGAGTTCACAAGAACACTTCGCAATGCGGCCAACGCGATTGAAGTCATGGATTCCGTCACCCCCTATAAGGGGTGCTACACAATGCCAACTCATTTCTTTCGCATTTACGGCTAAATCACCGCTGAATATTTTTGCTAGCACTTCCCAGTTTTTTCGAATTCAGGCCGCTAACCGCATTCCTTAGAATACAACTTAGCGTGTTGAAGTTGCAGACATTCTTTTTTACGCAAATATGGACAGACGCGACGCATGTACGCATTGCAAAACCAGTAGACTCCTTCAACGCTACATAGCTTGCGATATCCAAGCCGCAAATTTTCTCGACTCACGCGCCTTTGAAGAAGGAACTGGGTTTCAGGCATGGCAGCAGAAAGAAGCAGGCATATCCTTGAACAAGTACGGCTCGAGCCACCCACACCCCAAGCATACACGGAGGGAACGAGCGCGCGCTTCAGCCGAGGGAGCCGGAGCGAGCGGCGTCCTGGCCGTGACGTCACTGGCGGGAGGGCGCCACTCCAAATTCTCGCCAATAACAGCTTCACGCTTTGTGCTGTCGTCGATCCACACGACGCACCAAATCTGCGGGCCGATCGGTAACGTGATGCGACGTCACAGCCCGCCGCGGTCCGGTCCGGCGCAGAGCACATCCTGTTTGGATCGGACTGCTGGTACGATCTGTTGGGAACTCGGCGCTGACGCCCGTGGTTGTACCTGGGTCGCAAGCCCCAAGGGTAGCGTTGGCCTGGCGGCCTGGGGTACAACTGGAAGCATCCGAAGGTCCCGGCAAAGCATGAGTCGACTGGTAACAACAAAACAACTTGTTTATTTTAACATCGCAAAGAGTTGGCGGTCAGGTTGACCGAAGTAGAGAGACGGGAGAGCACTTCACTCAACAGAAGAAATCGGAGCCCTCCTTTTTGCGTCCGGGGGCAGCTGTTTTTATACTCTCGCAGTTGAGGGCAAGAAGGAACCCCTCAAAAGACGAGCACGTGAATGTACAATGGGCTAATGGTGACGCACACTGTCGTAGCGATGCCGTAGCACCATGACGAGCACGATCTCGTAGCACCCTGTCGAGCACGATCTCGTAGCACCCTGTTGTAGCGCTGCCGGTCGGGCACAATGACTGTAATGAGAGGATGGTCCCTGCTTTGGCATCGCCTGTTTCGGGCACAATGACTGGAATGAGAGGATGGTCCCTGCTTTGGCATCGCCTGTTTCGGGCACAATGACTGGAATGAGAGGATGGTCCCTGCTTTGGCATCGCCTGTTTCGGGCACAATGACTGGAATGAGAGGATGATCTTTTGCGGTCGCATCGCCGCAGTCGCGCCTGGAAACACCTGCCGATGAGTGTTGCGGCGACGACGATCGGGCCAAAATGTCTGCCGCCCCGCCGCAGTCGCGCCGGCAAAACCACGTGTCGCAGGCGAAACGCAACAATCCACACGGCGGACCGCTATAGCAGACGGCAGAGCTGACCAACCAGCTGCACTCTACACATTCCGTCTCGAGTCCCACAAAGCCGGGAACTGCTCAACAAGGGATAGAAAATTAAAAACCTCCTCGTCCCTCTAAGAGGACATGGTGTTTAAAAAATATATCCGCTGCAGGCACGTGTAGGCGGAACGGCGGACATGAAACGACTGGCTTTCGCTGAGCCGAAAACTAGACTGGATTGGGCTGAAGACACTCTGTTGCCGGACAACACTCGTTGGCTACGCCAAAATCTCTGCGGTTTGCATACGGTACGCCGCTAACACTGAAGCGGGAAAAGCCTCGGCGATTTGTTAGACAGTGAGGGCCGCGGTCTTGCGCGGGCCAACGGCGGTCTGCACGAACTGGTGACGTCATATCACGTGATGCGCGGACCGCGGTCCGAAAGAGCAATTTGGTCCGTTGTGTGGATCGGCCTTTAGCGGTGACGAACGCGTAGAGCGTCTGCGGAGAGCGTGTGCTAGTTCAGCAACGCCTAGGGGGAGCCACGGTCGATAGAAGAGGGAGTGAACGCCGGGGTAGGAGGAGGAGAGAGGAGATGACGCTAGTAAAGCCCCTTAAACTTCGTAAAGTAGTGACACTCTCCTCCTCCGCCTTCACTTCTCCTCGTTTCTCCTCTCTTTCACGCTCCCTCCTCGACCATGGCGTCGCCTACACTGCTCGAGCGTAGCAACGGCGCCAACATGAGCTCCTCGCCACTCCGCAGACGCTCCGAGAGCATAAATGGCGCTGATGCACGGCGCGAGGGCCCACGTGATGTTATTAGGCCAATAGCGACGCGGCGTCGGCCTAGGCCAGAGCGCGCGAGGAGGAGGCGGCGTTCTTCAAAGCGTGGCAGTACTTTACGAAGTTTAAGGGGCTTTAGGCGCTGCCGTTATTTCGTTTTGGGGTTTTAGCGTCTCAGAAGCGTGCTGGACACGTATGCAGAAGGTGCACGCAAACACGCGCCACCAAAATGGCTCCAAAGCGTGAACTCGGCGTAGATGACACTCAGGCCCGAAAGAAGCGTCGCTCGGAACAGGAGCGTCTTCGCTTCGCAGCGAAACGTGGCGCAGATCGCGAATGTATGCGCACATACAATTATAAAATTAATTGAATTACTTACAGCCTTGTAATTCAATCAATGTTTAACGCTTCTGCAACGTCATTCAAAGCAAACAGCATACAAAGCTTCGCTTACATCGAGTCCCATCGGGCGTGGGATCCGCCACTTTTCCCCCCCTTTTTTCTATGTCGCCTGGTTTCTTGCGCTGCCAGCGTATTCTTGCGTTCCGCCTGCACTTCGACATGGCACCACTGCGTTACTGGAGAACGACGAGTTACGAAATTTTGTTTGACACTCTACGCTGCATTTTAAGTGATTTAGGTTTACGGAACTGCCCCGAACGTTGTGACGCAGTTAGGTCAAAAAAGCAAAACAGCTTGTCCGTTGTGGCCAGCTAGTTTGGCGTGTTGTGAGTGGTACTGTAACATGTTTGCAACGCTTCCTGTCGGCTCAAGATTACTGTAAATTATTTCGTTATCTTTGTGCACGCTCGCCTCACGCGGCGTTGTGACCCAGTTAACGAAAAGCAGCTCCTCTGTGGTGACGCGGTTAGTTCCGCGTGTACGGCATATTACTGGGACTAAACTTAATCTTACTGGGACAAATTTGTGGTGTTTTCTCTGACCCCCCAACATTATTGTAACCAATTTCGTTACTTATTGTTGTGCTTATGAGGCATGGTGGTCGCAGCCGGCTATCTGACGCATTTAGGTTCACATGTACTGAATCTTACAAGATATAACTTCTTTCGACAGTCACGCTCGTCGAAACATGACGAGCGATTGCCAAGAGTGACAACGAGATTGTGCTGCTTGTGCCGACAGAAAGCGCGAAAGATAGGGCCGAGGAGCTGAAAAACCAGGAATTTATAACTCGAAAATTCCTTCTGAACGACTGGAAAACGGGATTTGAATTCACGCATTTGTTTTGAGTGCGAATATAAGGCATTGTGCGAGGGTCTAGCATGGTCTTGCAGGGAGCGTGTGTTGTGGCAGCCCGTGTACGTGGCCTATGTGTATACCATCCCGTCGGCATCCCACCACCATCAGTTTCAAGACGTGTCATCCAACGACACCGATGGCTGCGGAACTTGCAGCTCTTCACGCTGCTTTCGTCCCGTCAGGGAAGAACCTCGAAGATGGTCAATATTCAGTGACTCGAAGGCTGTCATTGCTATCAGCCCTGCGGCGTGGACCACTTGAACAACTGGTATTCGAGATTAGAGAACTAATCCATACCTTGACTGGGAAAGGACACCACGTGACATTTCAGTGGCTTCCAAGTCACTGCGGCGTCATGGGGAACGAACACGCCTTTAAAGCTACTCGGTCGGCTCTTCAAGGGGACGAAGAGGAGCCGATACCATTATCAACGACAGATGCCGTTAGAAAACTTCGAATGCTCAGCCGTGATACCACGCTCTCCTTGTGGAACGCATGAAATTTTCTAAACAAGCGGCTGCACAACCTAGACTCCTCTCTACGCCTTTGCATTCCAGCTGGACTCTGCCGTCGGGAAGCTACCCTGCTTAGTCGGATATGGCTAGGGGTGGCCTTCACCAAGTCTTTTGCTTTCCGAATCGGAAGGGCCGACGACGCCTGGTGTGATGACTGTGGTAACGAGGAGACTGTTCAACACCTTCTCTGTGACTGTCCTCGCTATAATTTACAGAGACGATCGCTCGCAATCGCGATAGCGCGCTTTGACCGAAGACCTCTAACACAGAAACTTATTTTAAAATGTCGCCATCACAAGCCATCGCAGCAGAGGGCGACGAGGGCACTGTTGCAGTTTTTAAAAGCAACAGAATTGGACAAGCAACTGTAGCCTGAACAGATGTTTATAGTGCTGCAATTGCTACTGTGCTGTGCGGTGACAGTATGCGGTGACAATGACCGACTATGATTGTATGTCTGTGCTCCTTTCTTTCTCTATCTCTACTTTGTTATCACTTTACCTCCCCCCTCTCTCCCCAGCGTAGGGTAGGAAACCGGATCTTCCCCTCTGATTAACCTCCCTGCCTTCCCCTTTCCTCTGTATCTCTCTCTATCCCGACGGCTGAGGCCAAGTTTTGTATTTGTGCTCTCAAAGTGTAGGAAATAAGGCCCGGCCGAATGGGGGAATGCTTGGAAATCGGATGTCTTCTTCATATTTTATCTATGCTATTGTCTGGGATGAGTCGGATATTTTCTATATACGGCATGCCTGTAAAAGCGAATTTCTTTTGTTTCTAATGCCGCCCTCTCACCACTTCCGCATTTTTCCCGTTTACACGCAGTTTTCCTATAATGTCTAAATACTAAAATGACACGTGCTTGTAATGAACTTTTTTCATCTGATGTCGACCGGTGGAGCTTCGTTCGGTAACTACTTGTGCTTCCCTGGTACCACAATATTAGATGAATTCACGGCGATTAGAGCCAAGGTCTCAGGTCTACACGCAGTTTTCCTATAAGGTCGAAGTACTAAAATGACATGTGCTTGTAATTAACTCTCTTCAACTGATGCCGACCGGTGGAGCTTCGTACGGTAGCTACTGCTGGCTACTTGATGTTTAGAAGAAGTTTATTTAAACAAAGTACGATACGAACACTGATTCACAATCACGGCAAAATGGCACCAGGACGATAACATATACAAGAAACGAAGGATTGTATACATCGCACGTTCTCAAAGTAGTGTCCGTGTCCTTACTCATTCACATATAACAACAGATACCCACGGAAAGCACAGTTAAACAAGAACTAATAGTCAAAGGTATAAAATGATGTTCAATATATACAGTGTAGACGATGGTTATGTACAATAATGGCATGACACAGACCCTCTCCATAATTTCGAAGAACTTGGTGCCGGAATGACAAACACGAGTTTGAATGGGGTTTGGAGTCAAGGGCTCAGCTACCATGGTTGCATGTTGTCTCAAGCAAACCCCATTGGCGGACTGCGTTTCTCAGTGATATCTTGCAATGTAACTCTTAAAATGCGCAGCGCGCTTGCAAATGAAGAAAACGCGTGAAAGGAATTTGACGTAAAGAATAAGTCTTTTTATGTAAATACACTCGAATGCGTATTACATTCCTTTTTATGTGTATCGTTCACTTGGCGTTTCCGTTGACAGCGTGGAGTGGCTCCACTGGCCGGGCAGATACGCTCGCCTACGAGATAAGGCGCATTGTAGCCTGACGTACTTCACTGACTGGCCACGATTGACGGTGTGCCCAACGTACACGCGAAGTAGCGGGATTCGCACCCGCAATGTAGCACAGCGGGCATTGTCACTTGTACCGCCTTTCTACTGAGCGCGTAGAGCGTTCGCAAAGCAACCCGGACCAGCAGAGCTATCAACTTCTAACACCTTCTTCTTTCATATCACTGTTGTCTTTGTGTCCGACTTCCTGCTTCTCCATACCGTTCACCAATGTTCAGGCGCCGGCTGCGCGCTAAAAAGTTACAATGCACCCACCAGACTCTTCTCTTTCACCCAATCTCTCTTCTCCCCCTGGTGATTTGCTGTGGGCATACCGCGCCGTCGTGCATGTACTGGTCTGAGCGAAACGGCCATTCAAGGTCAAAGTAAATCTATCAAATCCTTTTTAACGCGACAGCGTTAAGGGCCCCGCGTCGCAGACAATCCGGCGTCGGACGTCGCTTCGCCAAAAAGAATTTCGAACCGGACATAACCAGGCCGTCCATGTGGCGCAAGGAAGTTACTTAACTAATTGAATTTCTCAAGCGAAACTATGTAGACAAATCGTAAAGCACGACTTACACACAACCTGCAGACATGATAGCGTCGGATTGTAATTTGCATACACGAGAAAACATAATTCTGTTTCGCGAAAATTAAACGAGAAAACCCACAAAACCCTTTTCCAGCGTTTCTACCATTCATAGAGCGGCTATGGCCTCGCATTTTTGCGCGCGCAAATCTCAAAGGCCATATAACGGCATGCCCGGTTCCTTGCAACACCTCCAGATGGCGCTCGCTTCCGCCGCATTACGGCCCACGCAGGTGGTTAAGTTTCTAACAGAAGGCTCGCCTTCGGGCGTAGCGTACGCCGCCAGCGTTTCCTGGTAAACATTACGGTTGCATAAGCTGCTGTTGAAGGGAAGCGTGAGAAGCTGTCAGGGATCTTTGAATCATATCGCGTTCCACTTTTAAAGGCGAAGCTAAGCGTCCTCCAAAAATATATTTTTTGAGTGGGGATTCGACAAACGTCGAAGGTTTTCCTTTGATCATGATCTGTCAGCTCCACAAGAGGCAAAGACGAAAAAGAAGATACAAATGTAGGCGCTCGCTATCATCATCATCATCTTGCCTTTATGTCCACTGCAGGACGAAGGTCTTTCCTAGCGATCTCCAATTACCCCGGCCTTGTACTAGATGCTCCGAACTTGCGCATGCGAATTTCCTCATTTCATCCTCCCACCTAATTTTTTCCGTCCTCTACTGCGCTTCCCTTCCTTTGGCACCCATTCTGTAATTCTGATGGTCCACCGCTTATCTGCATATGCGTCACATGGCCTGGTGCCTGGCTCCATTTTTTTCTCTTAATGATCAATTAGAATATCAGCGTTGTCATCCATGCCACTCTCTTCCTATCTCTTAACGTAACACCTAGCATTTCTCGTTCCATGGCTCTTTGCGTGGTCCTTAATTTGTGCTCGACCTTCTTTGTTAACCTACAATTTTCTGCCTCATATGTTAGTGGAGATAGAATGCAATCATTGTACACTTTTCTTTTTTCTTTTGCAGTGGTTGTTGTTAGAACGTCACTGGGTTTCTCTTGACGTCCGCAACTAGGGAAGAGAGAGCTGAGAGAGTGAAAGCAGAGTATAAAATAGCATCGCGCAGCATAGCAACGCGGCCAGGGTGGGTGGAGAAGGCGCGGTGCCAACGCGCGAGCGAGGAACGTGGCCCGGATGCGTGTCCTGTCCTGTGGCATGCGAGGCAGGGGGGTCGGGCGAGGGAGGAGGCGCCTTGTTCTCCGGCGGCTGCCAGGGTGCCTCGATGTCCTCCTCGCCCGCCGCTCCGTACAGAGTGGAGACAACCGCGGTGTCTACTACGGCGCTGGCCACGCGAATAGCGGAAGCCGTAGTAGACGCCTTTGGCGGATGCCGTAGGGAAGCGTTGCCGGTGTTCATGTGTCTTGTGTGCGGTTTGACACTATACTCGTGAACTTTCTGTGGAAATGAAGGGCAAGCTACGGAGACAAAGAGCGCGAAAGTGAGAGCGCTTGCGAAAAGAGTCCCGCGTTTTTATCCACGTTAGTTTAAGCTGGAGAAGAGAAAACATAAACACCTTACTAGCAACAGTTAAATAAGATAAAACACAACACTGAATGTAAACGTGTACTTATCATGCGGCTTTTCCCTTCCGTACCTGGCAGCCGCGAAACCGTTGAACGTGGAAGCTGCTTCGATTAAGCGTGTGTTCCGAGCAACGAAAAGCCCTGTCAAACGCCTGCGGACTACTTGGCGCGGTAATACATGTGCAGAAGCTCCGCCCCCGTAGCTTTCCCTTCATTGCCACAGAAAGTTGTCCTCGAGTATACTTTACTGGCCTTCCCCGATCTCCGCTGGTCTCTGGTGTTTGCGACAGCAGAGTCACGCATATTATTTTTTTCTTTTTATCGACAGCGGTTAGCTTCCAGTCAGTTTTTGGCAATGCCTGTCGTACGCAAGCATTATCAGCTGTTTACCAACTGAAGCTTTAATGGAACCCTTTCTTTTTATGCCGTTTCTCGCACCTTCAAGGTGGGACGCCTGCTATGCGCTGCTCGTGGTGCACCTCATCACGTAAGTGCCTTCAGACATCCAACAAAACCATTACAAGAATCCTTGCCTTTACCTTCTTTTCTCCCAACCCGTATACCACCGACCTCCATCGCTCTCTTTCCCACCTCTTTCTCTTCATGATAGAAAGCAAAATGGTCTCGGAAAGCTTATTGACGAAGCTTTCTATTTCCTTTCTTTGCGTTTAGCACGAGGGCGACCTCCATTGATGGCGAGAGAACAGATGTCCATTCTCAGTCTATCCTACTCCAATACTTACTCCTATGTAAACTTTTTACGCCCGCGCAGAGTCGACGCAGCCGTCAGTGTAGGCCTGGCGAACTACCCCACCTGTATCGTCCAAAGCAAACACACGGAAGCTTGAGTCTGGCAAACACAGTTTGCCTCTCTCCTTGTTTCTTTCTTTCTTTTTTTTTTGCATTCGAACGGTTGGGAGAGTACGCATGCTTTACTACACAGCCACTTGCTGAAGAAGCTTTTCCACGCGTTTCCTCCTCGAACGGGGACGGCGAACAGATGCGCGTGTGTTGTGGTAAACCGCCCGGAATGCCTCGACTTTCTACATGGGACGCCGTGGACACTGTTCGAAAAACAAACAGATGCCAAAAAAATACGGAGGAATATGTCCTCCTGTTGAAGCTATAGTTCGTAGACGTATATAAGCGCTTTTCAAGACGACTACACTGGTAAGTTACGAAATATATAATACAGTTCAAATGACACTTTTAGCTGACGCAAGCATCTTCATTGTACGTGGACAAAGCATAACCATTTCCCCAGGCTTTTTTATGGTAAAAACTGCATTTCTTTTGCTTCCACCTTCAACAGATTGACCGACGAAGATGCAACATCGCGTTGTGGGTTGCCGTGTTTACGTTTCATGCTTCTAACATTTTCATGCTGTTTGGCGCTATTAGAAACGCACTTCAAGGGTCGCTTTTCGCCGTCTGTGACGACTCAAAATACCTATATGAAATTAATGGCAATTGTCTCGAGAGCTCGCGCAAAGAATATGATTAAACCGTTTTCGCGTACAGTACCATCCTATCCGGGATGAATATGTTATCCGTATTTACTTCCTAGTAAATTTTGAAAAGTATTCAGGGCAATGTAATGAAGTGCAAGGATTTCAGTAGGGTATACGCAGACAAGAGCGCGCATTTACGTCAATGAAACCGCACCTATCTTACACAAACCCATTCCCAGATTCACGAAGCCGGGCTGCCTTCCTTCGCGGTTCCTTTATATGTAATGCAACGATTCATTTCGCTCGATTCAATTCTTTTATGATCATGCACCGTTCACGGCTGGTCGATTCCGCCGATAGCGCGAGCGGAGCGCCGATCTGACCGCTGACGAAGCCCAGAAGTGAATCGCATTGGTATAGATAGAATCATTAGGTGATCCAGGCTCTGGTCACCCTTGCCATCGCACCTTATACATGTTTATACAGGAAAACTGTACACCGAGACATAACGAAGGTGCGTTGGTGATGAAAGAAGAAAAAAATCGGAAAGAAGAAAGAAACAGACGAACTCTTTGATGAAGAGACGCGAATATTTTTGTTGTGAAAAGAACGACGAACGAATGCCTGCACTGAATCCCACACGTCTCTGTTCGCGATTTGTTTAAAATTACCTTAATTTAAACTCCTACTTGTTTTCTATATACCAGCGGAAAGGGCCATCGCTACAATATCGCAGAGCATCTCTACCCTATCCACAGATGTTTAATAAGGCATACTATCTATCTATCTATCTATCTATCTATCTATCTATCTATCTATCTATCTATCTATCTATCTATCTATCTATCTATCTATCTATCTATCTATCTATCTATCTATCTATCTATCTATCTATCTATCTAAAGTCGGTTCCTGTCTGATCTTGTTCTTTCCTTATCGTCACGTTCCCTTAGTAGTTTCATATCGTCAGTATTTAGCCGAGCACGAGTTCCTTGCTGATGACTCCCGTCTACAGTGCTTCGCCTGGTGTATAACCATGCATTTGGACGCCAAGACGCATGCAAGACGCATCCTTTGAGGGAAAGGGGAGATCGCATGTGCCTCCTCCTCTTTTTTCCGCCGCTAGCTCGAATTCCGACGTGGGGTTCGGCCGCGGACTGCGCGGGGGGGCCTACGCTACGCCGTGCGGGAGTGGCGAGGGGAAAGTGAGAATGCGGGAGAGTGAGGTGGGCGAGGGGGCGCGCAATGCGTAGACGCGGTCCGCACATATGTGCGACATGTGGAGGCAGCTTTCTTCAACACGCGCAGTTAAACAAACAGAGAAAGTGGCGCTAACCAAAGGCAAGAAAAAAAGAAGAAGAAGAATTAGGTTGGGAAGAGCTGCGGCAACACAGAGCGTCGGTCGCCGGAGTTCTGGCAAGAGTTCGCCCTTGCAAACTGGCCCGCTTCACCTCTCCCCGAGAGTTGTTCCCTGGTCCTCTTCTTCTTTTGCTTCTTTCTGTACAACTGCGCAGCTGCGTTTTGAACGATTTTGCGGCGACGGCGATGTACGAAGCCGTGTTCTGCGCTTGTAGGAATGCGAACTGAGCTGCGAGCGGCATGATTTACAAAGACCGCGTCTTGTACTTTCCTCGAAGCGCAAGCGGAAGGCTGAGTACGTGGGAGGAGTAAAGATTCTGAAGGAGAAGGCAAGGATTCTTGTCTCTCCTATAAGGCTGCAGCCTTGACATAGGAAGGCAAAAAAAATGGAACACTGTAAAACTCGGAGAGGCACGGGAGGTCCGCATAAAGGGGGGGGGGGGGGCAAAGCTCTAAGCTCAGGGCACAGTCGTCGTCGTCGTGAGGCCTCGCGCGCACTGTCGGTTTTGTCTCAGAAGGAAACGTTTTTGTCTTGGCTCAAAGAGAGGCAGCCGAGAGCTTCTGATTCTCGAGGAAAAAGTCAGCGGCGACATACATGCGTACGTCGGGCAAAGGCACATCGCGTTGAAGTCGGAGGGCGAGCGGAGACAGAAGACAAGGTGCGAGCTCTGTTCGAAAGAGAAATTCTCCAAGTTCCTAGCCGTCGACACTATACCCAAAGTCTTTCTGCGACATCAGAGCTCGGAAGAAGTCATCGCATTCTCTTTTCTTCTTTTCGCTCACGTTGTACGTGTTATGCGTGGACATTTGTCGCTCTTTCTCTCTCATTTTTTTCTTTCCAACGCTCTCTTGTAGTACGGAAGAACGTCATGATTGAATTCTCTAAGAATCTTTATTTTTCGTTAGCGTTTCTCCAAGCGTGTGGCCTTGGACCTTCGTCCGTATATGGCATCGTCCTTGATGTAGCGAAATAATTAGAACATTCGCGACATGTTCCGCGGAGTAAGCTGATGGCCAGTTGTGCTTCCACCTCATGCTGCACCCTTCAGTTTTCCGTGGCTCGCGTAACGAGATTGCTCAGCCTACCCCTCTCCTTTCTTATTTTTTTTTTCTTTGAATGACGCTTTCTTCCTGTGGCCGTCCAACGGCCCCACTAATGGTATAGTTTTTAGTAGTAGTAGTAGTAGTTTAGAAGGGATCGGTTTGGCGCTGCGTTAAAGGCCGGTTTTTCTTCAGTGGCTCTTGGAACAGTGAATCTCTCGGAGCTGCAAATGGGAATCCAAATTACATAGCGCGAGTAAGCAACTATACAAATGCGAAGCCTAGCCGTGGTACAACTTCTCGCGATCACTATACTATTTCAATTCGTCTGCGGCGCAAGTTCTGCCTCTCGTAAGTTCGTACGAAACTGATGGAATGTATTGCTCAGACGTGGTAGCTCGCTCTGTAGGATTATACGTGCGACGAGTAGGGTTCAAACAGGACTGTCACAACACACTGTCACGTCTATCTGCTCTGCGAGTCGTTCGTTCCTTTCAGTCTCGAGCCGAAACACGGAAAAGGCGTGGAGAACGGGAAAATGAGGGAGTGAAACGGCCGATAGAAGTCTAGAGAATGATAGACCAGACTCGAAAAAAAGAAAAGGAAGACGGGGGAGGGGGTGTTGGAAAAGTATAGAGAGAGAGAGGGAGGTACGTTAACACAGGAAACAAACAGGCAGACACAAATGTAGCCTCGTGATCAACCGCAACAGTGAAACAAAGTATAAAGGAGACCCAGCGGCGTGCACGGAAGCGCAGAAGAGGATCGAGAGAGACGGTCGTCGTGGGGAAAAGGGGAAAGCAATCACGTGGGGTAGAAAGGAAGGACTCCCTCTCTTTGTACGTCGAACACGTGGCTCTGACCCGACACGAGCGCTGCACCGCATAGGAAAGGCAGACAGACCGGCGACGAAACGGTAATGGGACGCCAAAACAAAGACGACAAGAGCAGCACTGCATCGGCGAAAACGAAAAACGGGAACACATCAAAACCGTCGCTGCGGGAAGCTGAACAAAAGGCGGGAGAGCGTCGCCGTAAAAGGGGAAGGTCTGGGGAAGGCGCTGGCAAGACAGCGACGAGAGAGAGACGAGCGCTAAATGACGAACGCGAAAGGAAAGTGAGAAAGTAGTAGGGAAGAAAATGTACGACAAAGGAAGTACAAGAAACAAGGGAGGACTCGAGGACCAAATGAAAAGAAAGGAGACAGCTATACACGCTCATTTTTTGTTTAGTTTTTTTTCGCTCTCACCAGAAGAGGCAGGCGTCGTTTTGTCGTCGAAGCAGGGCGGCAGTGCCTGCCTCGCCGAGCAGCGAGCGGCCACGGATGCAGCGACGCTCGGCGGTGGTGGCTAGAGGTATTGGGTTACGCTCTTCTAGCACCACGCTCCTCTCCCCCCATTTTCGTGTTTTTGTTTCTTTCTGCGCTCTTCGCTGATCTTTTCTCTGCTGCACATCGTCTCCTGCATTGCTTCGGGTGCGTCCTTTTATATTGTATTTTGTTTTTCGCTTCTTTAACGTGCGCGAGAGACGACAGCGTGTGCGCTGCTCCCGGGGTGCCATAATGTCCTCGGAGTGGCCCGAGAGAGAGAGAGAGAGAGAGATAGAGCTGCTGTTTGCGTGCGTTGCTGCTGAACGGAACGCGTCGAAGAACCACCGCCGCCGCTATGCCTGCCGCTCCAGCCACGAGACTGCAGAAGCGAGGGCGGGAGCCGGGGAGCCCTTTTTCCCGAAAGTGGGTAAACAAAGGAGCGTTCCTTCCTCCTTCCCCCACCCTTACCCCGCCCTCCCACGGAGGGGATAGAAGACGCGCGTGCGCGTGTTGTACGTGCGTGGCCAGCAGCGCAGCCATCCCGCGTCCTTTTCTTCTTTCCCGACAGCACTACCCCCACAACACGCCCGCCCGCCCTCTTCTCACAAACCGCGCGTTTCTTACACTGCCACTTTTTTGCTATACGGCCTCGACTAGTCGCGCTGGCGTCCGGCTTGGCAGTAAGCGGCTCTGCACATGCAAAGAAGCTTTAAAACTTACCAGTGTAGAGTAGCAAACCGGGCGCTCGTCTGGTTGACCTCGCGGCCTTTCCTTTCCTTGCTTTCTATTCTCTCTTCTACGCATGTATACGTTACCCGCGTTAAAAGGCACGAAGAAGTCGGTTGGGATGAAGCGGCGTCAGCGCCCACTCCTGCCGTTCAGGGCGGTCACATCCTTTGACAAGGCCTCCGCTGCATCTCCGCCATATTGTGTCGGAGCAGTCGAAGCGGCCGTACACATGTGCGTGTATGTTTAGTCGATGCGGCGCTGTCGTGTTGCCTGGGGTTTTCGGGTTCCCGACCTATGCGAAATATTCGGGGTAATTTCATAGCTAAACACACCCCGTCATGCTCGTCTGGCGTGCGCCTTTGTGCACGAGCTGAATGGAAAAAAAAATGACAGCCATGTTTTAGATTTACCCGCGACGCAATACGCAGAAGAAAGTCGGCAAAGCCCTTGTTGGCCGCGATGCTTAAATTTCTGTCCTCGCGTGAAAGTGCATTAAGAAAATTTCCTGGAGCACTAAGCGTTCGGCGCCTAGATCGATTAACCAAGGCGATGAGAAAACTGTTCAAACCCAATGTGTCATTTCCAATAATCGCATGCACTGATAATCGAAATGATAGCAAAATAATGCTCATAGGGAGTTTTGTCCTGTTGTGACTCGGCATTTATACTACTTTTACGGATTGCACCCGCAAGAGGTAGCGAGGAGGATGGAATGTGGCAGTAAAGGAAACCACT
Source organism: Dermacentor variabilis (assembly GCF_050947875.1). Lineage (NCBI taxonomy): Eukaryota > Metazoa > Arthropoda > Arachnida > Ixodida > Ixodidae > Dermacentor > Dermacentor variabilis. The sequence goes on along the minus strand of NC_134574.1, from coordinate 146,625,959 downwards.
GTGGGTGTGAAGTTGGACTATCTCTTTTCACTTACTTATTTATTTGTTCATAAATGCTTTATATAGATACATAAAGATACAAATGAACAGGACTATTTATGTTTATAAAAAGCATGTGACTTGAGCTTTGTTTGGTCGGTTCCCTCAAGTTGATGTGCATGGCCTCCTGTTACTTCAGTCAGGTGAACGGTTTGGTTAGCTGCTTCGAATCACATCTCAGTTGTTTCCAGGCTGTCTTCCCGGGGTTTTACTCAAGGGACAGCTGTATATTTCGGCAATAAACTTTCCCTTCCTTTTGGGGATGTGTGTCACTATGCTGCTCTTTCTCACGTTACTGTCCTCGTCTATGTGTCGTTGCATAACAGAACGCAAGGCAAGTGCTTTCATCAGCAAAGCATTTAGGCACAAGGAATATACAGCCAGCAATAATTCACAAGTTGAGCCCTGGGCTTGTACCTTACGCTATAATGTCTGCAACGGCAGTGTTCATTTATAAGTGTTTAAAGGTCGTACATTGTGTCCTGATTTTGCTTTTCAGTTATCAAAAAACAATAAATTCTGTCGTTTTACGTTCCAAAACCACGATCTGATATGAGACGGGGGACATCTAAACAATTTTGACCACGTGGGGTTCTTTAACGTGCACCTAACTCTAAGTTGGATCTTATGCTGCCATTCCCACCGCTTATTTACATTAGTGCAACTTATGTGGAAAATAAACATCTTGTCTTATCTTGATCAAGTGCACGAGCTGTTCCTTTTTTTTTTTTCATTTTGCCCCCATCGAAATTTTGCAGCAGCGGCCGTAATCGAAACCCCGACCTCGAACCTGCCTTGTGACACTCGTAGATTGTGTCTCTGCTAATGTAAGGCTGTTTCCGCCCACATGCTCTCTAACAAGCTTACTTTTCGCACGCACGATTTGCTTCTCGATAACTAGAGTGCCTTCAGTTATTGGTAACGCTGCCGTACTTAGTCACCTCGTTTTCTCTTACGGCTTTTCTCGACATTACGCAGCTACAGTTCTCCAGTAAAACTTTTCGTCAGCCTTTCTGAAGGAGAACCTTTGGAGCCCTCAAAGGGACCCTGAAACGATTTTGACGATTTCGTGCAAACGTACTGAGTCGTTGCAGTAGGTCTTCTGATCATTAATTGACGCATCGAAGTGCTCCGCGTAAAGCGTGTAATTTCATATATGGTTTTAAAAATTTACATCGCTGCCGATCGCGCCACACTGCGCTGCGGAATTTTCAGCCGCCCCTACCCATATGACGTAAACCAGCCAAGCGACGGCAGTAGGGCGAGCTATCCGATTGGCTGCCCAGGGTGCGTCATCGATAAATTATCCACCCTTATGGTGAACAAATGATGTTCTTAATAGTTGGAATGTTAGTTCATTTGTTTCTATAAAAAGAAAGTAACAGGAAAAGAATGCACAAGAACGATTTCTCACTATACACTTAACCACTTCCGGCACACAGCAAGCGTCATCTGCTTGTGTTACAACGTGCTCCATTTTGACGAGAGCTCCGCAGTCAGAGTCGGTCTCAGTCTATGCGCGAGCACTATGATTCCACTTTGTTGCATTGTGGACTGCAGACATATATACATAGCGGCTGGCAATATGTCAAGCGGCGACATCGTGTCCCTCTGCAAGGCAGCAGACAAGCGGACTGGCTGCAGCGCATCGGACTGCCGCTATCCGATCGGCGCCAGGATTTGCGTGTTTGCGGCCGTCACTTTACACCGGATGATTTCCAACGCAATAGCGTTTCGCGAGTCCGGTTCTAGGGTAAACGCAAGCGCAAGGGGACGGGGCCTGGCCGTTTGACCGCGTCATTTTACGGGATGAGCAGAAGCGCAAATGTGAATGGTCTGCACGGCGCAGCCACCTGGTGGCACACTGGTGGCACAGAGCTCAAACGCACACAGTAGCAGTAACATAATGCATTCTTCTTTGCTGCTGCTGTAAATTTCTTGCAGGAGTGTAATCGTTAACACGTTTTTTTCGTAAATGTTTAACATGTTTTGCACTTCGTTAGAGCAGTATTTGCTCTTTGTTTGGCTGGTTAAGCTCTGCGCCAATGGGTGGCTGGACCGTAGAGACCGATCAGGCAGCTCACGTACGTCTACGCTAATGTTCCTTCATCAGTTTGAGTTTATGCCTCCACCGTTCCGTCGAAACGCCTGTGGTTACCGGAATACAAGACACATTCGGCGCTGCGACAGAATGCTCGCAACGCACGCTGCTTCGATAGCCCTCGCTTGGGGTCGACTGCCAAGCAGCTGGCGGAGAGTTTGGAAGGATTGCGCTGAGTCGACTAATATGCAGGCGCGAGCTGTGTCATGGTGGAAGTAATCAAGATTAATCGAAAATAACTTGCGAAGCTCAGCACAACAGCCCCAGACTATGTAACTTTGTTTTGCCCACTAATTTTGTCCGCCCTTCAGATCAGACGTTCCAGCTAAACCGCATTTCGCTGCAATGCGACTGAAGCAGCGCATGCATTAACCCATCGCAGTGGCCACCTAGTTTCCTGCGAGTGGCATTAAACGCCTGTTGTTATATGCATAACGCGCAGGGCAGTAACAAAACTCTAATGTTTGTGGCCTATATACCAAGCGCCCGCGACCGAACACGCAGGTTTCGCGTGACAGACAAATACGTGTATTACAACCAGACACCAGTAGCTCAAGGTCAAACATTCCAGTTCATCGTCAAAAAAAGGACCGACAAGTCATTACGAGTGTAGAAGAGCCACTCCTCGGGAGTAGCTACAACGATAGATCACCGCCGTACACACGCACGTTTACACACTGGTAAGTGTAGCAGGCCACGCCAAGCGCAATCTACGCACGAAGCGTGGTGACGACAGCTACTCCCCTCGATTTCGCCGGGTATAGTGACCTGGAACACTACGTATATGCTGTTCTGCAAACCTGTAGACTCACGTTACGAAAAATTCGAGCGGCGCAGGTCGGTTGACCGCGTCAAGTTGCCCTCACGTACAGCGAGTCCGTGCTGCACGTTAGCGGTGCCCCCCCCCCCTCCCCCGCTGACGTCACACGCGAGAGGGCGCCACTCCAAGATCTCGGGAATGATGGTACGGTCTAATAGCGTGCAAAGCTACTATTTCACTACCATCCTTGTGTTCACCCGGGCCGATGTATGAAATGGAACTGAGTTGACGCAATCACGAAAAATGAAATAAAAATGAAAGCTTCAGGGAAGGCTGTAGCTGTGTCTTTCGCCACCTTTCCGCGCCGCTTCGGTTGGGGTCGGGGAGGACACTCATTGTCGGCGCCCGTCGTTGTCGCCATTTCGCTCGCTCTCGGCATCGTATCTCGACCGGCGTCAGCGGAACGGCGGGGTCCCCTCGTGTTTGCACATCTCGCCCGCTTTCGCTCGCTGGGCGCCTGCTTGTCATCGCTGGCGCTGTAGTGCTGTTGCTGCGATCGCCCCGTCTGGTGGAGGAAGCTGCAGCATCCGTGGTGCGGGTGCAGGGCTGACGAACGCGAGCGTGTACGATATCGCCGACGCTGCTGCGTCAGCGGCGAGACTGGTAGCTACAGGATGTCGCTTGCCGATCGATCGCTGGCTTCACGCGCCCCCATTCACGTGGTGGCGTTCCTGCAGTGTAGGTTCATCGTTTCGGCTCTGTTTACGTGGGATTACCTATTTTGTCGGCTCTTGAGAGAGGTCAATGCTCATTGAGTATTGAGTCATTGCATGTTCGAATTGTCGTTTCAGGTCACTTTGGCTGCGCTACAAAACTTGTGTGAGGCAACGATTAAGCTCTTGCGTGTACTAGTCGTTTAATATTTTGAATCTCTGGTAGAGTTAGCATAGGGGAGAATGGGAACTGTTTCTGGACATTCTGCGTCCTAAGTAAACTTGTAGTGTTTACATATCACGAGGTGTTTCTTCCTATATTTTGCTATTTATGGCGTGAAGCATTTGTTTATATTGCGTATATCTACATTTTGTTTGTTCGTATGTGAGTGGTGTGTATTTGTACGGTTTTATGTCATTGGGAGCTACATTTGGCCTGCGAGACACAGTTGCCTACATATCCGTGTTATTCCTGTCAGTGGTAAAGAAAAAGCCCAGACGTTGCTTCTTGAGCTAGCTTACATTTACTGGCATTTACTGGCATTTTAGCCGAATGCACACAGGTTTTTCGTTCGTGACTGCTCTTTTCGATTGGCCGCGGGCATTTTCACTAATTGCGTGTTGAGCATCTCGATCGGCTAGAATTTTCTCTTACAAACTATTCTAGTCTATTCACGTTTAGCGAATGCGGCTCATTATCTTAAGCCACATTCCCTGAATTTTCTATTCGTCCTCCCCATCCCCTACCTGTTTGCGAATGGGTGTCCTTCTACACTATATGGTCACCGTTCTCACGACTATATAGCTGTAGCAATATTCAGTCTGACAGCTGTCTCTCCTCCCTTAGGTTTTCCGGAGCACGCAATATACCAAACATGCACATATCTTTAAAGAAATAGATAAAATTGACAGTCACTGTAGCATATGCCAAAGAGGGCGAACGTGAAAGCCTGCGCCCTCAAGAGACATTCATTAAAATACTTAATTCTCATTGGAATGCGTTGTTATTTCTTACTACTTATTCTTCTTACGAACCCACCATAGGTCGTGCGTTCTAGTTGCTTAACTGGCGATACCTTAATTAACTTTGCACTGAATAACACCAAGGGTCGTGGGCTCGACTCCCCTCAGAAGTCGAAGGTTCGACTCCCACCAAAGGTCGTGTGTTCGAGTGCCCTAATGAACTCTGTATTAAATAACTGTGCTTCAATTGACTTCGCCTTAACACCAGAGGTCTTGGTTTCGACTTCCGCATAAACTCGAGGGCGCGACTCCCACTGAAGGTCGTAGGTTCGAGGGCCTGAATTAACTCTACATCAATTAACTTTAGCTTTTTTTTTTTGTCATGATGAGAGGCATCGGAGCCAGCTGTGGGTGGAAGATGTCAACGAACACGGGTGCAGTAGCACGAGCGCGTGTCTGCGCTAGGCGAGCTCACCTGGCTATCTGTATCGCACGCCGCGTTATCCAGACCATCGCGGATATGAGCCGTTTAAGGCCTTCACCTCAGTAAACATTTACCTGATCGTTAAAAGTAATGCATCAAAGTGCGCAAAGCGTCCGCGCCATATATACCTAAATTGCCCCATTTTTTACGGCAGACGTTTCAGTTTTACGGCAGCAATCGCGCTTCTGCGTCGGTGTTATATTGTGTGTCCCACGTACGTCAAACGCTTTCTTGGCACGAAGTCTGTATATGAAGGTCTGGAACAAAAGGTTACCGATTTATTGAACACTCAGTAGCTTGCAAGATTAGTGGAAATTATCCCTGTTATAGGAAGCAACGTGTGACACTTCATAGCGTTGCAGTTCGCGAGCATGACAGCACTTGAACGCTTACTTAAGTAAAAAAATTCCTACAAAAGTATACAAGATCGGATATCGTGTGCAAGACCTGTCTTGTATTTCAGACGTGCGAGATATAGTCTGTTATATAAGTGAACTATGAACTCCCGAGCTAAAGCTTCGCTTAGCGGTTGCCAAACTCTAAATAACCATTGTTGCCGATATCTATGTACGAACCAGTGTAAGCAACATTGGCGCGACAATATCTATGACTCTACGATATTGTAGGGCACATAACGTTGGCTGCTCGACATTGAACTGGACAATTATGCACTGTTTCTTGTCGCATTGCAGCCAACATCGCCTATCCACCGGATAAGCTGGCCCAATTTTGGCGATCGCGTTGTCTGGCAGCGCCAATTATGTAATTTAAATAGCAACGTCGGGCTATTGTTGGAGTCTTCATAGATTGGCAACGACAATGTTATAGAACTGGCACCATCAGGCCATTCTAGGGACGTCATTTGCCAGCGTAATAAGAATATGGGCCCGATGTTGTGTGCTGCCATGGGCAATTATGCTGACCTCATTTGGGGCTAGCCCTGCAATTCGCCGGTTATTCTGCGAGGGTATGCGCACATATCCCTTATAAAAGGTTATGTAGCTCATTATTAAGAGTACGTAGAGTGTTTGTGGTCAACTGCGAGTTTGTGGCGTTACGCCTTTTCTCAGCCAACCATTGAAGGCTTTCCGTATATAGAAGAAAAGTATATCGAAGAAAAAAAATTGACTTATGAACAAATGTAATCGGTAAACATTAAACCGACTTTATATAGAGAAAGGGAACCTCTACAAGAAGTCACGCCACTGTAGAAGCAAATAATCGAACACCAGATCTAATTTCTTTTTGCAATTTTGATCAACAACGAAGGCAGAAAGACAAGAGCCATATATTTGAGCGGTCTCTCTGTACAGACACTGATGACATCACTCGGCGACCAAAATGTCATCGACCATCTGGCCTTTCGGCAGCAGGCTACATTTCGATGAACGCAGTACAAAGCAAAAAAAAAAAAAAAGACGGGGAAGGCTTTCCCCGCGAAAATGAAAGACCTCGCTAAGATACGGGCACCTTCTCGTCGCGTCAATTTCCGTATATTCCGCGCCATCTCCACTCAATACAGTGCGCTGTTCTCGTCGGTGCCCGTGTATTTCTCTCTCTCTCTCTCTCTCTCTCTCTCTCTGTGTGTGTGTGTGTGTGTGTGTGTGTGTGTGTGTGTGTGTGTGCGTGTGTGTACGTGCGCGTGCGTGCGCGATTGTGGGCAGGGTGTCCGCGTCCTTTCGGGATATAGGGTGTCGTGACTGGGGCCATTAGAGCCGCGTTACCGTCCCACGTTCGGCGACGGCGAACCCTTCTTGGCTCGGCAGCATGGAGCGTCGCTGTCCCATCGGCGCTGCGCTTTGGGCGAGATCATTACGGCGCCAGAACACCTTGGGGAGGAAGCGCCGGGCCAAGGCACCGCCTCTGATTACTCGACATTCCCTATCCAGCCGAGCTCCTCCTCCCCCATTTCCGCCAGAGCGCGCTCCCCTTCCCCAATGAGGGAAACCCCTTCCCCAACGCTTCCCGCGCGACAGCGCCGCGGTGATGAGGGCAGGTTGCGTGTGCGTCTCTAATAGGGAAGAGCCGAAGAGGTTGCGGCCGGATTTTATCCCCGTTAGTCTCCCTCCTATAGAGGCCCGCCTTCGCGGCGCTCGCGTGGCTTATCAATATTTCAGCAAACTCCGACGCGACGTTTTTCTCTGCCGTTGTTAGGGCTTCCCCGTCACACCCTTTTGTGCCATGGGGTCCCTGATTCTTTTCGTCTGCCTTGGAGTAATCTTAGAAGGTATTCTTGCCTTCTTTTAGGTCATAACTGACACTTTGGATAACGAGGTCTTTTCTTTTTCCGTATCACGCACATGGCTCATAGCATATACAGTACACAGCATACAGTACACAGTATACACAGTATACACAGTATACACAGTACACATCATACAGTACCCAGGAGCAGTATAGAGGCTCCCCCCTGTTTCCAGCATCGTCTTTCTATATTTTTCCCGTTTTGTTTATTTCCTTTTTGTTCATTCACTAATTATTTCATCGTGTCAAGCGCACAGTCCACGCTGCATGTGGCGGAACTTTCTTGGTGGTTTCGTTTCTCGCTTCGCGCTGCTGTAGCACACAACCGTTACCCGACTGCTCATATATAAGTTATGCCGAGCCGATGAGCAGTCTACATAAGGTCGCCGAAGCCATATGCATGCATTGGACGCGATCGGGAGGGACGCAAACTGACAACCCCGAGGGCTGGTATACCTCACACTTTTGAACGTATGCGATACAGCTATAAGACCTTCGCGACAAGCGATGTCTTCGCAGGAGATGCGTTCTATGATGGCCCCTCTACTTCGGCCGCTAAGCTTTATAAGCAGTTATGCCTCGTTTCTAACACCTAAGTGCATCGTCAGTCAGGCACATTATTTTGGAGAGGGTGGCTTGCGGCTTAAGTGAGGCAGGAGAGGTGCGTTGGTGGACTAGGGATCCGACAGCAATGACCTCCTCAGATGTGTCGGGCAACCCGACAATTTAGAGCATATTCACTTCCTACAGAAAAAATATCTCCGACGTACATATAATGCTCCCTACACTGCATCGACAATAACTTTCTTCATGAACACCGGTGTAATTCCAGCGTATAATCTGTACAAATATCGATTACGTCGTGTCTATAAGGCAGAAGTTTATAAGAATATTTTTTATCTGCATAAACTCGCCCAATTGCAAACTAGAGCACCAAATTATATCACAACACACCTCGAAGACTGGGCAGTACCGACACCACGGTCAAACTATGGGAAACAGTGTCTGAGGTATACGTTACCCACACTCCTAAACTATTACAATTCGGTTCGTTTCAATCTTTTCTCTTCGTCTCTCAATGATCTCCGGCTGATGTATGTGATTGCTTTGTAATACTTGTATGACCACTCTATGTGTATTTTTCTATTGATGCTCTTCGAAACTTTTTGAGTAATGTATATGATGTGCAATATTATGTATGTACATTATACATGCGTATATTTTGATTGAATGAAAGAATGTGATGCTGCCTCTGCCCAAATGAGGGATGGACTTGTCAAGCTGTTGTCCAATGGAAAGCTTTCCCCCCCCCCCCCATCTGTACCTTACAAGATTGAAAATAAACTTTCATTTCATTTCATTTCATAACCCCAATGTCCTGTACGTACCTCTAGAGCGCAAACGCCACTTTCGTGTACATAGCTGCGCTGGAGTGCTAACCTCCGCTGCTTCACGATGGATCGGCAGTCACAGAGGAGGTGATGGAGGCCGGTTGCAGACTTTGTAGAGACTTCCTCCTTGAAACCCGAACAGAGTCCGTTCAGAATTAGTGAGTGAGGATGTATACCCTAATTTGCAGCGTTAACTTGTATGCGTTTGTGTGCATGCATTTGCCATTCGCACGATCATACTAGGGGTGATTGCGAAACCCAGTCCTAATTTTTTGGAGCAGCACAACTTGGCGTTGGGCTGCTGTAGACTCGCTGGTAATGGTGAGTCAATGCTGGCGACTTTCTTTTCGCTCCGTTTTCTGGTGCTGTTTTCGAGGAGTCGAATTGCTTTCACGCGGGGTCTTGGATTACTGGCGTTTGGTTTGGTCGACTGCGAATTTTCCCTTCGAGGAGGGAGAAATGACTCTCTTTGTTCGTATACTATTGCATTCGGTTACAGTTCGGTTAATTGTGGTATTTTATTGCGACGTGCCTTCTAGGGCGATTGTTCCTCTTCTTCCGCCAGTAATGTCTCGCTATTTGGCACCTCTTGACCCACAGTTGGCCGGTAAACGCCACTGCCTGTCACTTCAATAACGTCTGGAGCGTGTAGCGCAAGACAGAAGTGATATAAAGAGAAAACAGAGGAGGTTAACAGGCTTGGGTCGGGCGGGCTACCGTGCACTTTGAATTAAGAGGGAAAAGAGCCTGAAAAGAAATTTGTAGCAGGTGAGAAGCTTACAGTTTGAAGCACGCACGAGCAATGTATAGCGTTCATCGTCAAATTCATCGCAAGCGGTCATATAGACGAATGCGTCTAAAAAAAAAAAAACCCGCAGCAGCGATATTGCGGCGTTACACATTGCATGACGCACAAGGCCATGGTTCCAGGGTCGTCTGTTCTGTAGAAGGCCTGGCATCTAATTCTACCCTAAAACTGTCCGAAAGGCAGGACTTTCACCTTCGTATGTATGTTGGACATTCACACGCACATGAGATGTTTTAGGGTTTCTTGAATGTCACGTGCGTTACAGTTGACACTGTCCACCATTCCAGTTAAGTAAACGAATAAGAAGTGGGACGCACTGCAGTTCACTACCCGGCGCCTGCGCGCCATGGAACCTACATATGAAATTTCAACTTTTACCAGCTTTCACTCGACGTGAAGATTCCATGCTGGGCGTAGTGTGCAAGTACACAGGCGCTTACTTTACGAACGAGAGCACAGGTAGCTTTTCGTTCTGGTCATGTATAGTGCTACGTTGCAAAGAGGTGTAAATATAGCACGCTTTAGAAAATCTGCGCAGAGGAGTCCAATCCGAGGAGGCGACGGCGAAGAGCGACGTTATTGCAGTGGGGCACGCGCAGCGCGAGGTCCGGACATATACGTATACGGACCCCGCCTATGGGATATCGCGGGCACTGTCGTATTATGGCGTCGTCGTCGACGCTCAAGAGCTCATTTTCTCGAGGAGATCTCGATCCGAACCGCGAACGGTCGCCGGAGCAAGCCTAGACGATGGCCCCCGGCACGCCAATGAGTCATTCAGCTACGCCCACACGCGATGCAGCAGGCTGTGTGTACGTATATATACGTCCGGGTTATTTCTTTTTTTCCCGTAAGGGCGCGCAGCTCGTGCTGCTCTCCGTCTCACCGTCCCTTGCCGACCTCGTGGCCTCACCCCCTTTTGTACCTGCCCTACGAATCGCCTCTGGTAGTAATCGTGGTTACATCCACTGCCCCCCACCCCCTTTTGTATAAAGGTCGAGATCTCGTATGTGGTAAAGCCCGCGTTGCAACGAGCAAACTATACACAGCGTGTAGTATAGGCCATTAAGAAAACGCGCATGCGCAAGGGGTCAGGCAGAGGCATTTCGATGGTCGAGATGCGCCGGTCGAGCGAAGCAGTTTTTAGGCCACAGCGCGGGCTCACTTTGGGATATACAGCGGGGTGGTATATCTGGAACTTGACGCATCCGCCGTGGCCGACATCTGCACTGAGGACAAAGGGAAGGCTGCCGACTCCTCTGGGGGGGGGGGGGGGGGGGAGTGAACTGCTTGTGCCGTATATAAATCCGTTTTCGGGAGTTGTCGTGCACAACCGAAATGGAGTCTATTGACCCCGCTTTTGTTCAGCGGTATGTTAACGTACTTCAGTGTGCGTGTACAATATACATACCAAAAGGTATAGTTGAATACGGGACGAGCAGTTAGTCCAGCAAAAAAGAGTCGCCAGTGCTCCGTTCCTTTAGAGTGTAGAGCCTCGGGGTCGTCGCGCCGCAAGCTTCCTTTCCGATGCCGGATGCATTAATCGGTACCGCTATAGAGAGCCACTTTACGCTCCAGGCAGAGCTGAAAGTGTGGCCAATGTTGGGCCACCTTTCCTCAATGTAGGCCCCATGCCGGTCTAATACTGGGCATAAAATGTCCCTGATACCTGAAGGTGCTGCTATAGTGGTCATCCTTTTGCATTATTGTTGCTTAGACTAAGGCACTTCATTAGGTCCCACCTTACTCCGTCACAAGGGCCGCCCTTGGCTACACTGAGCAGTATCACTGGAGAAACCTTAAAAACAAGACCATAAAGGAGCCCTTACCCATAATATAATTTTATACAGACTCCGAGCGGTAATCAAATAAATAATAAAAGTACTTGAGTCTTGAATTATAAACCTGCTGCACAATATGCACAAGAAAAATAAATAGAGGACAGGGCAGAGCGATCTATCCTGTCCTCTTTCTTTTTTTCTTCTTGTGCATATTGCGCAGCGCGGTTGTAATTGTAGTATGAACCAACTAGTCCGCAAGAAAGTAGTACTACCTCAGCCCGAGCTCATTAGGAAAGAAAATTATTCGCTGGAAATGCACTACAGCTGACTAACGTCAGTGGGAATCCATCTGGCATTTCTAGAAAGTAAAGGGCACCAAAAATGGCTGCTAATTGCAAAAAGAAGTTTGCACCGTGATGCTTTCCTGGATACATGTACGTCATTTAGTGCTCCCAAGGGTGACGAACATCTGTGGTATCGAGCGACCCCTCAGTCTACTCGATGAAAAGTATGAAGCCGCGAGATATGATACTGCCGCATTTGTGGCGATTCAGCTTTCCCATACAAGCAGCCCGTCTGCCTATTCGTCCAACGGGGCATGGTCAACAAACTGGAGCAGGTAGACCCTACGTCAGTGACAGCCCGAGTTCTATATTCCAGTTTGCCTCCAGGAAACGGACTTGTAAGGGAACGCGACATTAACGCTGAACGAACAGTTTGTGTGCACTACAGTCCACAAGGCCGCACGAGACTGTAGCACGCCGAGCATCCACGAACTTTAATACTACGTAACAGTCGTACGAAACTAATAAGAGTCGTTATTTTTCCCAGCATACGCACAAACTGTCGCATATATTATGCAGCGTGCATAAGAAATAAAGGCTACCTGCTTCGCATTTCGCGCAGGAAGTATGCGCCTGACGGTAACGCAAAGACTGCAGTAATCTCAAGAAGACACTAGACCGTGCTTAAAGCTGTATAGTTTGCAGTGACTGACTCGCCGTGTGCGTACGCGGCGCCCTCCTATTCGCTAATTTCTCAAGAGTTGTAGAATACTGTTCAAGGATGGATGGATGGATGTTATGAGCATCCCCTTTGGAACGGGGCGGTGGGTTGCGCCACCAAGCTCTTGCTATTGTACTGCCTAATGTCCTACCTAGGTTAAAGAAGAAAAGAAAAACCCACATGAAGCTCCCACAACCAAATTTTCTGATCCCCTATTGCGAGCTTTACTTTTGAACTTCTCCGTTTTTTTTTTCGTTTCCCTACTTTTGTTCCACCAGTCTTCCAATCGCCTCTTACTAATCTCTGTTGCGAACATGTTTACTTTTACCCTGCTCTCGCTGAACCCAAGGGCTTCGAGGAGGCCAGTGATGCCTAAATCGACCGCTGGGCAGACGTCTTCACATTCCAATAAAACATGCTCCACAGTTTCCTTAGCTCAAAGAGAAAGCTACGAGCGCCCCCTAGAACATGGATAGCTCGCCCAACGCGACAACAGCAACGACGACGACTTGACAACAACGGCACGGCGACTATGCTGGCACACACCTATATACGGGCATCGTTGCAACTCCCGACGGTAGCGACCTGCAACTCAAGTGCCGTGGACAGCGTGCGCGTACGTGAAGGTTTCCGGTTACTTCTTCTGTCTATAGTGAGGCACGATGATGGTACTTGAGAAAGCACGCTACAAAAACTACGTGAGCCCCCCTTTAGAGCTACCGCCGTGAAAATAGACGGCGATAAAACGGAAAACGCACGTGGTAAAGTGAGGGAGCAGTCGGGAGAGCAAGCCCTGTGTAATGACTCTCTTCCCGAGACAGGCAAACTCGTTGGGCCGCCCGTCTTTTGACAGTAGGCAGGAGGCCCATCGCGCCTTTCTTTTGCGCGACCGGAGGCAGTCGCCGGCGTTTATTACAGTTCCCGAAGACTCCTGCTTGGCTACGCGGAGTCTCTCTCTCTCTCTCTCTCTCTCTCTCTCTCTCTCTCTCTCTCTCTCTCTCTCGGGACGGCAGCGGAGAAAACCGTTTAGCGCCACCAGACCTGCGAAGGGGAAGGGTCGTAAACGGAGTCCCGTCGTCCGGCCCGGGAGCTCTTGGAGGAAACTTTCCGGGAACGAAGTGCGGTTGCCTTTTCTTCTCTGCCGTGCCCCCCTCTCTCTATGCGTGCCGCTTAGACCCCCGCAGGGCCGTGGGCAGTTAAACGAAGGAAGTCGCCGGTGTAAGCTTTCACCGTCCAGGGCATCTTCACCTCTCGTTCCTCGTAGTGCTGACCCACCCACACGAGAGGCTCCTAATGCAGAAGCCTAGCAAGAAAAGCCACAAGAAATATCGAGCTGTCGACGCGGCTTGAAATGAAGATCCCGCATTTAAAGGCGCAAAAAAAAAAAAGAAAATACAGGATTACAACTTTGCAAGCATGATGTGATGAAGAACTATGCGGAGACTCGAATGCGCGTGTAGGAACGACCGAACAAGAGACTCACTCGCAACTAGAGGTTCATGTCATCGTGGCCGTCACCAACCCACACGTCTTCATTGACGCTGCAAGAGCTCACAACTCATCCTGAATGGTCAACGTGCTTTCCTTTTTGTACACCCACCCCTTATGTAATTAATACCCCCACAGTGGGGTCTTTAAGGTAGTAAAGTGAAAGACAGGTACGCTTTGTAACGAAGATGCCGGGACAAGCGCATTTTCGCACCGAAATCGAACCACCTGCCGTGGTTGCTCAGTGATCTTGCTGTTGCGCTGCTAAACGTGAGATCGCAGGATCGAATCCCGGCCACGGCGGCCTCATTTAGATGAACTCGAAATGCAAAAACACTCGTCAACTTAGTGCGTTAAAGAACTCCAGGTCGCCAAAATTAATCCGGAGTCCCCTACTGTGGCGTGCCCCGTAATCAGATTGCGGGTTTGGCGCGTAAAACCCCATAACTATTTTTTTTAATCAGACCAAATAGCAATCAAACTAAATTTTTCTTTGAAACCGTTCCTGCCTTGTAATTTACAATTAGTTGCCAGCGACGATATTTTCTGTCCGACCGCTTCTCGATATGGTTTCCCGTATTTGCCACCATAATATTTGTGAAGCAGCTACCACAGCAAGAGACAAAAGTGATAAGCTTTATATGGTTCGTATACGTATAGTCATTCACGAAATGTGACGACGTATAGGCGTCAGAAGCAGCGCTCACGACGCCATCCTCTGACCTTGTAATCAACAAGCGCGAATAAAAGTGTCCCTGCAATGACAGGCTATGTGCATGTCTGGCTGCTTTTGTATAAGCCTTGGCGACAACGTAAACACGAAGCCTTTACTGCTATTTTCCTTTAACTTGACCAACACGACGAAAAACAAAGAAGAAAAGAACACGTTTCTGTGTAGTCGTGGTTGAAGAAATCCCCGGAAGATGCCGCTGCCAGCGCTGCAACTGCCTTCCATGCCTGCAATGCTCTGGTGCTGCGTAAAAGTCAATGAGCTGCCGGACAGGCTCAAATTCCCCATTTACGCAATACCAATATACTGGAGAAGTAGACTTGAGGAGGTAGCAGTGCTCGTGGCGCCCTGTGGTGACGATTGGTGCGCATAAATTTGTTAGTGCAATGACAGGCTGCTTAGATGCCATGGCATTAAACCGTCAGGCGCAACACGTAATAATCAATTTATTCCGTCTCTTGTTTTTCGTAGACGGGAAGACATCGCGGAACAGAAAAAAATAAATACTTTTGTGCCCCTTTGTGATTCAGCAAGCCGGCACGAAGCATATACCGCAACCTGTGCTGCGGCTAGCTGCCACCCTCGTCCACTGTGGTACGGTGCGCCGTGAACTGCAGTAATCATGCATGCAGGTCAACATTCTCCAGTACACTGTAATATAATTTACATCCTCAAAACTGAAAAGGGTGTAAATGTGTCTACAACACACCATTTGAGGTGTGATTTATATAACTGACACCCTAAGGGTGCGAGTTATAGATACATTTAGACCATTTGTCACTTTTAAGGATGTAAATTATTTTACAGTGTAGCATCCAGACGCGATTCAGATCTCGTGGGGAAGAACGCTCAAGATTTCAATCTTCCGAAGACACAAGATCTCGACGCGGTGATATGTGGCGTGTTTTAGACTTTTGATGCATGCATCGGTTCTTCGAAACCGTGGCGCATTAATTTGTGCGAGCTTGTGCGAGATTTGAACGTCCTCCATACAAACGTCCTCAGAGCGGTGGTCTCGAATCTGGCCCCCTTGATATCGTTAGGTAGCATACGAGGGCGTATTAGCCACGTACCTACTTTCCTAAGTTCACGTGTTAAGTGACGTCATCGCGCGAAAAAAAAAAGAAAGAAAGAAAGTTGATCTAGTACGCGTACATACCCAAGTTTAAGTGGACGATTGATGGCCGTCGCGAAGGTTGTGTGTTGGGCCCCTAACGACGACGAGTAATCTTTTCGTTCCCTTTCATTTCCCCTTTCCTTCATTATTTTCCGCATTTCAATTTCAACCACAGTTAATGATCCCCTACGCTTTTCCTTGGCTTCATTGCCTGTTGGCTTTCTACGGTCGTGATCAACAAAAATCGATCCCCCTCGGTTGCTCTTTCCCTCTTATAGGGCGCGTAACTGACATTGCAAGCTTAGGAACATGTAAGAAACGTTGCGTCAGGTTTTCGAAGTAAATCGGACGTGTTTGTTCCTTTTTCCCGCCCGAGCAAAACTACTTTAATCAATGATTGTGCATACACAGAACGTGGCAGACACCCACCCACCCACGTCGCATCGCCTCCAGAGTCCCGAAGACGCGCTGCGTATAGTCAGCCATGTGCACCCGGAGTCGTCCCAGAAACAACACGGCGAACGGGAAACCGCAACGTTGCTCGGCGTTAACACGAACAAGCGCAGCCTCTGTGTTCAATCTCTCCGCAATCCAAATAAGTGTTACTCTGTGTGCGTGTGTGCCACTTGTCCCGACTCAAGCCGTCTGTGTTTACAGTCACAACTTGGCACATGACTCGTCTGGGAGGGAAACGATAAAGCCCGCGGATAAGCGATGTTAGCAGAGGAGTCTTACTTCGCCTGGACGAAGTTCTGCGCGAACTAAGTTTTGACGGTTTCGAAGGCAGGGCCGGGGCCTGCCGACCACGTGTGTAAACACCTTTTTGACCGCCACTGCTGCGGGCGGAGCCTTTGCGGCCAGAACAGAAGCCGGCGCGAGCCTTACACGTTTTGCGAAGTACCGCCGCATGTACTATACTGAGTCCTTAGTGTTACGACCTGACTTCGTGCCGCCTACGAGTCGTAAAAAATAGAGTCCTTCACGCCTCGCGTTACGGCGATCTCTGGTAGTCGTTGGAGAGAGAAGGCGAGGTTCCGAACAGAACTGCACTCGTTTTGGACGCCGAGTTGATCGACATCCAGGGTGTGTGGTTGCCGATCGTTGCGTTTCGCAGTCGCTTGGCTTGGGTGATCTCATATCTGTGCCGTCATTTCAGTTTTTATTACCTTAAAAGACACCTCGTTGGGATATACGAGGAATGGGGTTCACGTGTACAGTACGGTCAACTCTTATGTGGAACGCGGCATTTGTGTTCAAAACAACACACCTTAATTCAACGTATCATCCATTTTTTTAGCCCATTGAAGCACCGATTATTTCTGTTGTTTGAACTTACTTTCACCGCGTTTCTTGCGTCTTCGGAATCATTTAGAGCATACAGCTGCGGAAGAGATTAAGAATTTTCAATTACTTAGTGAGGTTTGTCAAGTTTACAGAATGTGGACTCCATGTGGAAACCCACTACAGGAACATCAAACATGATGAAATCATTATTTAACGTCTAGCAGGCTTGAAAAGCACCTATCTAGCCACTTAAAAATAATGCCTGGTGCAAAACATTGCGAAAAACGAAGGAAGTTACCCGATACATACAACACCGAGACTCCGAGCAAAATACCCAACCGTCGACCTTCCCACTGGTTTTATTGAAACATTTTGCACTTTCTTATTCCAATCAGGAGTGTTTCACGATGTATGCAACGTGTATTGAACATCATTGATTTTATTAGTGCCTTTGTTGTTGACGCACTATCATGGTCTACCCAATTGTGCACACAAAGCCTCAAAAGGTTAAAACAGGAAATGTGCTTAATCATACGCGCTGAATATAGGCAGATTAGATTCAGAAAAAGGATATTTCGGAAGTGCTATCGTCAAAGCTGAGGTTTAACCAGTTTGGAAATAGAAATATTCTGTTATATGCAGCAGTGAATCGCACCGTGCAATGTAGACATGCGGCCACATATCCACTGCGTGTAATGAATTTATTCAGGCACTGAGAGAAATTGGATGATCGACTAATTTCTGCGGTTTAGTGGGGCAGCCCGTTTCATCCTGAAGATAATAAGCAAAAGTCAAAAATAAAGCTTCACTATTGAACTACGCAGGAAAACTTAGGACCAGTTGAGGACCTGCTCAGAAGGGCTTTTGATCATTGTTTCCCAGCTCGGTTTTATACTTATGGCGATAACTTATTGGGTAAGGTCTACTAGTAGTTATCGTATTGAAAAAGAATAAAAACTTGAACGTTGTGCATTTGCTTGTTCACTGGCTCATCACATGCTTGCGCATTTGCCGGGGCCTATGCTCGCTATCTCATTCATCCGATCTTCTGAATCACACGTTCGCTACCTCGTTCACAGATTTGTTAACTTGTGTTCCAATTACTCAATTCGCTGGATCGTATGCTTATTGAAGCGCTTCACGCTCAGTCGCACACTAAGGTAATGTACTCTATTCGTACTCTACATTCAAAATAAGTATGCCTTATCACTCATTAACCTCCAACAACCTAGCCCGTAATGAATATTCTGATTAATATACATCTAAGAAAAGAAAACGACTGATACAGACAAAACCTGAAGCAGAAAAAAAATTATTAAGGACAGCAGGAATAAAGTATTAGATTTAAAGGATTGCCAACACGAAATGTTTGACTTGCATTTTTTAATTTTTTTTTTGCTATTAATGAAGGTTCCGGACCTGTAAACGCCAGAAAAAAGCACCGTCAGACCTGAAAGTTATACGAAATTCATTATATAGACTTTTCATTACAGCCAATTTCAGTTTCGTTTCTCAGGGGGTGTCCACGTTGTGACGTCACGACGCAGTAGGTGGTCGGTCGCATTGGAGCAGGTGTCGTCAGCTACTCTGCTACATCGAAACGCACAGTAAGCAGCAGCACACGAAGCGACCAAGCGAGCAGGAACGAGTGCCATAACATCGCGATGTCCAGCGACCACGTGACCACTGACTGCGTCGTGACGTTACGACAGAGACACCAACTGGGAAACCGAAACCGAAACTAGCCGTAAAAATTTCTTTATAGTAATTTACTTAGGGCACTGTGAGGCTTGACAGTATTTTAAATGCGAAGCATTTCTTGGCGAACATTTGCCACTATCTATCTATCTATCTATCTATCTATCTATCTATCTATCTATCTATCTATCTATCTATCTATCTATCTATCTATCTATCTATCTATCTATCCGCCTACGCCTTTGTGCTCTCATGGTCGTTTCGTTAACTTAGTATGTACCAAAATTGGCGTAGTATGACAAACGTGTACGACGAACGTAAATGATAGGTCATGAAATGAATGCCATGACATGTGTGTCATGTAGGGCATGAAACTGCCACCTACGTCTTGGCATGTATCAAAATTGACATAGTATTACAAGAGTGTGTGATGAATACATAAAGAGTGCTGAATATCACGCCAGCATCCCTTTAACGTCCCAAAACGGCACAATGGTTGATGAGGGACACCGCAGTTGAGGACCCTGGGATAATAGTTTTGACAAGCTGCAGTTCATTAGCGTGCGCCCATTGGTCAGTGCACGACTTATCCTTCATTTCGCTCCCACCGGAAGTCGACCCGGCGCTAATCGAACCCGGGATCTCGTTTCCATGAGCGGAGAATTCCATAGCCACTGACAGACTGCAGCGGATCGATCAAACAGCGTGTCTTTTATATGATCTCATCCTATAATACAGCTGTCGTCGCAAGTGGCCTGCCGCTTTTCAAAACTGCCTACTCGGCGCCACTTGAGCCGCCGTGTCCCCTGGCAAAAAAGAAAGAAAAGAAAAGAAAAAGATGACGCTATCTTCACGCCCTCTAGCCTCCGCTTCTACAACCACCGACGGCAGAGTTTATCGCCGATACGGCCAACGTTCGCTGATGGCAAAGGGCGCTATAAACTACGGCTCCAGTGCATGTCAGTGCTGACGGCGAAGCGGGCGATGCGCGAGCGCATCCTCCTTCGGCGGGGGTGCTGTGTATTTTACGGCTGCCGACGAACGGCTTGGCTTGTCTGCAGTCGTTACGCAAGACGCGCGCCAATCCGTTGCCCCTTGGCTTTTGTCTTATTCTGCCGGCACGTGCGCTTGCCTCAGCATCGGTTTAGATGAGGCGGCATCTTTATGGCAAAAGGAAAGGCTTCGAACCAGCCTATACGGTGGAACCCCGTCATAATAAACCAATCGGGACTAGGCGAGACGTTCGCTATAGCGCGAGCTTCGCTACAAGGGGAGTCGCTCCAAACAGTTCGGACTTGCCTGTGAAGCTGCTTAGATTATGCAGCAAAGTGTGGCACTAAATTGCATGATATTATTAAGGCGAAAGCCTTAAGTGGCTCGCTGCAATGGCGCCTGTCCGAAAAATGCGGCGTCTAGTCCAGTGAGACAAAAGGTATCATCATCAGGAATGGCTTATACCCTCGTAAGCAAGTAAATATGTAATGGCTGAATATGAATGAAGAAAGGAAAGAAGGAAAGAAAGACGGGAAAAAAGAGAATGACAGAACATTTAGGTAGTGCATTAGGTGCTTGCATGTGTCGTTGAGGGGGTCGACCTACAGCGCCGGACGTTTACTTTACGCTGCTGCTCGTTATGTCTTGCAAGAAGTGTCACCTCTCCTATCGTATAATTTAATGCATTACCATGTACGCACCGGGCTTCTGCCATCACGTGTTACAGGAGCGTAACATGCTGCCGAACTTTTGTAGTATTCTTTCAAGAAGCTCTATAGTGTCACATCATGAAGGCAGAGGCACGGCTATTACGTGGTAAAGTGAATGCGAAACTTCCCATTTTTAACTTTGCGTTGGGACATGACTGTCAGTTACATCAGTGTGATGTCACAGATTTCGTGGTGTTTTACTTGTGGCGCAAGAACTTTCTTGAAACCTAGTTTCAAGAAACTTAGTTTCAATTACATTTTTTAAGCGTTCGCTGAAACTCGGTGTATATACTATACAGGGCGTCCCACGTAACTTGAGCCATACCAAATCATCATCATCATCATCATCATCATTTATTTATTTATTTTCCCTTAAGAACCCCTGTCGCGGTATTACATAAGGGAGGGTTACAGAAGATAAGGTTAGAAACAAAGATATGATTACAATTTCTTACAAAACTGAGCCTGTGGATTCGTATTAGAACAAAAAGGAAACAGAAAACTAAGAGGCACACTGAATAGCAGAAGCAAATCAGCAGAACAGTCACAATGTCAGACGGCAATCGCAAAACAATGAAGGCACATAATAATAATAATATTTGGGGTTTTACGTGCCAAAACCACTTTCTGATTATGAGGCACGCCGTAGTGGAGGACTCCGGAAATTTTGACCACCTGGGGTTCTTTAACGTGCACCTAAATCTAAGCACACGGGTGTTTTCGCATTTCGCCCCCATCGAAATGCGGCCGCCGTGGCCGGGATTCGATCCCGCGACCTCGTGCTCAGCAGCCCAACACCATAGCCACTGAGCAACCACGGCGGGTGATGAAGGCACAGTACGGCCGTTGTAAGGTTAGGGTTTTAGGTGATCAGTAAGCAGCTGCCTGAAGATAATGGGGTTGCGCTCATTTACAACTCTACCTGGTAAATTGCTCCACTCTGAAATGGCGCGAGGCAAAAACGATTGTTTAAAGGAAAATGTTGAATCATGCAAGCGCTGGATGCAGCAAGAGTTAAAAAGGCGACGAGATGTACGGGTGTACGCAAATGCCACGTAGCTGGACAGAACCAAGATAATGTAGTTTGCCGTCGCTTGGAGATATTCAGATTATTTTCCTTCCGCTTAGTTAGATAACTAGTCTTAATTAATTGGTCAACTTCTCAAATATTATAATTAGATGAAAAATGTCAATGAGAAAATTGTAGAGCAGCATGAAAAGCTCCCGATACAGCTTTCTGTTGCTCGATACGTGCTACATAGAAGTGTTTTTTCCGAGCGTGAAAGGAGTTCGCGAATACAGGCAACGTTCCTAGAGTCGCGCGGCACTTTTGCTTGTATTCGCGAGATTCTTGCACGCTCGGAGAAACACCTTTGCGAGCAATACAAAGCGGGAGTTTTTCATGTTGTTCTACAATTTTCTCAGTGACACTTTTCATCTAAGTATAATATTTCAGATGTTGATGAATTAATTGAGACTAGTTATCTAGCTAGGCGGAATGAAAAAATAATCTGAGTATCGCCTGAGTAAGTGACGGCAAACAACATTACCGTGGTTCTGTCCAGCCAGGCAGCATTCGCATATTTTTTTAAATTCTGGCTAAAGTTAGCTGAGGCGCCCTATGTGTGTGTGTGTGTGTGTGTGTGTTTGTGTGTGTGTCATGCAGTTGCACATACTCTCTCAACCACTCTTGAAGCTTCCAGCCCGCGGTGTTCGTTCCAATTTCATATCTGACCCGGCTAGAGGCAACAAAGCCATCGAACCCTCTAACTGGCTTTCGCTCTAATGGGGTAAAAGTTTTACGCAATTGGGCGCCACCGAAGCGTCTCCAATCTCACATCGTTTACGGTAATTGCAGTGACAAGAGAAGAGCGAATACAAGGCGAATAGCCCCACCCAGCTATATACGCGAGGCTGACGACCTCCCTCTCTGTGACGTCCTTGGAAGTGGGTTTCTTTCGCGACTGCTATTCGCGACTACGGTAGCGCGGTACACCTAATGCCAGGCGCATTTCAGGTAGCGCCAAATGAATAGTACGAGTCAATAGCGAGTGACCGTCTTGGCATCGCCATCATGTAGCCACTCGCGCCCTATAGTCTAAAGGGAGAGAAGAGAGGGGGCGAAAAAAAGATTTATTAGCCACGGAAAGTCATTTGCGTCCGGATATATGCTCCCCCCAAAAGTCATTTATTAACTCCAGCTTTCTTTCTTTCTTTTTAGTTGGCCTGTGTGTCCTTTCAGAATTGAAAAACGGAAGGTGTGAGACTACGAACACGAGAAGAAGCCCGCAGCGCCACAGCGCAAAAAACAAAGAAAACGTATTTGCGCGTCGCGGAAAACCGAGAATGGAGCAGCAGCATTCGGTTTGCCGGCCGCCTCCATTCCGCATATAATAAGTCGCGGGGAAAATTACCTCGACTTCCGACCCCCTCCAACCCCAGTTCGCACAGTAATGCGAGAGAGGGAACGTGTATTTTTCGCGC
Organism: Dermacentor variabilis; assembly: GCF_050947875.1. Classification (NCBI taxonomy): domain Eukaryota; kingdom Metazoa; phylum Arthropoda; class Arachnida; order Ixodida; family Ixodidae; genus Dermacentor; species Dermacentor variabilis. Next base: position 146,603,166 of record NC_134574.1, on the reverse strand, counting down.
GACCATGCTTTCGCCCGGCTGTCGTTTGTTATACACGGTAGTCTCCATTCCTTCATTTTGAATCCACTGTGTAATTGCTTTCTCCCCTCCGTAACCACCAAATACGAACGGCCGTTGTCCACTCAATGACCTCACAACCTTTACGTACTGTGTTAGCCCGGGTTTTTTTTTTTTCTCTCTCTCTTTCTTCTTTTGCCATTTTCGACCACCGTTGCTATCGCTCCACTCATTTGGACATTCTCTCTTTTTTTTTCTATTTCTCGTTTGCCTGTATATTAGCATCGCGCATACAATTCCTAGCGAACTTTCCCCCTTGTCTCGCCGTATCGAACGGTGTGAAAACGAAACTCGCCTAGCTAATGACCATTATACGACCTCTGTCGTATTTACCTGTGCCTACACTTTTTCAGCGTTGTAATCTTCTAGTTGTTTTCTTGTCTTTTTTTTTTTCTTTCTTTGAGCGGGGGGGATGATTGTTTCCCGCCTGTACGTGTGTGGATTCATATGCGGCTTTGTGTCTTTGTCGTGCCTGGGTTTGCTTTGTGTGCAGTTATGATTTTGCGCTATTTATTTGTACGAGTTTATTCACGCTTATTGCGTATGTGTCTGTATTTTTGCATATGTAATGAATTTACATTATGTGCTACAGTATATTGTGCGCGCGTTTGTGTCTTTACGTTGGCATATGGGTTTTCAATATGCCTACGTTGATGCATATTATGTGTGTTTATAGGTCGTGAATTACGTTGGCGTACGTGTTGGTGCCTGGGCTGTAAATATACGTGTCTATACGGCTACATATTATGTGCGTGTTTATGCACGTATGTTGTGTATGTTAATGCGCGCCTGGTGCATGTTTATGCTTATGCGTTTGCATTGCGTGCGTGTGTGCGTGCGTGCGTGCGTGTGTACCTGCTTGGGTGCGTGCCGGTGTGCTGCGTTTTCGTATAGGTCTATCACGAGGATAGCCGCTGGAACGTTGCTACTGAGAATGCCCTAATTAATGTTTTTTTTTTTCGCTCGCCGTACTCGCTTTCGCATTCGGTGCGACCTGAATGTCTCCCGCTGTGGCTTGCCTACCCCCCCCCCCCCTCACACACACACAAACTCGCACACACTTCTATTTCGTTCGCAGCGGTGATGAATGATGCTCCCGCGCTTTGTGTAACGCCTCGAATAGGACGCTTCGCCTTCCATTACGTGTGTACGTGACGTTTCTGCTGCCGTGGCCGTCCCGTCCGGCGGCTGTTTTTTTGCACACGATGGCGTGTCACTGTGTTCCGCGAGGTTTGAGGGTGGGGGGGTCGACGACCTTTCAGTCGCGCCGCGCTCAAATAGGAGTCAGGTGGCGGGCACCGAAGGAGCGTTCGTTTCGCGGTGGACTCGTAACCGTTCCTGGTATTACATCTAATTAGTTGGACGGAAGCGCCGGCTATATATATGTAGGGCTCTGGAACTGGCCGTTCGTCCAAGGAAAGGTCATCATTCGCGGGGTTGAGTTGCTGCAGGGTGTTGGCCTTAGCGTCGAATTAGCGTATGCCTTCGCTGAATCGGGTGTCCCGGTGTTGCTATGACGTGGACTTGCAGCAGGTTGACACTTTGCTGGGGGCACGCACGCTTCAAAGGCAAGCAGGGAGGTTTACTCGCGAAATGACATACGGGAGCGCTCCCGTGTATCTGTCGTTCATAGTGTGCCTCACTCTGTCCTATTTCAAGCGCACCCGAGTACCATATGATTTACTGAATCGCCAAGCAGCAGCACTCTTCCTGAGAGATTGACTGACCTTCGTGTCATCTTCAGGTTTTCGAGGGACACTCCATGCAGGGAAGCATGTTAAGCTGTAAAGGCAAGTTGTATGTGCTTTTGCAGCAGCAGCAAGGACCACTCTGACAGAGAGGAGAATTCTCGGCAAGCCAGACGAGATGCGAAAACGAGAAACTGCTGACCAGGGGCGGCTCTTTCCCGCAGTTTCCCCTCTTGATGATACGCTTTGCAGTTCCAGAACCGGGGAGCCACCTAGAGTTACTGTATATGCTACCAACGGTAGCTGGTTGCACATGCTGTAACTCTAGAGCCACCGGGTTTTCGCCCTGCTAGACCACACGACTCAATAACGCCGAACGGACTGTTCGTTCACACAAGCATATGGCGACGAATATCGTGGAGTTCGTCCCTGAAACCAATTTCGCGCATTGGCGCACAGGACCTCAGTACGCGACGTAGTCGCCGCGTCGAGGCATTACAAGCGCAGCATTCACGCAAACGCTGAACGTTGCCTGCGGGTTATATGTTGCACCTCCTATATTCACCTCCGCGTCCGATGGCTCAGAATCCGTCATTTTGCGGAAAGTTGACTGACCCGAAGCAGCGTGTTGAAGCAAGCATGCCAGCAAGCGTATAAGCTCTCAAAGGAGCCGCCGCCTGTTTCGAACGAGCCGGGTTGGATACATGTCTTTGTGGTGCTTGTCGAGGTGGGTGTTCCTCGCGTTGCCAGTCTGCTTAGCCATACAACGCTAACTATAACAACACCATAGCACCTAGTACGCTCTGAATTGGAGGAAATGCGACTGCCTTGCCGGCCGGTCTCTTTTTGCGTGTCTTGAGCGGCGCACACCCAAACTCGCACAGAGAGAGCTGAACGTGGAACTCTTATTGAATCGCTTTCGAAAAAAAAGGAAAAAACTTGGAGCGCGCTTAAGTTTTGCCTTTAGGAGTGGAACGCGATATGAGTTCAAAGATCCCTGGCTGCTCGTCACGCTTCCCGGCAGCCTTCTTCCGGATGCGCGGAGGCGAGCGCCATCTGGATGGCGTTGTTGCAAGGAATCGAGCGGGCCGCGCCGCTCTGTGAATTATAGAAACGCAGAAAAAGGGGTTTGCGTTTGAGTTTCCACGTAACACAATCATGTTTTCTTGTACGAGATATTAAAATTACAGTCCGGCTCCATCACGCCTGTAGGTTGTGTTTAGGTCGTACTTTACGGTTTTTCTGACGCATTTCTACTTTCAGGAATTCAATTAGTTGGGTAACGCCTCTGCGTCCCGCGGAGGGCCTGCCTGGTTGTGGTGCGGAATGATTTTTTTTCGCGAAACGACATCCGACGCCCGCACCGATTCTTTTTATTTTATTTTCCAACGCGGGGCCCTTAACGCTGGCGCGTTAAAAAATTCTGGCAGATACCTTCTCAGGGTGGCTGTCGACGTTAGTGCCATTAGCACTGGAGCAGTGTAACGACACATGGTATTGCCACCGCCGGAACGAGTCATGTATGAGGCGTGTACTGCGACCGGACTCCTCTTTTGCAATTCCATCTGGACACGTTGCGCCCTCTGGTGGCGCCGCCGCGAAGTTCCGCGTGTGGCGCATGTCTGGATATATATTCAAACAAGAATGCCTCAATTATATATGACGCTGATTGAATTCCACCCAGCCCCCCAGAAAATCGTTAAATGATTTTTTTTCACACATATTCCGTGGCACGTATAGTATATTTAGTTACACAGGTTAGCATCCATGAACTGCATTAGAGAGAGGCACACGTGCAGTGTTACATACACAGTGACCCGAGTTGGTCCGACGGTTGGTTTTGCAGCCGGTTCCATCAGCACGGCAGCCCAAGGTCCTACCGATTAGACCATGCGCAACCCGATCACCAATGTTGGAGTCCTTTCTGTCGCAGGCGTCACTTTCTGCCTGCGGCAGAAAGGACGTTCCACGTCCGCCGCCAATGTCTCTGAGTGGTGGCGCTGGCTAACACTCCTAGGGTGCTGCTAGGAAACATAAATACCCAAGAAAGTGTATGTGGAAACAGCGCCGCCGTAGCTCAATTGGTAGAGCATCGCACGCGAAATGCGATGGTTGTGGGATCGTCCCCCACCTGCGGCAAGTTGTTTTTTTTATCCGCTTTCATTTCCATCAATATATCGTTTCTTTATTTCATTTATTAAGCACAAGCAATTTCCCCTATGTTGTCCTTGGTGTCAGTGTTTGTCGGCTTCTCACGATGTGGCTAATAAAAATAGGGCCCCTCGGTTAACCCCCTTTCTTCTCGTTCTAAACAAATCTAGTCGCTTTGAAAGTGGAAGTATATAGTCGGGAGCCGGCTGTTGGTTGCCCTCCTGCACAGTGAACTTCCTCTCTTACCCGCCGTGGTTGCTCAGTGGCTATGGTGTTCGGCTGCTGAGCACAAGGTCGCGGGATCGAATCCCGGCCACGGCGGCCGCATTTCGATGGGGGCGAAATGCGAAACCACCGGTGTATTTAGATTTAAGTGCACGTTAAAGAACCCCAGGCGGTCAAAATTTCCTGAGTCCTCCACTACGGCGTGCCTCATAATCAGAAAGTGGTTTCGGCGCCTAAAACCCCATAATTGAACTTGCTCTCTTGGCTGCTTGGCTGTTCTGTTACCGACTGTCCGTTACATTGACGCCGGAGTGTTTTTGTTAAGATTGTAATGGGGATGTGAAGTAAATGTTATCAATGTTATGAGCATGCGCGAGGCGACAGCGTGGCGTAAAGAAAACGCTGGTTCCGTTCAACAAAAAAATAACTTCAGTTCTTATAGTCACCGCGCTCTCCTGTCGTTTCCTTTCTTTTTCTTCTTCCTTTCCTTTGAAGTTTGTCTCTCGTGCACCAGGAATAACGAACCAATACCAAATAGCTCAATTTCTCGTTCTCTTAAACTTAATTTCTTGTTCCAAAGGCTCTCTTATTTGCTCTCATTTTCAGTCTGCTAACTCTGTGCAGCTTGCGTCGCTGATTGACATTTACGCCTGCAGAGCAAGGTCGGCGTCCTGTTACGTAGACAGGTCGATATGCCCACCGGAACTACAAGTGGTCTGCGGCTTCTCGGTCCCGTCTACAGGGCACTCGAGGAGGACGTGCCGGCTGCTGTGCTAAGAGTGATGGCACCACATACAGGTATGTGTGCTCAAAGACTGCATTCGGGCCACCTGTTGTCATGCTGCAAGTTCCAGGGGACAGTGGCGTAGCCAGGACTATTTTTTTTTCTGGGAAGAGGGAGGTGCAGTTAACCGGTGTCAATTAACACACGAAGTATAACAGCTGAAAGAAGCGTTCTCACCCAAAACACTTACTTGTCTTGATTGATGTCAGTTATCAACCAATAGCAGCTGTCTATGAGAACCGGCTATATTACGACATATGGCAGTGCCCGACATGCAGCTTCGGAACGTTTGAGGAGAAAGAATCTGGTTGACCGGAGGACATATGCCTGAGAAAAAGGTAACTTCGCCCTCCGCTGCCATTGTAAAATTTGTCTGAGATGTTCGCAGCCGCGTATGCTATCCGCGGGCTGTTTCTTTTCGCCAAGCCTGAGGGGTGGTTTAGGACCACGAGACCGAGGTGATTTCTGAGGCAGGCATTTCATTACGAAGAGCGGACTCGTGACTTGCTGTCAGTGGATGTGCCTTATTGCAGTGTTCCTTGTCTCTTAAGCAGGTCCTCGGACATTTTGCTGAATATATCTGTAGCAGCCGAGACATATTAAAAGCATATAGAACAGTGTCAGAACTTCTTGTGAACATATAACTCTTAGCCTAGTCTTGCGAACGCCGCGCACACCGGAGAGCTGGAATACAAATATTCGCGCGTATTATTGACAGTTGCTGACGCCACCTATTTTGCCGTGTCGAATGGTTTTCGCGAAGAAAAGAAGTGCGCCGGCGAAAGAGAAAGACAGGGAGGGAAGGAAAGGCAGACTCAGTTGTCCCGTTTGCTACCCTACATGTGAGAAGGGGGATGAGGGAGTGAAAAAGAGTACTTTTCGCTGGAAACACAGTAATAAAATACAGTTGTGTTAAAGGCGCACTAAACAGGTTTGAGTCAGCATTTTCAATGAGCAGCGCAGCACATGTACAGAGCACGTGATCCTTACAAGCGTACTGAATTTTACCAATTGTCGAGTCTCCGGAAGCCCATAAAAAAGCTACTATTTCCTTTCATGACGCGTGGCTACCCACTCTGGCTTTAAGATGACGTAAAATGAATGTTCGTGTCGTCCTGCAGTACTTCACGCGTCGATTGACCCATCGTGTCAGTCGAGCACTTGACAGCGTTTAGGTATGTTTTTTTTTGTTGTTGTTGTCCAGTGGCAGTGAGGGCCAGTGGCCTCCAAGGGTAAATAGAAAACCACGTATTACAGCACGAAAGCAGTTTCAGCGTTTTATTTCATTGCGTCAGTTACCCTGTGTGTGATTATAGCAGACGCCTCGTGACGTATTTTATTAGCAAAACAAGCAAGAACAATCAACAATCTTCACAGCATGACGTCAAATTTCAGCCTGTGTGTGAGGTCTTTGACCTGTAAATGCATCTAAGGTTTGAAAAGTTGTTTTGTCAAAGCTTTCTCGAACTGGGGGGGGGGGGGGCGGACAGCGAAACAGAAAAGCGATGCCAACCTAGTCTTCTTTCTCCATACTTGCCTGCTCTTTGCCTGTTTGCGTACAAACATGCACCTCGTAGATACCGCGCGTTTCCGAGGCGACCACGCTCAAATTATTACATCGAAGCTGTATATGGCTAGCCGATTCTTCTGTCCGTCTGTCTGTCGGTCGCCTGTACGGCGAAAACTCCTCTGCTGCAACTACCTGCGCATTCGCGAAAAACGAAAAAAGAAAGAAAGATATGCGCGCGATTAGCCAGCACCACATATATAGCACAAGGCCTGTTTACTCTGATCCATGACGTCACGCAGGTACCTGGCCCGGAATTTCCATTGACAAGGCGGGCGTGATGAAAGTGATGACCTCAAAATTACTGTTGCCTAGTCGGGAGCATCGCCATTAGATTCTATGGTGGTCGGGCAGGTAACATGACGTCACGGATAGGAGTGAACAGGCCTCGTGCTATCTAGGTGGTGTTGGATTAGCTGTGCCAGTATAGTGACGTTGTTGCTCTGCGTCGCAGCCGAGCGCGCGCGCAGCAGTTTCTCTCCGGCTCCGAAATGGGTTGGCCACGCGTCTTGCCGACTCCCGAGGAGCAGGCACCTTTCGATCAGCAACGCCGCGAGCAGAACCGGAAACGAGCTTGTCTACGCCGTGCCGATGCTGCAGCCCGGGCACAAGAACAGCTCGTGCAGCCGAGCGCAAGCCGCAGTTGCGTACCGATGATTCGGCAGCCTACCAAGCCGTCGTTTAATGAAGCGTCGGGATTAACCCAGTGATAAACACCGGGGCCCAACGTTTCATCTGCGCTGGTTAACCATATGTACGGAGTGCTTGGGCGGTGATATTTCAAAGACAGGTTTCACGAGACAAAATGATAATTTTTACTGTCCAAACTTCACAGCAGTGGTAGACTTCATAATCGGTGCCTGCCTCATTGGCCAATACGATTAATAATTATTGTAATTTTGCCTATTAAGACATCTGATTGATATCTTTAGTGTGATATAACTGCAAAATTGGAATCTGCAAAAGTCAAGCCCGACATTTTGCTATAAATTCTGCCTTAGCCGAGTTTCAAGAAATGAGTAATCGAAGACTGCAGCGAAATGCATTACTGTCCGAACTCCAAAACTGCTGATCATCGAAACGTCTTGCGAAACCGTTTTTATGTGCTACTTTGACGACGTGTCATATACGTACGACTGACGTGCATTCTATAAACGTAATTACCAGTTTCGAAAACTGTTTGACTGAGAAAGTAGTGAAAACCTTACGTCGGTTAAGCCTATTTCTTTGCCATCTTTTGCGGTTGAGCCCCTTGTATACCTTCCAAGTTAGGGCCTTTGTATTTAATTGAATTCCGGGATTTTACGTGCCCATACCACGATTTGCTTATGGGCACAGGCGCTTTTGCATTTCGCCCCCACCGAAATGCGGCCGCCGTGGCCGGAATGTTATCTCGTGACCTCGTGCTTAGCAGCGCAAAACCGTAGCCGCTAAGCCACCAAGGTATAGTCACTAAGGTATTTATTACCTAATCAGCTTTCCTCCCATCCCCAACTCTCTTTACTCATACTCTTTACAGCCCTTTGGTCGCGGGATGGTACTGGTGTCCGCAGAGCAGTGAGGCATGTACGTTGCCCTTCCCACACATTTTCCACTGCTCCACGCGTACTGCATATTCTTATCTTTCTGCCCCCTCTCGAAACCACTCGATGCTCTCTGTTTGCTTTTGTAAAAGAAGCGGCACCCGACCGTTCCGCATATCTGGACGACGTCTTCCCCTTTTGGGTTAGGCCACCTCATTCGGGACCAGTCCCTATCCGTGAGTACGTGCCGCTGCAGTCAATATCATAATCATGGACATTTATAAGCACCTCTGCCTTTAAGATCATCATCATCATCAAGACCACCACCGCCGCCGCCGCCGCTGTTGCCGCCGCATTTTTGGAGCACACTCGAAGACAATGCCAACCAAGTAATGAAACCGTAGCGGCAGAGCCTACGGACGGCTCTACGGATCGGAATACACCATGACGCGGCAAGAGGAACCAAGAAAGAAAGGCACGTCATGGTGCCGCCTGTATGTCGTCGCAGCGGGTAACAGGCGTCGTGTTTACCTTCAACAAGGGGGCACCCCTCGATTCACTCAAGTGCACACGCAGTAGTGGCGAAAGCGATTCCGCCGCAGCTCCGCGGTGTGTACGGGTAGCCTCGAGAAGGACACATATAATACGCCACCCCGCTTTTCTCCGCACATTTACCGCCTCTTCTTTCGGATGCCTTCCGTCGAGTCATGGGCCGTCGGTGGCTGAAGAAAAGGAACGGGCCCTCCATCACGGACTCCCGCCCCGTTCGAGTTGGGCATAAACTTCGTATACCTTCCAGCGGTGTCTGCTGTCCGTGCCTCCTTGGCGACTGGCATCCCCGCAGGCTGTTCCGGTGATCTCTGGAGGGCTTGCATGCCTCCACCCCCTCTGGTGGAGAAACATGCGTCGAGAATGAATGGCTAACAACCTTCGCCTCTCTTTTTCCTTCTTCCTTTGTATGTTTTTCTCTCCCCCTTCTGGAACATCCCGACTCCTTGGACCATTCCTTTCTTTTTTTTTAGCTGATTTATTTCCGCTGCCGACAACCAGACGTGCGCGCTCGCACAAAGGAAGCCCAGGCGCCGAACGATGCTCAATTTTGCGCTGCACGCTGTGGTGTGGCTGTTTATATGCTGTTCAGTACGGGTACTCCCTCCTGGACCGTGTGCTGCGGCGTGGCTTTAGGACACCGTCCTTCCTCAGGCGACGTCGTCTCTCTACGCACACTCTCCAGCCTCTTAGCCGATCCCGCCAGCCTCGACCAGGAGGAAACGCAAGACATAGGCCCCGGTGGCTGTTTGATTCCTCCTTTCTTGGCGGTTGCATGCTCCTGCATGCAACACACGCTTTGTCATGTGGCGCCTCTTCTATAAACAGTCTACTGGTTTATGGGGGTTAGGTTAGGTTACGTTAGGTTAGATCCTTGTGCCCATCTTCTGTTCTTTCGTTCCTTCTTCCTATCTGTGTTCCTTTTTAATTCTTTTTTTCACAGTAGCTACCTCGTTGGTATTCCTTTTGTTCGGTTCATACGCGTCTGCCTATGCACATTCGCCGATCTCTGTCGTCATACGTCTACGAATGTGGAGAGAGAGAGAGAGAGAGAGAGAGAGATGTGAATAGAGAGAAGACCTACCTGCGTTCTCAAGTCCGAACGACCTCTGGCGGGACAGCGATTGAAAGAGAGCGAGGAGGGTGCGGAATTGCGCCGCCGGGCGTCCGCGGATTCGCGCTTGAAGTGTCATTACGGCTGATTCGGCGCGGCGTTTTGCCTGCCTGCTCGGTTCGGTTCGGCCCGTCCGTCATGGTCGAGGGACCCCCTCGAGGGGCACGGGGGAGGCGGGATACCCCAACACGCTCTTTGTGAGCCGACCCCTATCCCGTAACAAGGACCTGATTTATAGGTGAAAAGCGGCAGCGACGGCGGCGACGCTTCGATAAGACCCCCCCCCCCTTCAGTGGTGCCCTAACATTCCACTCCCTCCCCCTGCTCGGGGCCCTGCCTGCCTTGTCCGTCTCGGTCCTTCTTCAAACAGCATTGTCCGCTGCAACAGCAGCCAGCCACCGCGTGCGTCCGCACACGTCCTGTCGAAGCCGAGATGAAAAGGAGCTCCGCTCGGGTCCTCTTTGAGTCCCGGCTTGTTCTCGACTTGTCCCACCCTCTGTTCAGAAACGCGCCGCCATCAAGAAGGCAGCGACTCTCTCTCTTGCTAGCTACTGCTGCTGTTGTTGCCGCTGCTCTTTTTCTTTTTTCCTTGCGCACAGCACCCGGACGGTACGTGCGGCTTGCTTTACAAATGGCCGATCCATTGACTCCCTGCCCAGGTCCCCTGCTCCCAAGTGCAGTCTATAATCCTCCCCCCCCCTCCCCCCGCCTTTCCTTACCGCCATTTCCCGTCGTTGCTACACCGTCTCTGCCCCGTCCCCGTGCTTACCAGTCTTAGCTGTGTTCTTTTCATTTATGCGCACTTCAGTCGAAGAAAGGTGTAGGTACATACACGTGTAGTGTGGCTTTGCCTTCCGCCCCGTATATTTGTGCGCACGCCCGCTGGCTGCCGCTCGGCCGAGGCGGTCGCGCCTCTTTCGCGCCAACAATGGCGGGGAGTTAAGGAGTGAAACGAGACCGAACTGCCGTAAATGGCCGGGGCGTTGACGACGCTCGGCGGAACAGAATCGGCCCGAAAACGAGGTGTACATCATATACGTGTAGTAGGGACAACGCGGGAGGACGCGTGTAAACGGAGCGAGGAAAGGGCCCACAAAAGGCAAAGTCATCCTGTACGCTCGCTCCCCCGATCCCCGTCCTTTTCGTCCCCACGTTGTAGCCCTTCTTCCGCGGCACTCCTGACAGTACGGAACCTGTGAAGAGCGTATGGGCATCGGCGCCGCTCGGAGCGCCGCCGCCTGTCGCGTAGCTGGCGGAAGTGGGGAAGCAAGGCTGCAGGCGCCACGGTATCCCGCCTTCGTTCCACGGGGGGTCCAGGACTGGAAGGACATTGGAGATATTGTCGGCGCCTCGCGTTAGTCGACGCCGGGAACACCGCTGTTCGCCCCCATTGTGGACCTCGAGTGTTCACTTTCACGGGCGTTGAAACGGTGCGAATGGGTTTAGCTTTCTTCTTTTCTTTTTCGCCGCCGACGCCTTCTTGGACGGCGGGGTGTTTTTTTGGAAGCGAGAATAGGCCTTCTTCGCTACGCGATTCTCTCTTCGCGCGGCGGATCGTCGCGCTGAAGGCTCCCGTGTTTTGTACTCGCATAGGCGCGCATGCACCACGTGCCTGGTCTGCCTCCGTGCCATTATGTGCGGTGCCGACAACTAGTGTCTTGTTAGCGTGGGCGTGCGTTTATCTCTCTGCCTGACTCTCTTGCTTGTGGCCTGAACTGCGTCAATCCGCCCTGCGTTCTGCCCGAGTTCTGGCAACACCTCCTAGATAGCACAAGGCCTGTTCACTACGCTCGGGGACGTCATGCTACCTGGCCCGAAATTTCCATTTCCGAGGCAAGCGTGACGAAAGCGGTGACGTCAAAATCACTGTTGCTTACTCGGGGGCATCCCCATTAGATTCTATGGCAGTCGGGAGAGGTAGCATGACGTCATGGATAGAAGTGAACAGGCCTTGTGCTATCTAGGTGGTGTTGGTTCTGGCCACGTGCGGATCTGTGCAGACGCTCGCAAGACACGGATCGTGTCTCAAAAAAAAAAAAAAAAATTTGGCGTCCGCTGAATTCGCACGAGCGAATCGCGCGCGCACTCCGGTTGGACGACGAAAAGTCCGCTGGGTTGAGCAAAGGTGTTTCGAGGTTGGCAACTATCGCCAATAGCTGACCACGATGGCACGTTTTCTGTTGATGTGAGTTCCGGTTTCTGCGTCACGGTGAAAAACGCCGCTCTTATTGGGTTGTCACATTCTGCTCTGCAGCAGCACGTGTTGCACTGGTGCGGTAACCCATGGTCGGAACGCAGCACAGTCATCTTACCTGCGCCACCCTTAAAAAACTCACTGAACTCGCATCGCGTCGCCACCAACGTTTATAAAGAAAGTATCCATAAACGTTGGTCGCGACACGGGACGTATCACCAGGCGATCGCTTTCAGTGCGCGCTGAATTGGCTCATCCAACGTGCCGCGTATTGTACATCACGCGAAAGTGATAGTATCGCCGAAACTGATTCATCCAAGAATACCCATCTATATATACAGAGAAAGGCCTTCGTCCTGGCAATGGACGTAAAAAGATGACGATGACGCGCAGTTGTGTTCGGCGCGATGGCGCACTTTCTGTAGTTATGCTATAGCGACACTTTGCAAGAACACGCAACACGCATGCGCAGCTGCCGCTGAATGCAGCTGCGTAAGCCGGCAGGTCACCCTTCTTTAGCACTGAGCACGCGTGTGAAGCTTCGAGTACAACTTGCTCATTTAATTGCCTGCATTGGCATGTTGATGTAATTTTTTTTTTTTTGCTCTACCAACTTTAAGAGTGGGCTTGAAATACTTCGGTGCGTGAAACGCCCGTCCCTTTTTTTGGATTTACATATGTAATGCCATCAAAGACGAAGTGCGGAATAAAACAGGCCTTTTAGAAATGCAATGGTTGCTCCCTGTAAATTCTCCAAACAAGATAAAACCTCTACTCAAGAAGAAAAATAAAAGATGTGCTCAGCCATGGATGAAGTTCTTGCCGTGCTGTAAAAATGTTGTGAGTAGGCGGTTAGCTTGACGCAGCAAGGAAGTGGAGGTTGAGCAGTGTGAGTGTACAGTTCATAATGACTTGAGTAATAGCAATATGTACGTATAATTGTCAGCTTATACACAGATACTCAAAACATGTTTTGAAGGAAAATATTTATCTCAAAGCAAATAATAATTTATATTGCTGACATAATAACTACTTCTAATGAAATCACATAATTTTTTGTCTTGCCAGACTTGCTGCATGCCCTTTACTGCATAGACATACCTCATCGAGCACTTAAACAATTTACGACACATCACCGAAGTGCTCAAAAACTAAACAATACCATGACAGGCATGCTCCCTATGTCAGCCATGGCAACAGTCAAGAATCGTCGGCTTGAGACCCTTTGATGCTGTCAGCATCGTCCATGTGTGTTCTCTGTTGATTCTTATCCTCTTATAGAAAATACGCTTGGACATGATGCATGCTCATGATCATGGAACTATATTGTAAGCTCTACTCAGCTTCTTTGAGTGAGCTGGGCGTGGGCTGGGTGTAGTTTACGTCGTAACAACTTAGCTAATACACAACCACAGTTTAAGAAAACGAAAACATGCATAGCGGGTCATAAACAGGAGGCAAGTACCTGTATTTTACCTGAAAGTAAACCAAGTTTACCAAGTGACTAAGCTTTGCAATGAATACAGTGATCTCACGTTGTATGAAATGGTTTATATATATTAAGTGGTTTTATGTTTGGCATAACGGCACCCACTGTACTGGTGCTCGTTTGCAAAGCGAGCACCACACTATGGTTCCGCAAGCGCTTGAGAGGAAGCTTTCTTGTAATTTCAATTGGACATTATGCCACGTGGCAACTCGGGTGAATAAACAAAAATATTCCGTAATCCGCCGAGACAATGAATACAAGCTCAACTTTGGTGCATATAGGTCCAGCGTCGAGTCCAGCTATACATGTAGCTGGACTCGACGACACGTGATATGTGACTCGACGAAATGTGACACGAAGCACTGCATTGCTTCGTGGGATAGCAGTCACCGCTACATTCTCAAACACCTCGGAATTCATCTTCCGGCGTTCCTAACCACGAACGGGCAAGCTCACGAAAAATGTCCCACTAACGCACGCACAAGAAAATAAACAGATACACAAAAGAAGGTGGGAATAAGGGCCGTAATAATCCTCTTGACGCGAATAAACACGTGACGGTCTCGACGCTCTATCAACCGTCTCCACGTAATAGCGCAAAAGCGTTTCTTCAACGGCGTTTTCAGGGCGCGTCACATCGGTGGGGCGGTGGGGGGCACTGCGTCTGCCTGTTTCGTAATAACGAGCTGGCCTTGCTATTGACGGGCACTTACAGCACAGATGAACGAAACGCTAGAGGGGATGGGGGGGGGGGCGGAGGGGTTTCCCCCTGATACCGGCGCCACCTTGCGTGTTACGCGCTCGCTGTATAAGCATTGTCTCGCGTAGATAGCCGAGAGCAAAGAGGCGAGCAGGCCCCCATCAACTCCTCAGGCCGGTGGTGGTCGCCGCGGTCTTTTGTCCGTTCGATGCGCCGTCAGCGTTTGGGCGCGTATCTGCCAGAGCCAGAAGCTGTTTCCACTCGCGAATCCCCGCCCTCTTTAGCTTGGTTTTCTTTTTCAATCTTCTCTTCAACACTGACTTGCACAGCGTATAAATACATCTGTCTACGAAGAAGGCGTCTTGCGCCAGGCGCTTCTCTGTGCCTGCGGCTACTGGCGTTTCGCCGTCCTTTTTGTTCACTTGAAGAGAGAAAACAATTTGCAGCGGCAGCGTTATCATCTCCCAGCGTTCTCGGTCACTGGTTGTTAAATGCGTGCAACACTACAGATTTGCAACGTATCTGCAACATTACTTAATAAAAAGATAAGCTGCAAGATTTGTCTACTCTACACCGAAAAACAATTACGTAAAATTCAATGCATCTTACTGGAAGATTATCAGCCAGGTGGGTCTATTCTACTTATACGAACACACTGTTAAAAAGAAAATTGTTGCCTGTCTCGTCTTTGTAAGCGAAAAAAAGAAAAGTAAGTAAATAAATCAAACAACGAATAAATAAACGTGAAAATAACAAGATCAGCAGAAGGACCCGTGGCGAGGGATCACACGCAGCAAGCTCCAGCCCTCTACCGCCTATCCTGCGAGGAAAAAAATATTGAGTGACGATTGAGCTGTGAATACGAGACTCGCTTTAGCATTGCGTTGCACCTCTTTGAGGTCCCGAATCTTCGATTTAAATCGCCTTCACCATATTGCAAAGTGTCAAACATGGAGCCGTCGTGCCCCTTCGAGGAGCGAGTGCAACTGACGGTGGTCTGGAGCACACCACTCGCATATATATATATATATATATATATATATATATATATATATATATATATATATATATATATATATATATGATGCTAAGGTATTAAACATACGTATTTTAATCCACGGCACACGTGGACATCTATGTGAGGCAAAAGCTTTTGTGAAGCGGTTATTTAGGTGTTATACAAATAAATGGCACAGACAAAACTGGCTAAGAATGTGTCGATACGTGATGGGCCGGCTACGCTGTAGCCTAAATATAATAAATTCAAGCGAATCTGTTGAATACCATACGCTGTTTCAGTCAAAGGTTTCTATGATTTAGAGATCCCTATTACCTGACATTCTATGTGCAGGTTTCATCTCGAGATTTTTGTATGTTTGTTTGTTTGTTTGTTTGTTTGTTTTACTAGGCAGCACAGGCGGGCGTTCCCTGGTACTACACTCTGTCTGCCATGATTCTGGGTTGTATTCATGACATATCGCGACGCACTTCTTCACGTCTGCTTCCTTGCCACCCGTCGCTGCGCAAAAGCAACTCTTCAACTTTTCGTGTGCACCTTCTATACACATGGAGCCTTCAGGCAAGTGTTGTTTATTGCTTGCAAGGAGGCTCCCCAACTTTCGCCAACTGCTTCCCCCGCGCCTCCTTTCGGGACAACAAAACCATCGGAGCGGGAAACACGGAGGAGCAAAGAATTCTTCGTTTTAAAACAGTATCTGAAAGCAGTATGTATCAATTCTAGAGTTTCCTACACGAACACCGCGTTGTACTCAGTAAAAACACTTACGCCGGATGTGATGCAAACGTCTTTTTTCGATGTAGCCATACCTATGGAAGCTTTCTGACGGCTTAATAGGGTGCTAAAAAAGCGTGCAAATGAGTACGCGACTGAGGGGCGGTGACACCGAAAAGCACCGAATCGTTTGCGAACGAACGGTTTATTGATCGTCCTACTTTTTCTGAAGAGTCCTGTAATAAGAAACGCATGTTAATTTGAGAAATGACGCATGATGAGAGCGTTTCTAAGGCGCTCATTGCGTTTACTTCGGCGCGTTTATGACAGGCGTCATTTCTATCAATTCAACCATAGGCTTAAAGTGAAGAAGCGAAGTATGGCGAGGTAGCGAAGTATGGTTATAGGCGGACAGCGGCCATCTTAACCCTTACAAAAATTTTTAGTAACATTTTATAAACCGTCTTTAGACAAATGTTACTAGAACCTATCGACATTCTATAAACCGTCTTTAGACACCGTAACAACTTCCTAGTAACCTCCTACCGACTATTGGCCACCGATATTGAATTGAAAGTATAGATATAAAATGTCGATAGAATTCTTACCGACTGCTTATTATCTTATGTCTTTAGAAAGTGTCAACTGTGAAGCGACTATATATAGATAACCTTTCCTATGCGCTTAATATAAGTCGCGTCGTATTATTCCTAGCTTTGCCGACACAATGAGTTAAAATGCAAAGATAATTCCTGCTTTCGTCGAAATTCTTGTTGTCGGCGGGAGGGGGTGTACGTCACAGAGGCGTCTTGATACTACCGGATTCGTTACAGGCATAGCTAGCTGTACAAGGTATATAGAGAAGCATTGAGGAAGGGAAAAATAGGATTGAGCTTTATGCAAAAATGTGGAGAAGGGAGCTAAACTGAAAAGCGTGTACATTAATTATGGCATAGTTGATTAACTAAAGCAGGCTTGGTGGCCCTTTGTCACCGCCCCGTTTGAAAGGCAATGTCAATAAATCATCATCATCATCATCATCATCATCATCATCGTCATCTCTTCCATGCGTCTTTCACGCGGTTCGAGACGCGTCCCATTACTTGGGCTCGAAGCTGTCTCAGCTGTCTGCGTAGCTGCCTCCGATGCTGGCCAGAGAGAAGTCATATAAGGGAAAGGCTCAGCCCGAATTCGAACACCAAGTTTGTATCTCGTTTCACACTTAGCAGGCGACGCTGCGAAAGCTGCAGAAGTATATAGTGCGCGGTCATAGAAGTCTCACCGTGCCCGTTCACAGCGCAGTTGTTCCTTCGACCTGCTACTCTTTCTAATGAATTACAACATCATATATCAAAACTTGTGAACGTAAGGATGTGCGTCGAATCAACTACGCCAGATGTGCTCCTTTGTTCTGTGTTTCGGTCCCGAGCACGAGCGACATGCGCTGTGACCGCTTGCGTCATAAACGTGTTGCCCCGATCGTCCGGCGGTAATTAGCATCATGTACGCAGCTTCTTCCATGGAAGTCATTGTGGTATCCTTGAAAACGAGCAAGCAGACGCAGCCGCTCGATCTTCACATGCCAGTGCCGACTGTCTCGCTATGCCGATGTCAAGAACAGACGCAGCGGGAAAGCTCCGAGCGCTTTGCTCGCGAGCTTACGTAATTGGCCCATTGGAATTCGGCAGACTCTAGAAAACAGCGTCTTCGTTCTCTGGATCCTGATGTCAAGCTTCGTCTTCCACGGGACTTACCACGACGGGAGCTAATCCTCCTTTGTCGCCCGCCCATGGCTTGGAGTAGCCATCCGCACACACACACACACACACACACACACACACACACACACACACACACACACACACACACACACACACACACACACACACACACACACACACACACACACACACACACACACACACACACACACACACACACACACACACACACACACACACACACACACACACACACACACACACACACACACACATATATATATATATATATATAATACGCACAAAACTAAGCTTTCTCAGCCCTTGCTGTCATCTGAATAAACTTCATTCGAATTAACTCAGGGCGTCACCCAGAATTTGGTCAGCGGTAGAACGTGAGAGAGCGGAAACGGATCCTCCCTTGGTGCTTTTTGGCCGGAACTGGCCCTTGCGCCCCATTAGAACCCATTAATAAATCAATAAAGTGGATTCTCTCTATTTCATGCTCCCAACTTGAGTTAAAATAATTTCTTTTTCCACTCGACCAAGCACAGCGGCTGAACAAAGCCAGCTTAATAGGACAAGCATTAGCCAGTGCGAAATTTCACAAAGTTTTATAATTATTGAATGCCCTTCTAAACAACTGCCAAAGCCACGCGAACAATTTCTAAATCAAGGCTTTGTGCATCCAAAAATTCTGGGTTCCGTAGCTTCGACCCGGTTTTTCGGTGACGGTTCACCCGTTAAATATAAGATACCTTGTGCTTTTAATTTTCAAAGAACTCTTTCGGAGAGCTAGTTAACCATTTCGGTGGTGTTCGACTTGTGTTTGGTGTCTAGATCGCGTCATTTTCAAGTAATTTGAAAGTGACCTTGAAGTAACGAGCTACCTTTATTTTTGGTAATTAGTATTCTACTCAGACAAGTTGTTTTCTTTTTAAAATGAAGTGCTCAGTAATATGCCTAAATACTTTATTGCGTAGTTAATTTGCCGACTAGTTTTGCCGGCTAGTTTGGTTGTCATGTCTTGCCAACGGCGCCATCGCAAAAACTTTGCGGAGAAACCATCGACGATGATTGTCAGTGTAAGCGAATAGCCCCAACGAACGAAGAACAAGCGAGCGAGTGAGTGAAACTTCCTTGCCGAGCGCTCCGAGCAAGCGCCCTTTGTCCCGGTGCCATATGCCATGTGCAACCATTCACCATCGACTACTGACCATAGATCACCGACAATCCACCACCGACCATCGACGACCGACCGCCGACCAATCATGACATAGGGCGAAAGAGAGAGAGAGAGAGAGAGACAGACAGAGAAAAGGCAGGGAGGTTAACAGAGGCAGGGAGGTTAACCAGAGGGGAAGATACGGTTTGCTACCCTACACTGGGGAGAGAGTGGGAGGTAAAGTGATAACAAAGTAGAGATAAAGAAAGAAAGGGGCGTAGACATGCAATCACAGTCAGTCACCGTCGCCGCATACTGTCACCGCACAGCACAGTAGCACTTGCAGCACTATAAGGATCTGTTCAGGCTACGCCGGGCGAAAAAGGCAGAGAAAGCCACCCGCTTTAAGATGACAAAAAAGCAGACAGCATCATTGTGATCGTCCTGCTATCTCCTTCTTGTCCTTCGGGTTTTGTGGCGTCGTTGGCAAGCGGTTATCGCGCTAGCTTGACCGACACCTTGTCCCTCCAATGCGCACGCGTAACAGTTCACGTGCGCAGTCGGTGGCAGGCGGTATCTGTAACGCGATGCTAAAATGATATTTTGGTCTATATGTAGTTGACACGTCTCCTTCAAGAGCATGCGTGGATGGAACAAAACCTAAGCTTTCTTTTTTTTTTCTTTCGCAAAGAAGTTCGCCAGATTACAGTGCTTTACGACCAGTCTACGAATGCGAGAAAGCGAAATAGTCAGGAAGGGGGGCATAAGTTGAACCGCTTCGTCGTTTAGAGGGAACGGAGCTTCGCATTACGCTATACACAATTACCTAAGTGATAAGAAAGGGACGAGGTAATGGCTTCAGAGAGGTGAGAAGAGGGGGGGGGGGGGGGGGCGTGCGAGGGGCGGCAGGGCATTCATTCGTCGGGACGGTATTTCTTTTTTTTTTTTCCACACCGCTTGGAGCAAGCGAGCGCATCCCAACGGTCAGATGGAGAAAGAGTCTATTCGCTGCTTCTTGTTCATCCTTAGCACGTATTCCAGTGGCTCGGTCAGCAGCGGGACCACGCAAGATGGCTCAAACAAGAAGCGAAATGAGAGGGGAGACTCTCGTGGCAGTGGAGGGGGGGGGGGACGAATAAATGGAAAACGGTGGAAGGTGAAAGACGCACCGGCGCGCATTGTGTTTCCGAGACAGTTGTCGGTGCGCGCACAGGAGCATCTGACCAGCGACGGACACCACGCCATCTAGCTTGGATTCACGGAGTCATTGTACGTTCCACGCATTGGATGAATCTCGCCCGGGAGGCGTCCGACGAGGCAGCCATCTGCAATGCTGCAGGCGATGGTATAACTGAAAAGTGCGTGTGTGTCTATGCGTGTGAGTGCGTGCAATGATGTTTCTTTTTCGTTTTTTTTTTTCAGTTGCACGCATGAGAATGAAGTGACGGGCAGCGATGCGCATCTTAGATGAACGAGAGTGAGCTTTCTTTCTTTCTTTTTTTTTTTTGTTACTTAGCCGGCTAGCGTGAGAGTCGGCGCACAATGCGCACAGGGGCGGGTGGGTGTGAGCAGCTAACTTGCGAGAATAACGCTTGCCTTTGTCAGGGATCCCAGCGACTGCATACGCAGAGCCGAGCAAGGCGACGATGTCTGTCGCCGAGTCTTGGCTTGGCGGTTGGTACCAGCGTTAGCAGCGGTCACGAAACCAGAGTTTTTTTGTTAGATAAGACTCACTGACGAAACGTTATATAAACGTTGGCCTCGGAGACATGAATGCAAGTGCTTACTGTGTCCACAAGGTTAGACCAAATTGACCTCGCCAGTGGCACGCATGGAACGTATTTTGATCCACGGACACGTCTCCTGCAGTAGCACGGAACGTTCCGATCGAGCCTTCGAAGTGTCGAGTGCGTCCATTATGACCTGGGCGGTTGACGGCGGTTGACGCAGAGCGACGTCTTTGACGAGACACCTCACAGGCCATGTGATCCGACTGGTGATCTGGCAACCGGCCCGGGCACTCTATTATCCGGCCCCTGTACGCAGGTCTGCAGCATCGTTTTATGAAAATCCTTGCCTGCTTGTAAAGGTACTGCAGTTTACGGGATACTAGAACACCCGTGAGACAGACAGGCGTAGCAGGGACATGTGTATCAACTAGTGCACAAGTTTATATAATTGCAACGACCGGTGGTCTATATACCTGTCTGCTGGGGACAAAGGCGCGGACAGCTAGATGTATTGGCGTGCATTCGATTTATTTTCCTCTATTTTTCTTCTCTGAGTACTATGACTAAACAGTAATATGTTTCTGACGAGTCATGGTTAAAGAGAGCGCCACACGGGGGCGCTAGTGGCGCATCCTGCAGCCGTCGACTCCACGCATTCCGGTATCTATTAAAACTGCAATTTAGGAAGTTGGTCAAACTTTCCAATGACGTATCTGATGCCTTCTATGTACAGGGACCGATTATTAATAACGACGAATGCCGTTGGTATAATGAGCAAAACAGCGAGTGCTTTACACATTTGCCGCTGGTTCTTGAACCTCTGTTCTGGAAAAAAGCTAAACAAAAGAAAGAGGAAACGTACAATGGCTGCTGTGTTAATAGAGTACGAAACTGAGGTGTGGTTTACTTCGTGTAGTATCCAAGCAAATAGCTCAAGCCTCTTGTTTTAGAACGAGCGGCGTGGCAAACTTCGTCTGACTTACTTTGGCTGAATGAAATGTAAGTTAAAAAAGAAATACACCTCGGAACACACTCGCACCATTGAAGCGCATTACAACTGTCATTGTTTGAAAACGTTGGCTTCCAAAGAAATGACACAACCTTACAATGTGGAAATGACCGAGACTCCCATGTTTACGAGGATACCTTAAAGGAAACTTAACAAAAGATGAAATGAAAGATAATAAAGAAACAAGGCCTCTCCCGTGTACAGTCGTGTGGTCGTTCTTCTTGGGTTGCACGTCCTGGCGTGTCTCGTTTCTCTCGCCTGTTTCCCATCGCCACAACCTCGGTCTCAAACACACAGGGACGAGACCTCGCGTACAATGCATATTCATTCGATACCACTTCTGCTTCTTCTTAACCTATATGAAAGAACCTTCTGCTGCCGCTCGCACTTGTCAGGCACGGCCGATTCATCTTCGTCTGGTCGCACCACGCGGTTGCAGACGGCGTTGAAAAGAGGCAGTGCAGACAGGATAGATACGAAGAGAGGAAATGAAAGGAGCGATGGAGGAAATGCAGCGCCACCGCGCGGCGAAGTGGTTATAATAAGGCCAATTATAATAATGGCCGCGAGGAGTGCGAGCAGTGAGCGCGCCTCGCTTGACGTGTGCCACCATGCATCTGCCTTCGCTCGCCGCGAACTCGCTTGTGCATGCGTGCGCCCAGCGACAGCTGCGCTTTTTCATTCACTCGTCGCGTCTTGCGAGTCCTTGGATGCGGCTTGTTTGCTGCCGTGCCGTCCGTCTTTCGATTCCTCTTCTCCTTATCGTGCCATTCCGTGGTCGACGCTTCTCTCCATTACGTTACGGGTCGCTCGAAGCGCTCTGCGTGTCTGCGCTTGAAGACGGGACCGTTGTCGGTGGCGAGCGAATAAAAAGTTGGTCGCCGGTGGGAATCAATCGCAAGCCGGGACTGTAGATACCTTGCGACTATATGCGAATCCAGCCTAACCTGCCAATTTGGGTTAAAGCGCGACCGCGGAGCGTAAGGTCGTCCCGGGTTCGTTACCCCGTACTGGCGAGCGCATTCGTAGGCGGGCTTGGAATGCAGAATTAGCCCAAGAGCTCTTCACGATACGACATCACCTTATAGTACCTGTGGGACGACTTGCTTTGGGAACGTCAAACCCAGCCGGTCGAACCAACAGTCAATTCTTTTATTATTCGGAAGTTTATTCTGCGGCTAATTCCATCAGTGCCCGCTTACTTCCCGAAAGTATAGCCATAACCCTTTATTACTTCAAAGGGCTCTGCTATAGCTTTCGTTCTCACCTGCTGCGGTGACTATGCCATTCTGCTCAGCGTAGTATCGCAGGGTTAATTCCTGGCCAGCAAGGACACCTTCCAATGCGCGCGGAATGCAGAAGCACTTTTCTGTAAGATTTCGACGAACGTTGATGATCATTATGGGGGGCCTAATACAGAAGTCAGACGCCTACATTCGGTGGTCATTGAACCCAAAGGCCATTGAAATAGTCGTTGGTTCTTTTGTGCGACCTTGTGGAAGAGTACCAATGAAGTTCACCGATGTCAATGATCTACGATTTCAATGGTCATTGAAAACGAACGCGTGAGTACGGTGTAAGTAAAGCTGACTGTGTCTGCTCAGCGCTCCTCGTAGGCCACAGCGCAACTTCGGGTCCTTAAATTCCGCCAAGCAGACTC
Organism: Dermacentor variabilis; assembly: GCF_050947875.1. NCBI lineage: Eukaryota > Metazoa > Arthropoda > Arachnida > Ixodida > Ixodidae > Dermacentor > Dermacentor variabilis. The sequence continues at coordinate 146,580,108 of NC_134574.1, read as the reverse complement.
ATCATTATCACTCTGCCAGATGCGTTTACCGCAGCGAGAGAGGTTTCGACAGATATCCTGGTGCAAGAAGATGTACTGACAGCCAGAACTCACTATCCAATAGACTATCGACTGTAGACTATGAACTACTGTGAAGTAAATTAGTCGATGCTCTTGTATTTTTGGAACAATTTATGTATTTTCGGTGTTCCAGAAACCAAGCGGCAGCTGCGTTTGGCAAAGACTTGCAATCGTGTATAGTGGGCAGGGTATTTTTAAAGCTGCAGTTGCAGTTTCTTTCGCCCCAACCTCCTCCAACCTGCTTGAAATAAACTAAACTAATTGTTTCGTGAAGATCTTCGTTTCCCGCTTTTGTATTTTCTATCTTCGTGTTTTGTTGGCCTCTTTGTAGAGTCGACTGTCCGGTTCTTTTGTTTGGGCCCTTGAATCTTGAATCGCTGGAACGTTATGTGACCACTCAATGTACCGCGGAGCTTCGAGTTGGCGAGCAATCGATTCGATCTCGCTTTACCAACTGCTGTCATCCTGTTGGCTACAACTCAGCCGGGACTCAGGAGCTCACACAGAGCTGCTGCTCGAGGAGAGGCAGTGCATGGTTTCTAATCCGATTCTCCGGACGAGGAAGCTTCTTCTTCCTTTCTTAACGCCGTCTCACCATTTTCACGCAGTGCCGTGAGGGTTATGGGGCTCGTCAATAGAGAGCTTTAGATTAGGCGACGCTAGCGGCTTGCGTCCCCTAATCTAACAATCTATAATATGAAATCAGTTGTGTGCGAAGGCTGCGTTATATTAAAATAGGGAAATAATAAAATAGGGAAATAGGGAATTGTCCTCTTATAGATATTTCGTAACTCTCCCATTTAGGCAGCGCCGCGCGTAGCGGTATGATCAGAGGCGGACAGTGAGAGGGTCCTACCGAGGAATTTCGGACGTTGCCCCTTCGGCCTTCTGTTGAATCCTCGCCGCAAGGCAGCAGCTTAACTTATGGGAAGTGTTTTTTTTTTAATAACATATTTCAACTTATAGCTGCCGAATTTCGACAACGTTCAGTTAGCAAAGTTATTGGAGGTTACTCCCTTCGAATAACATGCGAATTTACGGAACCTAGTCGCAACGTATCTGCTGCATTATAGCAGTCTTTTGGCCCCGGAATAAAACACCACTATAACGCAGCAGGGAAGCTAGAGCTAAGTGCAGTAAATCCGTATGTTATGGCAGCGGAGTGCCCTTTGTCGACCTTGATAACTTCAACAGTTCAAATATGCCCGATCTTCTGAAATATCTCTATTGTGCATGTGCATGTGTGTGTGTGTGTGTGTGTGTGTGTGTGTGTGTGTGTGTGTGTGTGTGTGTGTGTGTGTGTGTGTGTGTGTGTGTGTGTGTGTGTGTGTGTGCGTGCGTGCGTGCGTGCGTGCGTGCGTGTGTGTGTGCATGTGTGTGTGTGTGTGCGTGTGTGTGACTGTGTGTGTGTGTGTGTGCGTACGCCCATAAAGTTTATTTGGTGCATTGCAGTGCTGTACGAAAGAAGGCCGAAAGGTGGCAGTGTTCAATATTACGCGTGAAGACGTCTGCCCAGCGGCCGATTGAGGTACCACTGGACTCCTTGGGCTCAGCGAGAGCAGTGGAAAAGTAAACATGTCCGCAATCGACATTAGTAAGAGGAGATTGGAAGACTGGTGGAAGAAAAGTAGGGAAAGGACAAAAAACGGAGACGTACAAAAGCAAAGTTTGCAATAGGGGGTCAGGAAATTTGGTTGTGGGAGTTCATAGTGTTTTTCTTTTTCTCCTTTAACCTAGGTTGGATATTAGGCAGTATAAAAGCAAGAGCTTGGTGGCGCAACCCACCACTCCGTTCCAAAGGGGACGCTCATAACGTCCATCCATCCATCCATCCATCCATCCATCCATCCATCCGTACATTGCTGACATCGCAGCGCTGCACGCATATAGTTGGTGAGATGCAGAGTGGCCAGGCTGCTCGGCTTCCAACTTTTTGCCTTGAATGACTGCATCGCATGCGCATAGTAGACTGGTATCGCGCTAGGGAAATTTTCATTCAGGAGCATATCGTCCCATCGCGTTGCCTATGTTAAACTGTTTTGTTGTTCGAGGCGGCTAATTTAGCTTAGATTGTTCTTTGGGGCCGACATTTGCGGGGGTACGAGTTCGCTTACGAAAATGTGTTCTCAGCGTTGCCAGAACGTATTGGCTATGTTATCGGTGCCAAATTAATATCTTATAAGGCGTATGAGGCGTGCTGACACGCGATGCGCTTCTTCAAATGATTTTCTTTTCTTTTCGCTTCAAATATTCTGCGGGAAAAGGTGCGTATTTTGTCGAATATAATTCGTAGTGGCAGAATGCGTTCTTGATGCAGAGTCTTTGAGAGGCAGGCAAAGTTTGAACGAGAATAACGGTTTATTTGCGGCAGAGCTAGAGAAACCAAGGGGAAAACTATATAACGAAGGGAAACATTTGAGGGAAACAGTATAATTAAAATGGGAATGGAATCGTTACGTTATCTCCAGCCTAGCACTCAATAAAATATACATAAATATGTTGTGGTATATGGTGCTGTTTTATAGACCTGTACGTTCTTTTCCCCCTTGTTAGCACTTGCCATTGTGTATTGAATTTATCTGCGATATTTATGTGTATATAGTTGCGGACATCATTCCATCTTGCATGTGTCACAATAACTGCTCTATGCACACAGGTGCTTATTATCCTTATACCTGCAATTGTTTTGTATGTTGATTATGCTTGAATTACCGAAGCTATTTTATATAACCCTTGCTAATCTGCAACTCACGTCGTAATAGTTTAGCTTTAGAATAGGTGAAGCTTGTCAAACAGTCATTGAGACTGCTTTTTATCCTTGTGAATAACAGTTTATGTATACTTTCTTGCAGAAATTTGAAAGAAACTGCTCGAATGATATATTAGATGTTTGGTTCATTCATTGTTATGATGCCCAGGCAATGGTAGCGATGAAAACGGTGAGCTAAAAAACCAAAGAGTAAAGAAGACCAATTCACGTTCAACTTTAAAAAATAAAGCAGATGTACCAAGCGACACGGCAAAGCCCACCTGCTCTCAGGGGCAGTGTGATATGTCAGCTGGTTCTCGGATTCTTCAGCCCTCACCTACGCGCGGTTCTAAACGGCGTTGCACGAACTAAACACGCTCATCGATCAGACTTTCTCTCTCTCATCCCTGTTAGCTTTTTTTTTCTTCTCGGGTTCATATAATCTTTGCAGCGTGCACACAATCACCGTCCCCGCTTGTAATCCTGTAGACCCCATTATTTAAAACCCACGGCGGCGTCTCGTATTTATCCCCGTCCTTATGCTGGGACGTGTATACGTATAAGCCTGATGAAACTGCAAGAGAAACGAAATAATAATAATAAGAGCGACGCCTTCATACAGAGGGCGTCCTTGTGGTCGCGACGAACGAATCAGGGCGTCGCTTGCGGTCGTACCTCTCATTACAACCCCCCCCCCTCCCCCACAACCGCCCCTGTACGGCGGCTACGTACACTTTCGTCTCCTTTCGTAGCTGTCTTTAGATATTGTATTTCTTTTCGTTAATCTCCTCGCCGTCTTTATGGGCGCGGTTCGTGCAGTGTTAACGCCCTCACCCTCATTCATTCGCTACCCTCTGTCCGCCTTCCCTGCCTTCCACCGGTGGCCATTGTCTCGGACCCTGCTATTACGCCGGTAGGTGGCGACAGGCACGACTTGATGACGGTGCGTGTTTGGTTCGACTGGACCGCGCCGTTGCCCCCGTCCGTCTCGTTTTCTTCTTTACCGCTTCGCAGCCCAGGCACCCAAACTTGGTTTGGGTTGGTGCTAGGGGGCATCGTAAAGGCGGGTCTCCTTTCGCACTCGCGCAGATCACGACCTGCAGAAACTGGAAAGAGAGAGAGAGAGAGAAGAAAAATACAAGGAACGAAAGCTTAGAATAATGAATAGGTGAGAAGGTATCGTAATCTGGTCGAGTACCGTGAGTGTGAGAGAAAGCGAGAGGCTGGGATAAGAGGTGAAATTTGCTTTTTCTTTTGTTTTCATGTATCTGCAACTGTACGCTGGTACCTCGGGCCCCCTCTTTCCTCCTCCCTGTCTTTGTGCAGCAACTATAACCTCCACCCCACTCCTGCAGCCACCTCCTCCTCCCCACGCCACAACTCCACGCTTGGCCCTTCTTAGTTGGCGTGCAAGCGAAAGCGATTATCTCGATTATGTGCGCGCGCGAGGACACGCGAGCGCTGGGAGGGGGCGAGAATGTCGGGAGCAGAATCATCATCATAACGAGGCCGCGTGAATGTGCGCTCGGGGCAGATTCTAGGTGGCGTTGGCTCGTGGCTAGCTCTCTCTCTCTCACACACACATACTCTCTCTTTCTTTCTCTCTCGGGAGAGAGGAGGCCCATTCCCGATGTGAGAGCGTTGCTATCGTATGGGCATCCTCCTCTCAATAGTAATAACTGGAAAAAAAAAGTTGAGGAAGGGAGCCGCTGAGGGCCTGCGAAACCGGGCGTAATAATTGCTCCCTCCTCCCCTCCCCAACCTCTTGGTTTAAGGGAGGCAGGTGCGGTCGCACCGATTTGGTGTTACGACGACACCCTCCATCCCACCCTCTTTCCTTGTTCGTGTGTTAGGTGGCGTGTTCTCATCTGAGAGTCTTGGGTGTTGTTTCCTTCCGGCGCGTCACTAAAGACTTTGCGCTTGGTCGCGGAAGTAAAATGATTACCTTCTTTGCTTTTTTCCTTACAGCTGTTGCCGGTTCTGCAAACAAAACAAGCCACATTTCCGTAGAGTTATATAGAGCAGCCTGGGAGCAAAATATCAGGTCTCAAATACGAGTGGATGCGTCGCGAAAAAACATCTAAATAATAGATGTACTGATATCATAACTGAAAAAGAAACAAAGGAAATCACGTCGCCAGTGCCGCTCGCTGGAAATCACGTACGATTTGCAACGTTGAAAACCAGCGCGGCACCTAGGCGTGACTTACCAGATTAAGGGTGTTTTGGGGGCCGCAAAAAGGAAAAAAAGGGTTTTTTTTTGTGAAAGACAACAATAACAATAATAACGAATCGTCTTTTTGTTTCGCCAGTTTAAGCAGTAAGCAAGCTCTTGTACCGTGTGACATCTTTGGTGTACAGTATTCATTATTTGTCTCTACACTCTCTGCGCTCACTTTACAAATCGGTAGCAATGATTCGTTCCCTTTGCTTTGCACATAGCCGAAAATTAAGCACAGCCTGACGTGAAGGAAGTTAAATGCTTCGCCGCTTACTGCTTTCCTCGTGTAGTTAACCGTGTTTTCTTGCCGTATCTTGGTAGCATACGTTTTGTGTTTTTCTGATATATTTTGTGTTTTTCTGAACAGTTGTATACAACTGTTCTCTATATTTTGTATTCTTTACTGTTGTTCTTAATATCTTTTTTTCTTTCCTTTCTTTCCTTCGCGGAGATTTTTGCGCTTATAAGGCCTCAACCCCATATATAATACCCTTTAGGCGACTGTAGCTGTACGACTAAATCGATCAGTCAATAAACAAGCAAAAAAAAGCTATTGAGACAATGGCGGTGCCTGCTGCTTATCGAAATGAATGAAGTCAGAGCCCGAGCATTCGCCGTAGCGTTCACTTTCCTTTCGGTGTCCTCCAGCCCTTTTGAGTGTTGCGAGATTTGTTCTCCGGAGTTTTAGTGGTTCGCTGGCCGCACATGGGGGGGCCTGTTTTAGCGATTGTATAGGAAAGAGCGCACCAAGCAATATATACCGCGTTCAAACGGGCTCTGTAGTTCATTTTTCGTTTCGCACATCGGCTTACGTTGGTGTTACATGGCACCGCATCCCGCGGTCTGCTTCATAAAAACGCAACAGCCGATAACAAAACACCCTGCGCTCTTCAGGTACAGATAAGCGAGTACACAACCGCAACGCGCTACTGAATAGGAGAGGGCGAGATAGAGATCTTTTGTAACGCGCGTTCAATGGTCGAAGACGCACGACCGAAATTTCTCGGCCTTGTTGGCGGTTCGTGTATATGTACATACAGGAAGCACGCCATGTTACAGCCGTATTTCGGTGCGTACTGGGTCACATGCTTCACTTTGACTGTCCACGTGAATGCGACGAAATTATCCTTGTACACGAATCGCAAATGCGGTAGACCTTATCGTTGAAATATACAGCCGGTACAAAAACACTAACATAAAGGTCGTAGGTGGGGAGGGGGAAGGTGGGGAGGGGGAGCTGAGGCTGTGAGACACCGCTAAACGAACAGACAACCAACACACCACCAAACTGCACGGTGTGTGTGGTTCGGTGTGTGGTCTGTTTTTCAAACCAGGCATTCATGCCACGGCCGCAGTTCCACAAATTTGCGTCAGAGAACGACTTATAGCGTACTTCACCCAATTGCGATAACAAGCTCGAAATTCTGTGTTACTGAAAGCGTAGCACCCGGAACTCCCCACAAGCGCGGCCAAGCAAGGGACGAAATTCAAATCACCGTGAAATCCCGCGTGTAATACTTACCTGATATATTGCGAAAGATGAGTTTGCGGCCTCGAGATTCTTGAGAGAGAAGAAATGAAATGTTAGTAATAACATGTTGAGGCAAGACAAAGGAAAAACACGTAAAATGCAAGAAACGATTATAGATTTATTTGCTTGCTTGTTTTATTTTATTACCTTTATTAGAAATTGTGGCACAAGTGTGTCGCCAGCTTCTTAACAACGTGAAACTTTCGTAGCTGGATATGCTTCCGTCGCCCCCTCCCCCGAAAAAGAAAGAAAAAAAAAAGAAACATGCGTCCACTAATACGATATTGCAGAAATTCGCGTGCTGTTTCGTGTTTCACAATACGGAACCTCTTACTACACGCGCGATTATTCGGTACTCGCTTTTAGGGATACGTATTTTCTCGCTGCTGCTGACGCCACGAGAGAGAGAGAGAGAGAGAGATAATATAGAGGTCTACACTCTGAGCCGCCCTATATACTACGGCGGTGCGCCATCCTAATCAGCATCTTAATCTCGGCGCGCCCTCCCTCTTTCACACCGTTCCCGCAAACGGGTCCGCCGTTCTCCCGAAGTCCCTTTTCTCCCCGCAGTTCATATTATTGAGACAGATAGCCAGAAAGTCAATGGCCCGAAACGCTCGCTTCAGCCACGAAAGAAACCGCACCACCGAACGTCGCCCCCTCTGGCGGCGTTCTCCGTATATCAGCGTGCACTGTTTCCTTCGAGGTAAAAGGGAAAAAAAAAGGAACACGACGACGCCGCAAGCAAGGCGACCTGACAAATCTCCGGCCAGACGGGTGAGAATAAACTGCGTCACACGAAGGGACGTAACAACACAACGTCGTCGACCTCCCTAGTCGAGTGTCGTTGTGTAACGTAACCTGATCTCTCCAGCAGCGAAAGACGCCTCGACGTGGAAGGCGAAGCAGCCTCCACCGCGCGGCTTCGCGGTCAGTGACGTGCCAAGTAAGAGCCAGCCAGTGCGGTTTCGCGCGCTCACTATATATAACGTAGGCCTATGCCGTCCGTTCGTGCCGCAGCTGTGCATTCGGGGCCCCTATAAGCGCAGATTTATGCTCAGCCGGCAAACTGTTTATTAGGACGACTTGGAACGAGCGAAATCGACTGCCGTCTTTTTTTTTTTTTTCTCTCACTTGGAAGACGCATGGCCCGTCGGGATGGCTTAGCGCTTCGAAACTTTAGAAGGCGGTAGTACTAACTGTTGTTCCGGTGGCGCCAACTCGAAACACGGCTCGTACGCACGAAGGGGGATTCGACCACACAGGAAGAGGTATAACGTCCTCTCTCTCTCACACACACACACACACACACAAAAAAAGAAGGAACGAAAGAAAGAAGGAAGGAAAGAAAGAGATAACATTAGGAGGCTCTATACGACCGAAGAAGGCGGTTTCGTAGTACGTACAAAAGAATTGTATCTCTATCTTTGACACAATCGCATTTTTCTTCTTCTTAACTAGGCACGCTAAGCTATATGGCAGATGGGTGAACCATAGATTTTCCTGTTAACGTGAAACGAGCGCATCCATATATCCTATATGTCGTTATATACTTGCGCCGCACATTTTCCAGCGTATGCCGCTTGTGACATCACTGCGATAAAGGCGCAACAGGCGGGTGTGACGGCGACCTCGAAGCAGCTAATATGTATACTGTATAGCGGCCAACATAGTTACACTGGTGCTTCTAACGCATGGCGTGACACGCACGAGCCTGATTTGCACCGAAGTGGCGTGCGTTTCAGTTGGCGTGGAAAGTTTTTGCAAGACAACGTCCCTTACCCTTGATTTTCGTCGCCGCCTTTGTCATCATCACCTTCTTCTAGTTGCACTTGCTTGTACAACTCTTATTTCAATACTGCTATGGTTCGCGTCTTCAACTAAGTATATAGCCCGCCAGGCTTTCTCTATTTGCGGACTGTCGGCCACTTACGAAAGCTTATACGGGACACGGGCTTTCCGACAAAAAAAAAAAGCGGAGTTTGCGCAAAGCCTGGGTACATATAGTTTCGAATTCAAAGCTTCAGTGCATATACACTGCAAACTAATTTACGCATCTAAGGGTGCACAAGTAAGGGTGTTAATCTGTCTATAGTTTGCACCCTTAGACTTACGGGTGTAAATGTGTGAGTTGGAGAAAGATTTTACACCCTTATGCAAACATAAGGGTTTAACTTAGTTTACAGTGTATACTCCATTTAATACACAGCAGGAAATACCACGAGGGCTATGGAGATGTCTTCTCTCACTGCTCGCGCGTCCTCGATCAAAATTTAGTGCGTCGCGTATGAAAAAAAAAAAGAAGAGGCATACGTATGCGTCATGTAAATTCGATGTGACGTTGAGTCTGACGCATTTATTACGTGGTAGGCGTCGTAGGTGTGAACTTATATTCACCAGCCAACGAGCGGAGTGACACGTTTTTCTGCGACGAGGGGTCTCACTGCGCACCGCTTTTACTCTCGCGACTATAAAAGACAATTCGTCGCTTGCGGGCAGGCCAGACATGCGCAAATAATGCGTGATTTCAAGAAACGCTCCGCTACAAGTTCTACAAACCTTTTGCATAATGCCCACAATCCTTTGCTCAGGCTGAGTTCCCACCACCGTCGTGAAAGGCTGCACACGTGCGGGCGAGCGTGGTGCACGGGCGTATACAGCGTAAAATAATTTACACGCTTAAAAAACGAATAAGGGTGTCAATCTGTCTACACTCTAATAAATGTTCACACCCTTTGGGTTGTATATTTGCCGCACAACAATAATCGTCATCTGTCTTGCCCGCATTTCCTTTCTTGAAAACGCTGCGCTCGTTACTTTCCTGCCGAAAATGCCCTGTCATGCTAATAACGCGCATGCCGTTTGTGACTTGGAAGTACCGGGCTCGCAGCGTTAAAGAAAGGAAATGTGGGCGGACAGATGACGATTATCGTTGTGTGGCGAATATACACCCCAAAGGGTGCAACTGTTTTTAGAGTGTACACCTCACACCCGTACATTTCCTTCGAATTTAAGGATGCGATTTATAGACTGGTTTGCACCCTTATTAAATCTTAAGGGTGTAAATTATTGTACACTGTGGATATTGGTAGTCTGCTGGCTGCGCGGGCTCATGTAATACACGGGTCTCATTGGGTTTGCGGCGGCGTTCTGTACGTATGCACTGCATGTCCTCGCAAGCGCAGGCTTGGTTCCGCACAACAGGATAGGTACAATATATTTTTGGATGTTGCTGGCGCTTGCCTAACATCCAAAATATATTGTCGTTGACTTCTACAATGCAAAAGCGGCGACAGAAAAAAGAAATATGCCTTGTATTCTGGAACTACAAATTTTGTTCATTCTTACGTCGTTCCTTATTAATTAGCAAATTGCAAAAAAAGAAGCAAATTCGACAAAAAAAGTGGGGAAAAAGAAAGAAGCGCGTCATGCTGCGATATCTTACGTACTATATAGTGTTGCAATCCACCGCAATCATAAAAAAGGCATTCGGTCACACGATTGGGTAACTTGTTACAGCCACCGCTGCCCGTTATATCATCATTGGCTCCAGAAACATGAGTGCTGTAGTATAGTGGGAATCGGTAGTTTATTTTGAATAACAAGGTAAATAGTGGAAAATGAAGGAAGGAAAAATTGGTACTGACAACAGTAACTATCTGTCTATAACGCTCAGTATATAATCTCAGGAATTTGTTTCCGTAAGGCTAATAATATTGATGTATATGTTATTAGAGGTTGCACTGTGCAACATTTTGACGAGAAACACAGAAGAGAAACACACCACAGAGCGCGTCCAAGGGCTCTGTGGTGTGTGTTTTTCTTCTGTGTGAGACTGCAGCGCGACTGGCCACTCGAGGCACTTTGAGTGTATTCGCGGGCTTCTTTAACGCTGGGAAAAACACTTTTATGTAGCACGTATTGAGCAACAAAAAGCTGTATCGGGAGTTTTTCATGTCGCTCTACAATTTTCTCATATATGATTTCGGTGTCCGGGGCATTCAAATGGGGAAATAATTTACTAGATGCTTTGAAGTCCTTGTCATCACTTTCAATATTTAAAGTTTTCTTCAAAGCTAGCTTTCGGAATTATCTTCCTGTTTCCTTCACTGTGACGGACTTGACCCACTTTTGATCCTTACTTTTGTATTGAATAAAATACATACTCACTCAATCCCTTGCCATTGTATTGTATTATTCTGACTGACCTTGTTATGGAGGTGATTCAGCTTTTTGTACTTGTTCGATCGTGAAATTCTTTCTTTGAAGGCGCTTGCTACCACGTGTTCATTCTAACTCTCTCTGAGCGTACCGGTGCAATCTCCAATTGTGGGTCCCTCTGCTGTATATTTCCAGCCACGCTGAACTCATCGCTATAAGTACATATTAATTATTTCATTGATTGATTGATTGATTGATTGGTTGATTGATTGATTGATTGATTGATTGATTGATTGATTGATGACCTATGACCTACGGCGAACGCCGTATAGCAGACCGCTATTGGAAAACTACAGTCTGTTTCATTTGAACGTACATGAACTCGCGAGTGTAATAACCGTCCTCATCGGAACGCATCCGCGGCGTGGGGATCGAACTCTCGGCCCCCTTCTCGGCAGCGCTACCCCGCAGCGCCACTGATATACTGTGCTGGGTGGGATGGTAATACGATTTAACACCGACATAAACGCCGACGACAGCTCAATTTGCACATTATACTGCGCCACACAAACTGCGCCTTGGGAATGGAGCAACGCACCGGGGTACGGGCTTGCTCTGTCACTCTGCGTACGCGACGTGGTCGCCGCTCTCCCAACCTTCCCTAGTGTCCTCCGGCACCTCGGGGAGGAAAGGGACATTGGAACCCGTCATCGGTCCCCAATTCCCTACGGATGAACCAGTCGATGCACCCGAGTACCCTACCGCGACCCCCGCAGTTATTCCTTCAACGAGAAACCGTGAACTCATTTAACTGACAACATTGGCAGAATATTGAGGTCGTGTTAGGGGTGCGGCCCCATACGCCCGTTCCTTTCGCGTGCTTCCTGTCACCACTAATAGCACGCAGCACTGGCTGAGTTATAGAGGTTGAAAGAGGCGTGCTGTTTGAAAGAAATGGTTGTCGGGCTCACTGTTGCCAAGCAGCAAACGGCGTTCTTCACTCTGCTGAACGCGACTGAACGAACTGCATGCTATTTGCGGCACGATTTAGAGGTGCTTCAGCGCTTTGGTTAGTTTTTTTTTATTTTCACTTATAGTGGCGGTTAAGAATGGAAAGAAACTGGTTCCCACAAAACGTTTTCTTGATTCATTTAGTCACTCTAGTTACTTAGTCACTCATTTAATTAGTTATAAACAAAAGAAATCCGCCTTCATTCCATCCTGGGAAAGTGGATGCACAGTGAAGCTGGTGCTGACGTTACACATGCACCACCTCAAGCGACACACGTCACACACGCGCGTGCACGTGTGCGAAAGTGCAGCATGCATCCTCATTCTTCTAAGCCGTCGGCCAAGCGCAAGTGCATTATTGAATGAAATGAACGTTTAAAAATAAATCGATTCCGAAAAGGCGTAGAGTACGAGTTACGCACAAGCCGCAGACGCGATAGCTTCACATTGTTATTCGAATATACGAGAAAACGTAAATCTGTTACGCGGAAATCCAAAGACAAAGCTCTCTTCCAGCTAACGTTTGAGGTGGCTGAGTGGGCGCGGCGCATATGTAGCGGTACCGTTAGCGCAGCATAGATCCGTATTCTTGCGGGCGCTCCGCCTAGCGCAAAGCGCTATTGAACTAACTGAAATTCTCAGAGTAAAATCCGTCGGAAAATTCGTAGAGTACGACTTACACACAACCTGCAGACGTGATAGCGTCGGATTGTAATTCGAATAAACGAGAAAACATAACTCTGTTACAAGGAAACCCGAACACAAAGCATCCAGCTGCCGTTTGTTTTGGGGTGATGTTGCGTTTCGCCTGCGACACGTGGTTTTGCCGGCGCGACTGCGGCGGGGCGGCAGACATTTTGGCCCGATCGTCGTCGCCGCAACGCTCATCGGCAGGTGTTTCCAGGCGCGACTGCGGCGATGCGACCGCAAAGGATCACCCTCTCATTCCAGTCATTGTGCCCGAACCAGGCGATGCGAAAGCAGGGATCATCCTCTCATTACAGTCATTGTGCCCGACCGGCAGCGCTACGACAGGGTGCTACGAGATCGTGCTCGACATGGTGCTACGGCAGCGCTACGACAGGGTGCTACGAGATCGTGCTCGACATGGTGCTACGGCAGCGCTACGACAGTGTGCGTCACCATTAGCCCATTGTACATTCACGTGCTCGTCTTTTGAGGGGTTCCTTCTTGCCCTCAACTGCGAGAGTATAAAAACAGCTGCCCCCGGACGCCAAAAGGAGGGCTCCGATTTCTTCTGTTGAGTGAAGTGCTCTCCCGTCTCTCTACTTCGGTCAAACCTGACCGCCAACTCTTTGCGATGTTAAAATAAACAAGTTGTTTCGTTGTTACCAGTCGACTCATGCTTTGCCGGGACCTTCGGATGCTTCCAGTTGTACCCCAGGCCGCCAGGCCAACGCTACCCTTGGGGCTTGCGACCCAGGTACAACCACGGGCGTCAGCGCCGAGTTCCCAACAGATCGTACCAGCAGTGCGATCCAAACAACTGGTTGGCAGCGGTGAGATCGCCTCCGACTTCAAACAACTGTCTGCCAGCGGTGGGACCGCGACAACGGAGGCCAGCAGCGAAGAGATGCAGTTGACTGTATGCTGAGCAGCTCAACGACGATCCGGGAGCAGTGCAACGAGCCCTGTGTGACGACTGGTTGCCTGCAGCGGAACGACTGCGCGGAATTCCTGCCTGCGAGGTTTGGTGAGTGCGGGACTTTCTTCTTCTGAGCTTTGCCAGGCTTTTGTTAGTGTCAGAAACAGAGCTGGTAATTGTGGTTGTCGTTGCTGCCGGGTTAGTTTGCGGCAAGACAATAGTAAGCAGTAGAGAAAGCAGCATTCAGAGCAGCCATGGATTTGAAGTCGTTGCGCAAACCGAAATTGTTGGAGCTTGCAAGAGAGTTGGGTCTGGATGTCTCGGACAAACTCAGAAAACCTGAACTGCTAAAGGCTATTCTTGAGTTAGAGGCTGAGGATGACGAGCTGTCGGAATGCCTTGAGACCATTGAAGAGAGGGAGACTGCAAAAGAAAAAGAAGAGCGTGAACGTAAAGAACAGAAAGAGCGAGAGCAACAAGAGCGTGACCGTCAACACGCTTTGGAAATGAAGCGTCTTGAGGTAGAGATGGAACGCGCTCGTAATGGAAGTCAGGCACACGGTGCAGGAGAACGCGTATTGTTCAAAATGACTGACCTAATGCGGCCGTTTAAGCTTGGAGAGGACATTGGTTTGTTCCTGGTTAACTTTGAGCGAACGTGCGAGAAGCAGGGGTTCTCTCGGGAAACGTGGCCACAGCGCTTGCTCACTTTGTTACCCGGCGAGGCGGCCGACGTAGTCGCTCGCTTGGATAGAGAGGAGGCAGAGGATTTCGACAAAGTAAAATCGAGTCTGCTAAAAAAGTACCGGCTGTCTGCGGAAGCGTTCCGTCGGAAGTTTCGGGAAAATGAGAAAGGCAAAAGTGAGTCATATACAGAGTTTGCGTATAGGCTTATGTCGAACATGCAGGAGTGGCTCAAAGAAGAGAAAGCGTTTGGTGACCACGATAAAGTTCTGCAGTGTTTCGGGCTAGAACAGTTTTATAGTCGGTTACCGGAGAACGTGCGATACTGGGTCTTGGATAGGCCAGACGTTTGTACGGTGGCTAAAGCCGCTGAGCTAGCCGAGGAGTTTGTGACGCGTCGAGCTCGCGGAGCTAAGGACGGTCAAAAGGGTGAATTTGGCTCCCAGTTTGAGAGGCCAAGGTTCACGCCCATGAGATTTAAGGGGGACACGCGTAGTGAGGATGCGAGTGAAAGCAGTCCGACCAAACGTAAAGAGACGGCGGCAGCCAAACGCAGAAAGCGGTTCGAGATGAGGCGAGCGGGCGTTTGTTATACGTGCCAGAAGCCGGGTCACTTTTCGGCGCAGTGTCCGGAAACAACACCAAAAGTTGTGTTTTTTTCATTAGGCAGCACTGACGAGAACATGAAGCTTCTCGAGCCTTACATGCGAGACCTCCTCGTGAACGGGAAAGAGTGCCGAGTGCTTCGCGATTCCGCAGCTACGATGGATGTAGTTCACCCGTCTTACGTAGAACCGCATATGTTCACGGGCGAGTGCGCATGGATCAAGCAAGCCGTGGAAGCTCATAGCGTGTGTCTGCCAGTAGCAAGGGTGCTTATTGAAGGACCTTTCGGAGCGCTTGAGACGGAGGCGGCAGTGTCATCTATGCTGCCCCCCCAGTACCCGTACCTATTTTCAAACAGGTCCGATCACCTCCTGCGCGAGAAGGGGCTTTTGTTTGGTGAAGCTAGTGTTCAGGCCTTAACCAGATCGAAGGTTCGGGAGCTCGCTGCAAAGGCGGTAGTTGCGGGGCCGACGTTATCAAACAACGAAAAAGGGTCAGAGGCGCAGCAAGCTGATATTCCGAGCACGCCCGAACTGAATAAACTTGAGTCTGTAACGTTAAAGGCGCCAGATACCGGAGAGGAAAATCCCGATGCGGGAAAGTTAGAAGAGCTATCTACTGATTTGCTCATCGCGCCTACGTCAGACGGACTTGATAGGTTGCTGAAAGTCAGCCGGTCGGCTTTGATAGCCGAGCAAAAAAAGGATGGCAGCCTGGAAAACATACGCTGCAATGTCAAAGAAGGTATCGCCAGGAAAAATGCGCGTTTTGTGGAAAGAGGTGGAGTCCTGTACCGGAAGTATCTAGACCGCAGAGGAGTGGAGTTCGATCAGCTGATCGTGCCTCAATGCTATCGTCAGGATCTGTTGCGCTTGTCACACGGGGGTTCGTGGTCCGGACACCTTGGAGTTAAGAAAACTAAGGACCGTCTCTTGCAAGAGTACTATTGGCCAGGGTGTTTTCGGGACGCAGACCATTTCGTGAGGACATGTGACACTTGTCAGCGGGTGGGCAAACCAGGGGACAAATCGAGGGCGCCGTTGAAATTGGTACCTATCATTACGGAGCCTTTTAGACGGCTCGTTATTGATACTGTGGGACCTCTGCCGGTAACAGCCACGGGGTACAGACACATTTTGAGTGTGATCTGCCCAGCGACAAAGTTCCCTGAAGCAGTGCCGCTTAAAGAACTCAGCTCAGTTGAGATAGTTAATGCACTACTGTCCATATTTGCGCGAGTTGGTTTCCCTGCGGAAATCCAATCAGATCAGGGCACAGTGTTTACTAGCGCTTTGACGACAACTTTTCTCGAAAGGTGTGGGGTAAAGCTGTTACACAGCTCAGTGTACCACCCACAGTCGAATTCCGTTGAGAAGCTCCACTCCGTCATGAAGCGCGTGTTGAGAGCGTTGTGTTTTGAACATCGAACTGACTGGGAGCTGTGTCTGCCTGGGGTGATGTTTGCTTTAAGGACCGCGCCGCATGCGGCTACGGGGTTTTCGCCAGCTGAACTGGTGTACGGTCGCTCGCTTCGATCTCCGCTTCGCATGCTTCGAGAATCGTGGGAAGGTAGGGGCGACGACCCAGTCGTGGTGGAGTACGTGCTTAAGCTCCTCGAACGCTTAAGAAGGGCACAGGAGTTGTCAGGTGAAGCAATGACAAAGGCCCAGCAGAGGGCCAAGGTTTATTATGATCGGACAGCCAGGGCCCGTCGTTTTGAGGTTGGCGATGAGGTCATGATATTGCGCACATCGCTAAACAACAAACTAGACGTGCAGTGGGAGGGCCCAGCACGAATTGTTCAGAAACTGCCGGACGTTAACTACGTGGTAAGTCTGCCAGGAAAGCGGAAAGCACAGCAAGTTTACCACTGTAATCTGCTCAAACCTTATAGACAAAGGGAAGCAGTGGTGTGCATGATGGTAAACGTTCCTGAAGAGCTTCCGGTCGAGCTTCCGGGACTAGGCTCAGTGACGAACAGGGAAGACACCGGTCAAGTCATTAGTGACCTTATCAGTAAAGCACCGCTGTCGCCCGAGCAGAAAACCGAACTACACCAGCTATTACAAGAGTTTCAAGGTCTGTTCTCTGAGAGGCCTGGTAGGACTTCTGTACTTACTCATGATATAGAACTTACCTCCACAGAGCCAGTACGATCCAAGGCGTATCGGGTGTCACCCCGCCAGAGCGATATTATGGAGGCTGAGGTAAAGAAAATGCTACAGCTCGGTGTTATTGAGGCAGGTGAGAGTGATTATACCTCCCCTTTGATTTTAGTTGAGGTACCGGGCAAGGAACCTCGTCCTTGCGTCGACTACCGCAGGCTTAATTCCATCACTAAGGATCAAATTTATCCGATCCCTAACATCGAGGAGCGCCTTGAGAAAGTTAGTAGCGCTCAGTTTATTTCCACCCTAGATCTTGTCAGGGGTTATTGGCAGGTTCCACTTACAGAAGAGGCTAGTAGGTATGCGGCGTTCATTTCACCAATGGGAACATTCCGTCCTAAAGTGTTGAGTTTTGGTTTGAAGAACGCGCCATACTGTTTTTCAAGTCTCATGGATAAAGTGTTGCGGGGACAGCAAGAATTCGCTTTACCGTATCTAGACGACGTAGCGATATTCTCCGCATCCTGGTCTGAGCATATGGCACACTTGCGGGCAGTGCTAACCCGCCTGCGCGAAGCGGGCTTGACAGTCAAGGCTCCTAAGTGCCAGTTAGCACAGGCCGAGGTTGTCTACCTCGGTCACGTGATTGGTCAGGGTCGTCGCCGCCCCTCTGAAATAAAAGTGGCCGCTGTGCGAGACTTTCCGCAACCGCGCACCAAGACCGATATTCGGTCGTTCTTGGGTGTCGCCGGCTAATATCAGAGGTACATCCCTAGGTACTCTGATATCGCGGCTCCCCTGACGGATGCTCTAAGAAAAACAGAGCCTCAAACAGTCGTCTGGGACGAGACAAAGGAAAGAGCTTTTAGCGCCCTAAAGAGTGCCCTAACAAACCAGCCTGTGCTACGATCGCCAGACTATACAAAAGGGTTCGTTGTTCAGTGCGATGCTAGTGAGCGAGGCATGGGCGTTGTACTGTGCCAACGGGAAAATGGAGAAGTAGAACACCCCGTCCTGTATGCTAGTCGTAAGCTGTCCAGTCGTGAGCAGGCGTATAGCGCCACCGAGAAAGAGTGTGCGTGTCTCGTGTGGGCCGTTCAGAAACTGTCATGCTATCTAGCCGGCTCGAGGTTTATCATTGAGACGGATCACTGCCCTCTCCAATGGCTGCAGACCATCTCTCCCAAAAATGGCCGCCTCCTGCGCTGGAGCCTCGCTTTACAACAATATTCCTTTGAGGTGCGTTACAAAAAGGGGAGTCTCAACGGTAACGCCGATGGCTTAAGTCGAAGCCCCTAACGTAGGAATCAGCCTCAAAATTGTTTGTTACTGATGTTTTTCTTCCTGAGGCAGGATTTTTTTTAACATATTGCTTTTGTTTAGTGTTTCAAAGTGATGATATGCTTTCTAGTGCAATTTTTCAATTTGTGGACGCGTTCTGAGTGATGCTAGACTACTGTAAGGAAATAGGCAGGGGTATAAAAAGGGGAAAGAGCCTGGCAGGGCTTAGTGAGGGTTGTGCCGTGCTTGCTGACTGAGCGGTTGAGTTTCAGCGTAGTTCTAACGCTTGCCGGGAACGAGAACAAAAATGTGAACTCTCCCGAAGTCACTTTGCAGTGTCCCGTGCGAACCTGAACGAGAGAACGAGGCCTTCTCTGTGCGCTGCGCTCAAGAAACGTCGAGGGACGCCCGACTTCGGTTATGAGCATCATCGAGCGACATCCCTCCGGACAGCGGATGCAGTCCCCTGTCCATCGGGATCTCCTTCCCCCGGCGGGGCGGTCTGTTGCGTTTCGCCTGCGACACGTGGTTTTGCCGGCGCGACTGCGGCGGGGCGGCAGACATTTTGGCCCGATCGTCGTCGCCGCAACGCTCATCGGCAGGTGTTTCCAGGCGCGACTGCGGCGATGCGACCGCAAAGGATCACCCTCTCATTCCAGTCATTGTGCCCGAACCAGGCGATGCGAAAGCAGGGATCATCCTCTCATTACAGTCATTGTGCCCGACCGGCAGCGCTACGACAGGGTGCTACGAGATCGTGCTCGACATGGTGCTACGGCAGCGCTACGACAGGGTGCTACGAGATCGTGCTCGACATGGTGCTACGGCAGCGCTACGACAGTGTGCGTCACCATTAGCCCATTGTACATTCACGTGCTCGTCTTTTGAGGGGTTCCTTCTTGCCCTCAACTGCGAGAGTATAAAAACAGCTGCCCCCGGACGCCAAAAGGAGGGCTCCGATTTCTTCTGTTGAGTGAAGTGCTCTCCCGTCTCTCTACTTCGGTCAAACCTGACCGCCAACTCTTTGCGATGTTAAAATAAACAAGTTGTTTCGTTGTTACCAGTCGACTCATGCTTTGCCGGGACCTTCGGATGCTTCCAGTTGTACCCCAGGCCGCCAGGCCAACGCTACCCTTGGGGCTTGCGACCCAGGTACAACCACGGGCGTCAGCGCCGAGTTCCCAACAGATCGTACCAGCAGTGCGATCCAAACAGTGAGCACGCCACGAAAAATCCCGACCACCTTCTTAGAAGCTAACAGCTTCGCTGTAAAATAACACGAAGTCCGTTCAATGTTGTTGTAGTTTGAAGGAAGTACTAAAGTGGTTGACTGATTGCTCGCTTTGATTGTTTGACTGACTGATTGATTGATTTTAACGCATAAAAAGTAGCACAACGGCCGTAACGGACGCCTTAGTTGCTAATTTCGAAGCAATTCTCGCCATCTGGGGTTTATTAATGAGTTCGCGACGTACGACCTCAACAGCCCTGGTAGCGACATCTTGTGACGCAGAGTTTAACCGCAATACACACAAAGCTAATGCAGTGACTTACTGTATTCTACTTACCTGCTGGAGTAAAGCGTTGGTAGCTACAAGATCGTTAACGCGTACTCCTTTTTGTGGTTTTCCATCGACGAGAACACTCATGCAACGCAAGAAAAAAGAAAGTTTCATACGCTTTGTGGTTGGACACGGCGGACGTCACAATATGTCGCTACAAGCTTTGATACTTCCGCCCATGGTAACACGACAGTCCATAAAACGTTTGGCAAGAAGTTCCCGGGGCTCCACTACTTGTGAAAAGTGGGTGCTACACTCAAGCCGCCCACCTGACTACCCATCTGTGGACCTATGATCAGCACCACATAGAGCGCTCTCGGAATTCGTCGAACACAACCAATTATGCACGTACATATAACTTGCATGCATCACCCGTTTTATGCCGCAGTGCAGAATTTCGAAATTAAAGAAAAAGGCAACAATAAGTTTAAGGTCACGCTAAAACTCTCTTCACGACTTGTACCAGACGGCGCAGCTCACGTCTTCTTTCTGGTACATGCAGCCTTCGCCACCCTGTTCGCGCCACACCCATCCACGTAGGCACATGCATCCATGCTTGCCTGCTTCCCTGCCTGGGAAGCGCCTTCCTGCTTAGAAGGACCCGGTAGTACTGTTGTTGCTGTGGAAAGGATGACGGCGCGTGCACTGCTCAGACAAGAGCAGCACACAGAGCGTACAACGCAGCCTCCCCCCCCCCACTTTCTCTCTCTCTCTCGGTCTCTCTCTCGTTTTCCTCTGGAGCCAGGTAACCCAATCTCTCCGTCGGCGGCGTGCTCGTTTCTTCAATTTCCGGAATAATAGGCTTGGATGACAGGCGCCGGCTTGAGTTTCCTATTTGCCCGCTGATCAGCCAGCCCCGGCCGCCCGACTGGCTTTTTCGCCGCGCGAGCCTCCTCCCTACTCCTGGCGTCTGCGTGTGTGGGAGAGACTGAAAGAGGGCGCTCGCTCGTGTGTGATGCCATTCTTCACGTAGGAGGACCGTGCCCTTAAACGTATGCAGTTAAGGTAAGCCACTATAGTAAACCCGTCACGGCTAGGAAAAAAATTTAAGTATAGCTGGATCTTGCAAGAAACAAAGCAAACAGACGGCGGCACAAAGAAAGAAGGCAAAAGACAGACGTCTCGAAAACGACAGACGCGTTGTCATGAGTTCGCTCTGATCTTTCATAGAGGGTGAATCACGCACTCGAACAATTAATTTTTTTATTGCACGGGTTTTACTATATATAATAAGAGCTACTTCGAATACGTTATGTGCAGGTAACAGGCTGTTTGTACAATAGAAGAAAGAAAACTGCGCAATTGATCAAAACTAGTGAACAGACGACGCAGGCTCTTGTGTCGTCTGCTCACTCGCCTCGTGTCCTTAGTGCTGTTCTCAAGTACGCAACCTTGGCAACTGTATTCAGTCCAAATGTTAAAAAAAAAAAAACTTGCAGAAATACACCGGCCAATTGCGTCCGCTAATTTTATTGACGTCACGGTCCAGGCTAGCAACCTTTATTATGCGCGACGCTCTGGAACTCAGACGTACAGCTCAGTAGTACAGTTAATACACGTGGTGAACTTTTATGCAAGGTCGATTCAACTAGGTCGCGAAGCTTCGGGCGAAAAGCGGTTCAGTACAGATTGTCACCGACATCAGCATGGGGGGTTATGGGAGCAGTGATTGAAGCGCGACTATGTTTGGAGGGAACAAACATTGGGAAAGAAAAACTAGTGTTTTAATTCAAATGAGACACAGTTAGATTCATTCAACGAAAATAAAATTCCTATTCAATTTTATATATTCGTGACGAGTTAAGAAAATACAAGTTGAATTTATTATTGTTAATAAATGCATTTCTTTTCAGCCCCCATCGCTACAGGGGGCGTTGACGCCACTATCACTCGCAATGCAATGCACGTCTTGAAACGGGCAGAAAGGCGCACTCGTAAAGTTCACCTGTTGAAATACGCCCTCCTCACAGTTTGCACTTTCTTGCTTGTCGAAGTTTGTCTGAATTTGGTGACGCGGGTAGCTTCATCGCTTCTTAATCTGTTCAGTCAAAAGCAGTGAGTTACGACCGCCAGATAATTGTGTAGTTGTTTTCGTGCGACTGCGCTGACCGACGGGCTTGGCATCTGACAATAGGAACAGCACTCTACACCTAGAGCTTTCGTCGGCTTCCAAAGAAAGTATGTTCTGTGCAGGGATGCGATTTCGACAACCGTACGGCTGGCCTTTTCCTGCATCGCTTTCCACGCTGAAAGCTCGAAACGCCCATCAAGTCGAATGGCGGGGTATTTGAATATATAGCTCCAAATGAAGGACAACAAAACAAATTTCGCGCCTTCGAAAACAAAATGACGTCACTTCTGCTTTTAACGAACATGGCGTCACATTATTTTTTCTGCCGCCGGAAGTGTTCCCACCACATACAGATGGCGCTAAGCCCCATGAACCGCCGATGGACCGCCATGTTTTGAACGTATGGGCTCCTATGGGAGCTTCGCTACCACGTATATTTACTTTGTTTTATGTGCAAAATACTCGCACTGAATTGTCAGGCCGCAACTGGGCATGCGCCAAACGGACAGCTCGGCCCGTCAGCTCCGCATTAGTCACTAAACGAGGTTGATTTTAATACTAATAAAAATTACTTGTACTGTCAACCCAATGCAAGAGCGCGGCAACAGCAACTAATTTGAGGTATATAAGGAAGTTGGTCGTGGTGAAGCTCATTCGTGCAGCCGCGACAGTAGGAAACATCAGGTAGCAACAGGAGATGTCAAGATTTATCTGATATCCGCTCTCTGGGGGCATGTTGCTTTGTCGGACAGGAGGCGTACGTCGCTGCAGGCCACCGATGTACACCATAGCCTACCGTGTAGTTGCCCTGTTCAAGGCCAACTGCAACCAACTTTTAACATGGCTAATTCGTTTATAAATGAGTAGTAGGTTCTACTCAAGCAATCTTGGCAAAGCTGCAGGGATTGTAATTGTCTAATTTTTGTTACTGCCAGCATTTATATCTATAAAAGCAAGCAGAAGACGCGCGTACTTGGTGGTAAAAAGGACATGACCTAAGTCTCAGGGGGACACACAACCTCCGAGATTTTCTAGCTTGCCACCGACAGCCACAGTCGGCCACCGATCTCGGAGGTCGTGTCAAGGAGCCGCGCTTTTTTGAGTCATGCGTCGCTACCGGCGAGCGATGATGGAAGCATTTTCGCAAGTTTCGGCATCAAAACGTCTGCTTTTGCGAAACGTTCGTGACCCATCCGCTAGCATTTCAAAAGTGAAAGTTGGCACGAAGGCTGCTCTGAATCTCCACTGTCTTAAAGTAGGGTTTTTGCGCGGTTGAAAATTTTGTTGCAGATTGCTTCGAGTTACCTAATCAACTAGGCTCACCTTGACGCCAGTGCCATAGTGTATAGAGAACAAACAGCTTACCTTTCAGACACTTCATTATGGAGTACACTAACCCATATCGTTAGATTTCGAAAAAGCACAGTGAATTAAGAAATAAAATATTTTTGGTTATAGGCCTCGAGATCGATGTATTAACATAGGCAGTCAATTTACTTTTCTTATGCGCACTAGCTAAGTTGACAAGTGGTTGTAAACTCCGCGCTTTTTGTAAACTGCTTCTTAGGGGCCTAGCCACCGGCGTTTGTATAATCAGCAAGGTTCTTTGTTAAGGCGAAAGCCTTAAGTGGCTCCTTGCAATGGCTCATACGCGAAAAAAGCGGCTTGTAGTCGAGTGGTTTACAGAAACTTGACAAGTGGTGAGAGAGAGAGAGAACAACTTTAGTGAAAATGCCTGCAGAGTCGGTTAGGCTCCCTCCACGCAGGGAGGACAAGCTTCTACCGCGACGCGGCCACTACGTCAGTCTCGTGCGTTGTGCTCCTCGAGGTCTTGGTCCCTCGCTACTTCCGCGGGTCCGAGAGGGCCGCCGCACCCTTCCTGGTGGTGCTGCCCCCCTTCTCCTCGGTTTCGCGCGGTCGCTGCCTCTCTAGAGCTGCCGAGACCTGCTGGACGGCTTTGAGTTGTGTCTCTTGCTCATAGCTCGTCGTTGCAGCCTCTATGCTGCGGCGGGATCGTCGTCTTCTCGCTGGCTTCTCGCGGATTTATGCTACAGTCCCAAAGGATGTGAGCCGCGGTGGCTCTCTCCTTCGCGCACAGTCCACACACGTCACTCGCGTATACGCTCGGACACACGTGCTTAGCTAGCACCGGGGTGAGCAGGGACCCCGTCTGTAATTGCCTGTATAACACTGGCTCCTTCCGGGTAAGCCCCGGGTGAGGTGGCGGCATAGTCTGTCTGTTGAGTCTGTACCACTTCAATATTTCGTTGAAGGTGGTCATCTTGTCCTTGGCACTGCACCGCGACCAACACTCCCAGTCGGCCGTGCTTGCAGCTGCGCGGTTGGTCAGTCCTCGCGCGGCCGAGTTGGCCGTCTCGTTGTGGTTCACGTTCCCGCGTTCCGACACGTCACTGCCCATGTGGGCCGGAAACCACTTGATCAGCACAGCACTTTTGCGTGCGATGTCTTCGGCCTTGCGCACTATGCGCGTGGCCTCACTACATACCCTACCCTTGGCGTAGTTCTTCACTGCCGTTCTAGAGTCACACAACACTGTAGTGCATCCGGGGTCGGAGAGGGCCAACGCGATGGCCACCTCCTCCGCCCGGTGCGCCTCTCGAGTCCGGACGCTCGCCGCGGCCTTCGTTCCACCCGTCGATGCCCCGACAGCCACCACCGCGTATGCGTCGCTGCTCCCTCGATACTCCGCCGCGTCCACATAGACGGCGCCTTCTTCTCTGGCGTGTAGGTCCACGAGAGCCCTGGCCAACCTCCGCTCCTTGTTGTGCTCCGGGTTCAGTGGTTAAAAAAAAAATATATCCTCAGCAGTGGCCCCTACCGGAAAAAAATAACAGAATTTGGAATGGCTCACACCCCCGTGAGCAAGCAAAAAAAAAAGAACAATGGCTGAATATGAATGAACGCATGAAAAGAAAAAAAAATACCGAAGCAAAGAAAGAAAGCAAACAACAACATCAGTAATGGCTCACGCCCGTGTAAGCCTCGATGCAAAGATGCAATGGCTGAATATGAAAGAGGAAACGGAAAAAAAGAAAGAACGAACGAAAGAACAAAAGAAAGAAAGAGCCACAGAAAGGGAAAAAAAGACGGAAGGAAAGAAAGAACGAAAGAACCTTTAGATATATACATTAGGTTCTCGGATGCGTCGTTGAGGGGATCGACCTACAGCGCCACACGTTAACTTCACACTGCGGCTCGTGATGTCTTGCCAGAAGTCTGACCCCTCCGATCGGATAACTTAATGCATTACTACGCGTTCAGAAGGCTTTCGCCTTCACGTGTTACAGGAGGGTAACGTGCTGCCGATTTTTAAAGTTCTCTTTCGATTATTTTCTCTCTTCCTCTTGCATTCAAATTCACTATTTTGTATTTGTGTGTGCAATTTGCTCGTTGTTCAGTCACTGCTTCTTTCAACCGTGTTGGGTTCTCTGAAGTTCTAACGAGTCCATGAAGTCCCAATTCAGTCTATGATTCTGAGACCTCCTCCTTTTTGCAACCGCGTGCATTAGTAGCATCTGGAGAGCGGTAAATGCTATTCTGATTCTAGTTTTGCTATATGTCCGGAAACCCGCCCCCCCCCTTCCCAATGGATATAAAAAAAGAGAAATCAGTCGAGGCTGCGGCGCCATTGTTTACTATTGTGAGAGGTTTGCTAAAACTGGAGTTTTTGAAGCAAGGTTCCATATATACTGTAGCTATAGGCCATTCCACAAACGCGAGCACAAAGTTTAGCGCTATCTCTCGTTTACTTGTTTCATGTGACGAGGCTGCAGCTGAAGAAGCGGGTGCGCTATATTACGCAAACTCGTATTTCAGTCACCTGATTGCCCCCTCCTACGCACCACCCCCCGCCAGCAATTCTTCGCCCACCCCCTACGCCCACCATCTATGCGTTACTCAACTTCGTTATAACGTCGCCGGGCTCACGTATCCTTGACTGCGCATTTACTCAAAAGCCTGAAATAAATATCTGGGCTTGTTTTTTATTTTTTTTTCTACACCCAGTATATATAAGTGCGTAGGTTGGAAATAATTTCGGTTCGGAAGCGACGGAGCCATCCTTGTTGCCGCTGCTGCTGGGATGCAATTTTTTTTTTTTTTTTACTGGCCTAAAAGCAGGTAACAAGATATCGAGTGGTGGGTGTACAAAGAGGCAGTTTGAAATTGTTTGTGCAGAAGAGGCTGCCCGTGCACTGCCACTCTGCTTCGAATGGACGTATTCGAATGATAATAAAAAAAAAGAAAAAGAGCCACAAAAGTGCGCATGCAATACTAGAAGCTGGAGCGATATTTCTTTTTCTGTTTGGCTAGTGGAAAGCAAAAGATGGGATTGCCATTGACCGTGAAACCACTAGCCACGGCGAGATCCCGCCTTTTTGTTTAGGATGGGAATCCGGCGATTTTATTTCATCATTGCTCTATTGCGATAGCAACTATATGGACACACAAGGCGCAGTTCTGCCGTCGACGTCGGCGTCGCCGTGAGGTTCCGTATAAAGTCCAAAGGTAATAAAATCGTACCCGCGCGCCGTATGCTGTATGTGCGAGTGAAATCGTGCGAGGTTTAGCCGGAGATCGCGGCTCAATCTCGCGCACGCAGAGGAGGAAACGGGAGGCCGCACGCGCCCGCCAGCGCCGCTGTATCTTGAAAGGCATCTGCAACAAGAACAGAGTGCGCCGTGCGCTGCGTTTTCGCGGTTTAGTTCGCTTTGGGGGATGTGAGCGGCGGCGCGAAGGTCAGTTCACTCGCTGCTGCTGCCGCGTTTCCTCACTGCAGCATTTTGACGACTTTCGGCGCTCATCGAGAGAGATGTGTTCATGTTTGCTTGTGCGCGTGTGACACCATGCCTGTTAATTTAGTTAGTATGTCTACGTTTACAGTGCCCATAAAACTACTATCCTTACTTCGTATAGCTGGCTACTAATTTGATATCGCAGTTGATGTTGCGCCTTCCAGGCAAAACTGCGCCATTTTTTTGCCAAGTTTGAGAAAGTGCTTGTCCCGGCAGCGGTGCTTGTAGCGGTGGTGTCGTGCTGGTTTGTTGAACTTCTTCTCGTCAGGAGAATTATATATATATATATATATATATATATATATATATATATATATATATATATATATATATATATATATATATATATATATATATATATATATATATATATATATATATATATATATATATATATGTGTGTGTGTGTGTGTGTGTGTGTGTGTGTGTGTTCCGTATTCCTTGTACTTAACGAATCGTCGGCATCCACCAACGGCAGTTCATTTTTTTGCAGAATGGCAGGCGTGGTCGTCAGCTGAGGAGCCAAGGCACTGTGAGGTCGCGCGTAGTCTACATATTCGTTTATGAACCACTGCGCCTTGCCAGCGCAATGATTACACGCGTGAACAAGGGGGAGAATTCATTCAGAATCTTCCGAGTTTAAAGTTTTACTTCTCCGCGCAGTTTATACAGATGGCCTTTTATCCTAACCCATTTTCCCCAATGTATGCAATGTACAGAGGCGCGAAAGAAAAGGAGGAAAGGCAAAGTATTTAAGTTCAAGCCTCTTTGGCGGCGCTGACGTAAGCGCCCTCTCGGAGACCCGCGCGTAACCGGATACGCCACATGTCGAACCCATGTTCCGACCCCCCTTTCTTCCTCCACTCCTATCAGTTTCGCTTTCGTCACAACCAGCGCCGCTGACGTGTTTCTTACGTCTTCTCGACACACAGCTGTGTCGCAGTCGCTCAACTTGACGGCTACAGATGACGTATATTGTCATGGAACAACCACTGTTTACTGATAGATAGATAGATAGATAGATAGATAGATAGATAGATAGATAGATAGATAGATAGATAGATAGATAGATAGATAGATAGATAGATAGATAGATAGATAGATAGAGTGCAAGTTCGGATTGACTGGTTGAACTTTCCTCCCTGTGTCATAGTGGGGCCAGGCGTCACTTTGACACACACGAAATAACTGAAACCTATATTTCCTTACCGTCCCCTCCCCGCAGGTATATTCTGTATACGGCCTTCCCGCAGCATTCTATTGCTTTTCTCCGGCTTTTGACAATCGGTCCTTTCGGCCGCCTTTTAGATCGCGAAGCCCCCGGGATTCCGGAGCTTGCCTTCTGTGTTTGGGACTGTAAGGCATTAGAGTGTAACGAAGTGTAGTGCGATGGTGTTCCAAGATTTAAAATTCAGCGGCGGCCACATAGGGCACGACGTGGTGCGCCCCCACTCTATCTGCCTCCGTCGCCAGCGCGCGCCCTTCCCGACAAACCTGACGCGCCTCCCGCCACGCCAGGGTTCTGGGATTTCTCCGCCGTTTCTTCTCCCCATTTTCCCCATGCCCCTCCTCCTTTTCTCAATCGCTCTGTCTGTCTCCCGCTGAAAGTTTGCTGTTTCCTACTCCATCAGGCGCCACCGCCGTGGTCGGCGCCCCATCATCCCCTTCTCCCTTCCCCATCGTTCCTTCTTCCCCACTTGCTCGCGCTCCTCTGTTTCCTGGTTTCCGCTATTTCCCTTTCGACCCGTGTTTTCCCTGGCGCGCCCCCCTTGCCTTCCCTCGTCATCGATGGTTTCGCTCGCCGCGACGAAGAGAACGCCGCCGTCAGCGATGTCGGCAAAGCGGGACAACCGCCACGTGCCGTTCTTTTAACAAAGCGGACACTCGACACCGAGCGACGCTGCCGAGGATAACGCAGTAGGGAGAAAAGGGGAAGAAGGGACGAGGCGGGGGGGAGGGGAAGAAAGACGACTGCTCCCGGCGCTCTCCCACCGTCGGTGGCCGCCGTACCATGCACCGTAGCCGAAGTGAAGTGTGCACGGAGACGGCCACGCGCGCTGGAGAGCAAGGGAAGAGCGGTTCGGGTAAAACCGTGAACAGGCGCGTTTTGCTCGGCACTACGCCGGGCCAGCCAACCGCTTCTTCCCGCCGAAAGAAAAAAGAAGGAAGCGAGGCTCGCTGTCTCTCCTCCTTTCTCCCTTTGTCATCCCTATACCTTCCCGACGTCCCAACCGTCTATGGCTTGGCTCCCGTGAAACCCATACCTCCGCTCGTGTGTGGTTGTGGGCTCGCACACGTACGACGCCGCGTGTCCTCATCTCGTTTGGCTTTCTTTTTCGTGCTCCGTCATGGTTTCGAAGCGTGTGCGTTGCGGGGAAGCTAGCGCGAGCAGGCCGCAATTAATAGACTGGCGCGTCGCGACGTCGGCACGTTGTCTAGATGCTATAGTACGCGCTTTGTGTTGTGAGAGGAATGGTGGCACGAAGAAAATATATACATAAATGTGACACGCGCATGAGGTCGCATGGCACAGGAAAGAGAACACGTGCTGCTGGGTTGCGTAACCGAATATCCTGTAGTTTTAGGAAGTTGAAAAATGCCAATTTTTGTTGCTTCTATTTTTAGTTTTTTTTTTTTTTTGCTGTGGCTCTTTTTCGGCTGTCTTCTTCTCTAATCGCTTCGCTCTGTTTCAAAGTAATGGGACACTGTAGTCAGTGTCTGAGAAGCGTTGTCATTTACAAGGGGTGGTCAGTGCTCGTGATTGCCCTTGTGAGTTAGTAGACGCCGCCATGACGTAGAGGGACACGTGATGTGTAGGGCCTCACCCGTGATCGCGTTCCCAACTCGCTGATACCTACCAGCTGTTAATCCAACTCATGCGCAACATTTCTCTCATTTTTTTTTTCTTTTTTGAACAGAAGAGTGCAAGTTCAGGTTCTGTGAGTTTGAAGTCGTTAGCGTAGGCTGCTGCGAGGCAGTCATCTGTCTCGCTGGAAAATGAAGGACATGGATTGTCATACAAGTATTTGAAGGTCTATGAAAGCATGAATGTTCGTCAGTGTTTCGCGTTTCGGAGACAGATGTAGGTTCGAAAACAATTTCATGCACTGAGCAGTCGACAGCTTGTGTGTCGTATATGCATGACCAGACAGAGTCCTGCACACGACGTACTCTCGCAAATCTATATACGGGGACGAATCAGAAAATCTTTGCCCCTATGTCTTATTAGCGAAAATAAGGTACATACAGGTAATTACAAATATACGTAGTATTTTACGTACCTTATACACTGTTTGTCCAGGTATTTCCCACACTGGTTTAAGACGATGAGCAAAACGAGAACAAGGTGGAAGCGGGCTCCCGCTTTCACCTTGTTCAAGTTTTGCTCATCGTCTTGAATTTTCGTCTCCCGCCTTACCCCTGTTTTCCCACACTGGTTTAGATATTTGTCCCATCGCAGCACTAAATTTGAGATGCCCCTGCGGTGGAATTCATCCGGCTGACCGGGGAACCAGCATCGGACTGCTGTCTTGGCTTCATCGTTGCACGTGAATCGCTGTCCTGTCAGGAACTTCTTCAGCGGAACGAAAACTGGGAAAGCACTAGTTCCGGATTGTACGGCGGGTGGTCCAGACTGTCCCAGTGAAATGACCGGAGCTTGTCGGCGGTTCTGATTGCCGCACTTCGTTGCTCGTAGGCCGCGGATGTATGAAGCACAACCGCCGTGAAAGGTCCACCGCTGGGAATGTTGACTTCGTACTTACAGCTGTAATTTGGCTAAAAAAAAAAAAAATAGGGCCAAAGACTTCCTGATTCGCCCTCATACGATGTAATTCTCAAAAATTGCACGACACTTCGCAAAGCAAATAACCGTTTTTATTGTGTGTGAATATGCAAGATGACTCATTTTGAGTCCATAAATACGTGCAGGAAGCTATACATTTTAGGTATGTTGTTGCTCTGGTGCGCCGCGGCCGCGCTAGGTTACAAATGCTTTCCGCCAGAGTGCTCTCTGTATATTGAGTCAGTTCGGCGGTAAGTGCCCACACATA
Source organism: Dermacentor variabilis (assembly GCF_050947875.1). NCBI lineage: Eukaryota > Metazoa > Arthropoda > Arachnida > Ixodida > Ixodidae > Dermacentor > Dermacentor variabilis. The sequence continues at coordinate 146,549,591 of NC_134574.1, read as the reverse complement.
TGTGTCGATAATAAGAAGTTATAAATTAAATTAAAAGGGCAGGGTGCTTTCAATATGTTCCAGCGTAACTTAAAACAAACTCACAGGTCTTCGGGCATCATTATACTGACAGTATTCTGATATCAGCGTATACCGTGACTTACAATTTGATAATTATATTTTGATATCTGCATGACACCCACCTAGGTGACCTGTCAGTTATTGCGACATATTAATATACTGCCGCTGTATACCTGCTGTCTGCCAGACGACAAAGTCACTTAGCTCAACCGAAACGCAAAAGGAGAACGGGTGCTTTTTGCTTCATGCTCTTACGCGCCATACATATACTGAGCAGCTATCGCTGTATAACGCATCATGTAGATGTCGATGTATAAGCCGCTGCGCACTGACCGTATAATTAAGCACTGTGTACACACGCATACATATACTTATGCGAACCAGATACGTCACTTCGTTAAAGCACCTCCATACAGCACAAGGTGGCGGAGAGCAATGCTCAAAGCAGAGCGGCCGCCGCCGTTCCTCCTATCACGTGACTCTCTACGTCACACCACTCCGCTGATCGTCCTCCTTATCCACTTCATCTCCCTCACCCGGCGCTCGCTCTGCCCACGTCACAACGTCACAGAACCACGACATACCTCCTGACAACGCTCAGGACCTAGTTTCGATGTTTATAATGCTACCGCATTAAAACATTTGTTAAGATGCAGGTGCACTGGTATCTCGGTCGACCCACCCAGGCCCCTGGTTACGCGGCCTGAGGGAGTACAATGAGTTAGAAACACGGGCACAATTCCCACGGCCCAGTTTTGATACGTACTTCGCATCAGGAAACCCGCCGTGGTTGTTCAGTGGCTATGGTGTTAGGCTGCTGAGCACGAGGTCGCGGGATCGAATCCCGGCCACGGCGGCCGCATTTCGATGGGGGCGAAATGCGAAAACACTCGTGTACTTAGTTTTAGGTGCACGTTAAAGAACCCCAGGTGGTCGAAAGTTCCGGAGTTCTCCACTACGGCGTGCCTCATAATCAGAAAGTGGTTTTGGCACGTGTAACCCTATAATTTTTTTTTTCGCATCAGGAATGTAGTCAGTAAAGTAAGGAAACTCGCATCAAAAATGATAATAATAATAAAAACATGTATCACCTGCTCGAGAATACGCGTGATCAATGCGGTATAGGTTTCTTACTGCGCATTGTGATGCTCTCGAGCGAATGCAGTTTGCCGCGGTGAGATTTATTCTGAGAAGGTACGACCGTTTTTTATTTTTTTGATCGTGACGAAGAGAGGTTGATTATCTTTCCCTCGCACACAGCGGTGCAAGAATCTTCGCCTTATGTAATTTGTGCTTGTCAGAATGAAACGGGTTTTGCCCGACATGTCGAGCAAAACCCGTACGGTAGGGAAACGGTAGGGAGTGCAGGTGAAAGCTGCAGCTTACACCTGCACTCCCCACCGTTATGTTTCATTGCGCATATATGCCGCCCGTTCAAGGTGAGAGGCCATACCATTCCCAGACAGAGCTTGTCCCATATTCGTATCTTCCGAGGACTATCGAAGATTGCAATAATCCAGCTGCGCACTTGCTTGCACTGCAGGAATGTAGGCTTGTTTATAACAACTTGATGCTTGCCCCGAAAAAAATTTCTTAATTACATTCTAGGTATGCTTTGAATAGAGTCTAACCGCTTCCCTTGCGACGAGATACATAACGGCTGACGAAAATACACGCCAAAACTGTATTTAATTATTTCTTAACTTAGTGCGACCAAGAGAAAAAGTTGGCCACTTTGCATCACAACTTCCTGAAATTTGACAAATGTTCGTATGCACCTGCTTATGATCTCTGGGAAAACTGAGGCGCATAGTATATACGGAGCAAAGCGACATCGTCTAATAATTTTTTTGAATTAACATTTACAACGCTGTGGTCGATCCTTTGAGCCCTTCCGTTTTGTTTGACTGGATTTATGACTTATCTCAACATTCAAGTTATCCGCCATACAACCAGAAAACAGGGAAGAGATTTAGAAAGGTATAATTAGTAATAGAAAAATGGCGCATTGGCGATAACAAACAAATGAATAAACAGTCAAAGACGATTAAAATTGCCTGTCGGGAACGTTTTATTTTTGCATTGTTAGCTCGCTCGTTGGTTCGCGGATTTGCGGGGGCACAAGTGAGAAAAAAAAAAACAAGAACGCTCAAACGACAACGTATAAACGCGGGCAGCAAAGCGCCTCTCCTTCCACGCCCAGCCCATCGCAATCGATTGAAAACCGAGGTGGGTCAGGCACCTAGGCAGCGGGCGAAGCCGCTGGGAGGCGAACGTAGCCATTAGCGGTTTTTGCGGTGGTCGGAGAAACAGGGCGATGTAGCGGTGGTGGTGGGGGGGAATGCGTGGTTGGGTGGCTGCGAAGCCGACGCCACCGCCACGCCACCACCGCCTACCTCCCTCGGCTCACTGCGCCTCGTGCCCCGCCAGGGGACGCTGCAGTTACTTCGCCGAGGGGGCGCTTTCGGACGCGGGTTAAGTGGGTGAGGTCGAGGGTATACGAATGTGCCGCTCCTAATACGTGCGCCCTCTACCAGCAGTTCACGCGAGCCGTCTGTTTCAACGCGTGGCGTGGCTGCTGGAGCCCAGTGTTGGCTCGGTTCGAGCCAGCACTGAGCCGCGTGCGATTTTTTTTTTTTTTGCAGTTGTAATGAACGAAAGGGACATGTCTTATGTAACGAGGAGTATTTTCCGTGGTTATTTATGCATTCTTTACCGACTTCGGTGTCGGCTTAGCTTTCTTACGTGTTTCGCCCTCGTATTTAGAGTATACAGAAACTCTTTTGCATTCTTTTAATCGGTGGCATGAATGTAAAGTATGTTTCGTAAGAAGCTGCGACTTGCGTAGTTATTTTGGTAAGTGATTTGCGACATCGTCGATGCGCCTTCCATTGCCCATCACTGTACGTAAATGTCGAACGCGACGATAGCAAAGTATGTTTCTCGGATGTAAAAGAAACACAGGAACAATTAGTGTGCTTCGAAGCGAGTCGACGGTCCCATACAGGTGTTATTGAGACAGTGTAGATAACAGACATTTAGCCGTTTACATGAAGTTGTTTTTTTGTAAGAAAAATAAAGTAATGAAAGGAAAGGTAGGAGCTCAACCTGACGAACTTCAGGTGTTTTACTCTGCATCAGGAGTAAGCGAGAAAGACGACAGAGAGAGGAGTACGTGTTTAAGGTGCCCGCATGCTCGACTCCCTTTGTCGCGGATACTATCGAACACAGGCTGCGAACTGCTGCGAAGCGTGATGATTTGCACGAAAGCTCCATGAACGTCTCACTTCGAACAGGCGATCTTTTGGCATACGGAAATAATTTCGGCCTTTTTCTACATATTGATAAGAGCACCATGCCCCGGAGCACCTATTATTATCTGAATGAATGCATGCAGCCCTTGCTTGTGTAGGAGTAGAAGCGACGGCTTATGGAACTGATTGTCCATCAGCCAACGCATAAGCGTCGGTTTGTTTTGTAATTCTTAGTTATGTTCCCGCGGTAATCGCAGTCTCAATGATTTTTTTTTGGTAAATGCAGCATTGTAGTGACAATCACATGGATCGCACTTTGGCCTCAGTTCTGGCCTCATTATCCAGGTGTATACGTGGCGTATTGACACTCCTACGTTGCAACGTCGAGAGTGTCGCTCTAGAAGGTTGACTGCAGTACCCGTCAATGATGTTTTCCACCGGCTTGTTATTCCATTTTTTGTTTTGTGTTGTAATAGTAACTGCTTAGACACTCGAGGCGGGTGTACGTGCCGTTGCCTTCACCGACACAGTTATAGTAAGAGGTTAGTAACTGTAACCACACGATGGGAGAGATCAATTACTTATTCAGTTCGCAGACGGGTTTCACGGGACTGAGCTCCAACGAATGGCGCCATAGGCAGCTTGTCAGTTGCTTCTTCCTTGTGTGGGGCGCGATTCGGTGGCACTGAGCCACGGGTGAGGATTAGACCGGCACCCCGTCGCCGCCATGTGAATCCAGCTTAAGCGAATGTTTATTTCAATTTGTACTGAACGTCACAAAGCTTCTTATAATATTCTAGTACGTTGTTATGGCCGTCAATGCTTCGCCTGAGTGAAACTGCAGCTTTCCTTGTTTTCATCTTTTCAGTTTAACGATTTGAAAGCCATCCCACTGAAACGTTTTGTTCTGTCTTAAGTATTGGCCATTGCTTGTGTTCCCGTGTCCATGCGGTCTGTTTGTGTAATGGCCTCAAGCTTTAACAAATGACAGTAGAGTACTCGTAAATGCATCATATCGGAGCCTGTAAAATATTGAACTCCATTCTGAATAGCTTTTGTACACACCGATGCAATGTGTTTAATCAACCTCCTTGTGCCCAGATATAAGCTCGCTATCCTATTTCAGGCTATTACAGCTTTCGAAAATCGAGTTATATAATAGAGCGGCACAACTCCCGCATGAAGGAGTGGACAATGCTCTAACTCTTTAAATCAATAATTAACTATGAAACTGAAATTAGCCTTTTATGGACTCCTTTTTAGAGCTTTTGTGAGCATATCTGCCTCCTCAATGTATCGCCCTTTGGATATAAGAAGTTAATTCATTCTTTCAACATACAAAATTTTTTAAACGTCTTCTATCCCTGGTAAAATACGGGGAAGGCGGGAGATGAAAATTCAAGAAAACTCAGGCCTTGAAAAAAGACAAGTCCACTTGTCGAAACGTTGGCTCCCGCTTTTACCTTGTTCTCTTCTTGCTCATCGTACTATTCCTGGTGTATTGCACTCGAGAAAGTTTTACATGGGATGTATGTAAACATTCAGTTGTGTTAGTCGACCTAAAGATCTAAGCTCCACAAAAACCTGCCAACAGACGATTTATAGTCGTCGCAGAATAGCGTTTGTCTGTTGCACATCTGCCTCGTATTACCTAATCATTCAGACGCAATCGAATTTTGGGACTTCGGTAGCTTGTTTTTCATGAGTTTCATTCAGCTCACTCCATCGTGTACATCCTATCACTTACATCGTGTAAACGAAAGGCTGGGAATTTAGGTCCCGTGGTAACTTTAAAGGTGTATGATTAAATCGATTACACATATATATTTCATTGTGAACTCCACAGCCTGATGAACCATGGTACAGACATGCCCTCGTTCTGTCTCTATCGAAGCCGTCGACGCGTGTAGCTCTTTATATGCGGCTCGATCGTTCTATCACTTTCATCAAATGCGACATCCTTATCGTCCACGAATAACTAATAGCACTCCAATGGCCCTAAGTAGATGGTTTCTTGTGAGACGTGCTCAGCTGAACGCAGCATGCCATCAACGCCAGCCGGATGAGGCTCCTCCCCTACAAACATCCGCAGGCGACACAGATACGCCCGCCCGTAAATCCTGTCGACTGCGCCAAATTATGTAACATGTTCGCGCATAATAAACAGGTGCAATACTTTACGTGATGTCATCGCTGTGTCTACTCCTTTATTCTCATCCGCCCTTTAGTCTTCACACAAGGGATTCAGTGATCTCGCTTGTTTTTCTTCTTCGAAGGTGCGCGCACTATTGAATACACGCACGTAATCCTGTCGACTGCGCCAAATTATGTAACCGGTTCACACATAAAGGACGGGATATGCATCCTAGCCTCATTTCTCTGATTTCTTTATTCTCCTTCGCCACTCCCCCACCAGGCACCCCAGTGTATATTCTGTCTTACCCTTCTTCCTCAGTCTCTGTGCATGCTTTCATACATATTCAGGCACCCATACACACACACACACACTATCTCAAAACGCACACACCAAAACAGCTTAGAGGAACAAGGAGCGGATGAAAAGAAGGAATGATAAAGAGGGAGAGGGAGGGAGAATAAAAGCACCACACGTTGCACCAAATAGAGATGCGGCGAGATGTGCACTTAATCAGTGCTGACAGCGCGAGAGACATCACCACGCAAATGCGGTTCATGCAACCCTCTCCGCATCTGTTTCTGCGAGTTGCTTCTCGAGCGTCGCTGGGGCCGCAAAATGCTCGCTGCTTTTCTTTTTCTCACGCGGAGGCATATATCGCCGCGCACGGAGAGTCGCTGCGGCGCGCTGCATTATGTTCCTTGACAACTACAGCGAGCTGATATTTTTTTTTCTTTCTTGTTCAGTGTACGTTCCTTGTTCGTTTCTAATCCCAATGCGATCTTTTCCTTGTTTCTTTTCCTTTTATTTAGTCCGTTCCCAGCGAGTAGCGTACGCGGACACCCCGCGCAAGCGCAGCGCCCATCCCGACGACGCCTCGTCGGCGGTGCATTATGCAAATCGCATTATATTCTAACCGCGCGTGCGCGCGCGCATGCAAGAGCGCGTGCGCGAGGAACATTTCGGGCCGCGGCGAATCGTGAGGAGAGTATCTTTTGCTATGCGCATATACTAGGCAACTGGGCGGACAACTCTTTCTCTAGGCGGCATATGCAACCTTCGGGATTTCGGTGCCCTGACTGCTTAAGTATGCACGCGAAACCTCTGCCCCTACACGCCCTTTCTTTCGTGTGTACCTCTCTATTTCGTGCACCTTGTTCCACGAGTGCGCCTCAGAGTCCATGCATTCTTTATGTTCATTCCATTTGCGTACCCGTTTCGCGGTATTGCACGTACACGTTGAAGCACCAGCGGAAGCACGCGACATCCACCATGATGCGAAACAAGGTGCTCGTAATAGAGGGCGCTGTTTGCGCCTTTCTCCGCGTATTACGTTATACACTCCCCGGTCTTTCTGTACGCATCGTCCCACAATGCCTCTGACAAAACATACTCACCTGCATGCAGCCTGCGACGTGGAATAATAAAACGGCGCAGTGTTGGCAAAGCGGTGGATTCTCTCTGGCCAATCAGGAGAGAGGGATCGCGAGAGCTAGCGTACGCAGCGATCTGCCAACCTTCGAGTTGTTTGCAGCATCGTAGCTGCGGCAGAGGGTGTACCGCCGTATTTGTGAATATTTACGGCTCTGCTTCTCTCTCACTTTATTTGTTCCCCGCGTTGCCGTTAATCTAACTCACTCGCAAGGCGTCGAATGCGCGTGGGTTGTGCTGCCATTTTGGTTCTTTGAACATGCGTTGATGGAACAGAACGTGTCGCGCGCGACATTTCATAGCAGTCAATTCGAGCCTTGATATTCCTTAATGTGGCGCAGAGACCTGAGTTAAGGACGTAAGTACGGGAAGCGATTCTACTGTGTCTTTGTTGAGTCGAGTTCTGCCTTCATCCAGAAATATGTCAATAGCTATAGCAACAAATATTCCGCATTAACGCATGAACTTTGGAGCGCCAGCGGTGATTTGTGGTTGTTTTTCAACCGTTTTGTATAACCACGTCAATAAGAGACGTAAGAGATGCATGCTGACGGATCAAGTTACTATTTTGAAGTCTTTTCTGAGCCTGAGCTTTGAACCGCGCTGTGCAGCATGTATACAAACGTCATCGAAGCTATTTTGTAAGCTTATGGCGCAAACCCACATACAGACACCAGGTACACAGCACGAGCGCTGTGACCTTCCTGTCTCTCTCTGTGGCTTTTCGCTATAGCCCATACAAAAATTTCACGACACTGCACCGTTCCAAAATGCGCCAAATCTTCAGGTGAACCGCAACATTTCCGTAAATAGATCGCGAATATTTGCAACACTCGTTTGGCTCCCATAGGCTCCGCCATTGTGAGAATGAAAGATGTTCGTGTCCTCCCATTCTGTGAAGACCGAAGCACCAAACATAACACTGAAGATAGCGGCTTAGCTCGAATGAACTGACCTTCTCGGAACCGACTCACAAGGGATAGCAGCACCGTTGGAACAACGGTAGTTGCTATTCCTGCACATATGGGACGTACGCACGTGTTCACGTTGGTCACGAGACCACAGACGTCACTTCTTGCGAGCGTCCTGGCCTCCCGTCCCATTGGTCCCTACCTCCATAGTCACACCCGCGCTCGACCAACAAAGGAGCAGGCGCGATTCGGAAAAAAAATAAAAGGTTGTATATAAAAGGTTGTATTTATTTCGCGCAGAAACGTCGCTCTTAAATCATCTGCCCCAACTCTCATGCATATTTCACCACTCAACCGACAGAGGGAGCCGCTAGTAGTGGAGTGATGGGGAGAGATACGGACTCAGTCGGTGGGTCCTCCCCCAAATTGAGCGACGGTCGTAGCTGGCCTGCACTTTGTGGAAAAGAAACGTTCGTCTTGTGCATATGCGTGCCAAGCCTGTCTAGAGGTTGAGTAATGGACTGAATAGAAGGGTAGGATGCTTATGCAAATGCATTGCTCACTCAATTTACTGGTCGCAAGCGCAGATTTCTTGGGGGCATTGCGCTGCATGCCTCTTCGTCCCGTAAAGTGCGGTGCAACTTGACTGAGTAGTTATACTAGTTATTCGTGACTTAAACTGTTATGTTTATTATCGCTTTCCGCGTTGAAAAGCCAAGCTCTCGCTAGAAAAGTTCGACTGTTCGCTTACATTGACGAGGATCGTCGATGGTTTCTGCACTCCATTTCTGAACCTTCTGAGTCGACTCCAAACAAGTGAATTATGGGGTCTTACGTGCCAAAACCACTTTTTGATTATGAGGCACGCCGTAGTGGAGGACTCCGGAAATTTCGACTACCTGGGGTTCTTTAACGTGCACCTAAATCTAAGTACACGGGTGTTTTCGCATTTCGCCCCCATCGAAATGCGGCCGTCGTGGCCGGGATTCAATCCCGCGACCTCGTGCTCAGCAGCCCAACACCATAGCCACTGAGCAACCACGGCGGGTCGACTCCAAACAGTCAGGACTAATGGTACAAACGTCAGAGCAGAGTTGATTTCGTTGCACTATGGGAGAGAGTCCTTGCGACTTCTTTTGAAATAGCAACTGTTTATCGCACATTTGACTCCATTTTGCGACAGTTCTGGCGTCCTCTCACTCGACCTTATTCTCTCTCTCTTACACACACACACACACACACACACACACACACACACACACACACACACACACACACACACACACACACACACACACACACACACACACACACACACACACACACACACACAAACACACACACACACACACACACACATATATATATATATATACGTGTTCTAGACTATTTAAGCGAGCTGCTCGAGCACTTTTGTTTATTTTACCTGTGAACAAGGCTCCCGTGTGGGAGCCGAAACGTCTTCTTTTCTTTTAAATCTTTATTTGGTCGGCGAAGTGCCCCGGGTTTTTGTTAACCTTTTAACCATATATATATATATATATATATATATATATATATATATATATATATAAATAGTTATGGAGCGATGCGTTCATGAATGAACGCGGTGCTCGGCAGAGCGATACGAAGACGACGATTTTCTCAATGACGACAAATTGGACGAACGTCTGATGATCAGTAATTCACACACGGGCGGTGGTGCGCGTTACATGAACAGCTGGAGTCTCTCAATCAACGACCCGCAGGATGCGGGAGGTGGCACGACGTTAGCACTTTATGCAGACGACGACGAAGATCTGCGCTCAGTACGGTGGGCACCGCTGTTCGAGAGCGCAGAAATGGTGACGTCACCAACATCTAACAGGCTGAGGTTTTTTAGCACACGAGAAGGAACGAAAGACAGTGGCGAGACGAGGACAAAGCGCCCGTCTCGCCACTGTCTTTCGTCCCTTCTCGTGCGCTAAAAAACCTCAGTTATGGAATACCAACACGCCCTAACCTACGCTCTTTCATCTAACAGGCTTCGTGTCGACTGCGGCGTCAGACGAGGATTTGTGGATGGGAGTCGTCAATGCGGCGTGACCTCCGGGCGCCGCGTGTAATGTTCAGTTTTGCTGATATGCACGTGCAGGGGGACGACCGACCGACGAGTCTGCGGCGAGCGACTCTTCGAGCTTGTCAGAGTGTATTGGCGTTGGGGAATTAGACGGCTGGGAAGTCGACGCTAAGTGGTTGCTGTCTGAGCGGCGTTGGGGGGCGTAACCTGTTTTCTGTAACAGGTTGCGGGGCCGATGAGACGACAGTGAAAACTGTTGTATCGTGACAGCAAATTATATCATGCTATGTGAGGAGTCACTTTCGCTTCGATTGGGCTCGAGAGTAAATGTACACCGTCAGGAGTCAAAATGAGAGTGGCGCAGGTGTAATTTTGTGTGGCATTTGCACATGACATCTGCACAGTGGCATCTGCAGCGACATCTGCACAAACGCAGTTATCGGCACTTCGTTGTTTCCGAAATGTATACACATGTTCCAGCATAACTTTTTGTTGGGCTAGTTGGTGCATGCATGTTACTGAAGTACTATAGCGCCAAACAGACGACACAAGAAGAGACACGGACGAGCGCTTTAAGCGCTCGTCCGTGTCTCTTGTGTCGTCTGTTTGGCGCTATAGTACTTCAGTAGTATACACACGTGCTGTGTATACACATGTGTTGTGTATGCGGTCCCACTGGCGATTTGTAAGTACATATATAGCCTCGAACAAACATTCTCTCGTAGTATCCTTGTGAGAAAGCGCGTAAATGGACGTTTCCTTGCGAGACTGTCATAGGTGAGAGTATGTGTCTCTGTCATGTCCGAGTACATTGCGGTAAATTCAAGTTCCTGAAAAAAAGTATCTGTTCATTTCGAGACACCAAGTGGAATCTTGTCATTCCTGCTTGTTTCCACGTTGAGTCTCCACATGTGGCACAAAACTGAAGACTCTTGTACGAAAATACCGCCTCGCGTGCTAGACAGGTGGCACTGTAATACCTATGCCACTTGATAGTGCAGCCATTAATTATCCTTATTGTGGTTCTAAGCCTTTCTGCGATCGAAGCAACATCATCATCAAGCAGCAAGACAAAAAAAAAATTCCTCGTGATCTTGCAGAAACCTTGCACATACAAAAAATGCATGCTGATTACGTTTTGGAACCGTCCATCTCTTTGTTAGATTGTGAGACGCAAATGCTTGGTGATCTATTCCATGTGACTCAATGACATGCGCACCTGGATGGTGTCTTTCTTTTTTGCGTTTAACAAGAAAGGAACTTAAGTCGTTAGGCAGCGCTCGTAATGTGTCGTTCCTTTGTGTGTCCCCGTCGTTTTTCGTGCTGATTAAAAGAATGCATCAATTCCAACTCGTCCAGCTTTTCACGTTGTTATGATATTTGTTAAGCATTTTCTTTAACACCGAAATTTAGCACATTGCTGTGTCAGTATGTGATGGCGCACGCAGTTGATGTGTTCAACGTTTTTTTTTCTAATCTGTCGTTTCTTTTTCAACAGAGTACATAATGGTGTAGCACTTGTGGGCTAATAATGTGAGCATAAGATAAGGCGGGAGTAACAAACAAAAAGAAAGAGAAATGAGCCACTTATACGACAACCGCAATGCAAACTTTCATTTCGGACTGTGCCTCCCACTATGACGCCCCTCACGAAAGTTTATTGAGCAAGTCCGCGTAAAGTCTATCGACGTTTTTCTGTCAAGGCTACATTATTTATTGATCGCTAATTGATTGATTGTCTATCCTAACACCTGTTTTTGCCGTCTAGTGTTCGTAGAATCTGTGTAAACAACCCGTCCGAAAGTCGACGGACCACGCGTAGGCAAAAGAAAACGAAGGCATTATCAGCTTTCGTCGATACACTTGTGTATATAGTTCATATAATAAAAAGAAGCAGTCTGTGAGAAGGTAAAATGGCGGGGTGAGCGAGTCAGTTATACAGTCAAAGTACGATATGACGAACGCCAATGTAACAAATTATGAGACGTAACAAAGTAAATAATAAATGTATCTCCCCCATATGAGCGTTAAACAAATATACGCTTATAAAGAATATCGGATATAAAGAAGGTGCATTAGCATCCGATGCGCCTGCCTCATAACGAGGTTTGCTGGGATGAGCTTTATTACGAAAGATTCAAAACGAGAGCAGTCAAAAGTCTCTTCATGAAATCCACAAGAAAGAAGTCTGCAAGGGCTATACAGGCTGCAAATTAGTTTCTGTGATGGTCGCCTCCGGTCCAAGCAAGACCAGTGCGCTGCCACGCTGCACCAAACTGTGTCGAGATGATCGAGGTTTACACGCGCCATCACTCGTGATTGTCGGACGCTTTCTATTCGCACGTGTACTCGTCGCGTTCCCGTTGCCGTTCCGCAGAACGCTCGGTGCTTCGAGCAAACGTTTCTGAAATGGTGCGCGTGCTTTTGGGAGCAGGCAGGGTGGTATCGGGAAGCGCACAGGGCCGCGCGCGATATGAGCGATGAAGTCTTGCAACCCGGCATGATCTCTCATTCGGGCATGCATGCGCGGGGTTGTATGCAATGTTCTTGGATTGAATGATCTTTGTGACTCGCCGCGAGAATCGTTGGTTGCTGCTGCTGCTGCAGCTCATTGCTTAGAGTGGATTTCGTGAGGCACGTTCTATTCCCGAGAACGGCGCGTGCGAATCCGCATCGTTCTTTGTGATCGTGCTTGATTTATTTAGTAAAGCGTTTCGACCGAACAATGTGGTGTGCGTTACTGCTCACAGTTGCAGCGGAGGAGCTTATTTCTCTGATTCCTAGTAATGTCCCTCATGACACTGCGAAAAGCAGTATTCAATCGTATGTCTTTTATATATTTTTTCTCATTTTGGAAGTTGTTATTTCGCTTGCAAAAGTGTTTACTTGCCCCGTGCTTTTAAAACACGTAGCGATTTCGTAATTAAAACTTTCAATGTCATTGGTGTATTGACTTCACCCTGCCAGCTGCTAGCCGCCTGGTTAGCTCAGATGCTAGAGTGGTTGCCCTGCAAAGGCGGTGGTTCAGGGTTGGAGTCCCGGATCAGGACGAATTTACCTTCAACTGCGAGGCTTTTCTTTCGAGGAACCCGTATGGGTTCCCTTTGTAGCAACTGCTGCGATTGGGTGGATGTCTCATTTTCCCTTAATTACTTCTCTCCACCTTGCGGGTATCCGCAGAGCTATTACGCCTTAGTATATGGGGAATTTCTCTGTTCGTAATGATCGATTGTGCGGTGCCAATAAGCTATAGTGCTTAGGGAAGGTAAGCGTCAAGGAGGGAAAGTGGCTTTTTGCCGAGGAGGGTTATGCGGGGATAAAAGGAATTTGCAAAGCAGCCCGCTTATGCATGCCATAACCCCAACTTATTTCCAATCCTCAATGCTGGTGGAAATCAATGTGCGGGGGCGGAAGAATCGGTATGTGGTGAACGGTGCGTTCGGTAATAGCACATATGGAATACGAACACACTGCAGGTCTTAAAATGTGTTTTTACAAACAAGAGACGAAAGTTATGTAGAGCGAGTTGTGTGGCGTCTATACGCTTGTGTGGCAGCTGTACTTATGTACAGTGACATAAAGCCTTATATAACCACTTAAGCGACTACATTCTCTCTCGCTCGATACATCTTTATATTAGCTGTACTCGCACTGCGTCTCCACTGTTATAACGTTGTTCGACGCTAACCATAAGCGAATTGTAAAGAACGAATCTTTCAATTTACACTCGTTAAATATTTCCCGAGGAACTCTTGGTAATTTCGCGGATAACGGTTGGTTAATCGGCGGGAAAAATGAAGGCCAACTTAGGTTACAGTCCTTTTGAATTTCACGCCAAAGCCGCGACGCTTATGCGTTCATGTGAAGTCACAAATTTGCATGTATTTACGTTTCCAGGCTAATGTTGTTTTTCTTTTGGCTTCTTTCTTTTTCAGAAAAAACTTCTGGAGGCTCCCTTCCGTGAGTCTTTAATAGCATTGTAGTTCTTGTGCGTCTATACCGTGTGTTCCATCTAACGCTAGCCAAGCTGTTCAACAAAAACAAAAACAAAAAATCACGGTGCAAGATACAATAATAAAAACAACGTTGTTCAGTTGTGAAAGGTGCGGCGACTGAACAACACTGGTCTTAGGAGCGCATCTTGCACCATGTTCTGTAAACCTTCCTTTCTTTTTCTTTTTTGGTTGAACAGCTAGACTAGCGATAGCTGAGGCACCCCGTATAGACGATTAACTAAACCCAAGGAAAGGCTGTCAGAATCTTCCACGTCAAAGGTTAGCTGGCCTCAAGACTTCAGGTATTGTGACCATGCGTTTTTGTTTTGTTGTTGTTTTCGCCTTTCCTGGCGTAGCCACCGTAAATGGTTTATGGTAAATGGTTTGTAAAATGGTAAATGGTTTACCGTTTATGGTACACCATTTGCAGTTGTCTATGCCAGCATAAAAAATAACCTTTCCACACTCTAAGTTAGTACAGAACGTGGGCCCGTGTTCACAAAGATCTCTTACGCTGTAGAATCGCTCATCAGGTCGAGTTGTAGTCAATCCCAAAGATTGGCACAGTAACGAACGTTACCGGCCAATGACAAGTAGCACTTGCGAAAGCAGAGCTTTTTGAATTCGGCCCGAGGTTTCTAATGAATGGTTCATTCAAGAGGTTTAGCGTACTAATGAAACACTGCGGCTTTATATACGAGCGCTAGGTGCCGCAATGGGAGGCTTTCAATTATATTTGACCACATGGGGCTGTTTAACGGACTCTCAAAGCGTGGTATACCTAACGTTTTCGCAATCTGCCGCAATTGGAATGCAGCCATCTTGGCCAGGAAACAAGCCAACCTCAATAATGCTCTGAAGCAGAACGCATAAACACTGCTCCTTCGTGGCTGACGTGAATGAGTTGTCCGCACGTTTAAACGACGTCCGCTTCTTAACTCTGCCTTGACCCACGCCGCACACGAGAAGTGACAAGCAGAAATACTAAGAAGCATGTTTAGAGCCGAAGCTCGTTATAACGACGTACAATAGAAAAATATCTACGTTGTATCCAATATTCATTGCAAGAATGAAATCGCTGCATGATGATATTGTTGAGAAATACGTGCGATTCGCTTCGTTATATTCGTCTTCGTTACATCGAGGCGCGACTTATTATACCAGCCATACACAGCACAGAATCATGCAGTACGGTTTTCAGAAAACATTCACAGTGCAACGCAGTCTGTGTATGGTCGAGCCTTCTGATAAGAAAGCCGCATCCTACACAAAAATATTTTCGTTATACGCACCATTCGTTATAAGCATGTATTTGTTACCTACTGATATTGGAGAAGACAGTCTGTAGTTGCTTCGCTATATCCAATAATTCCTTATATCCGTGTTTCTTATAACGAGCTTCGACTGCATCACAATAAAAGCATGCGCATTTACACTGATGGATGAACAATTTCACCGTGATCAACATCGGTATCGGTATTGCCATCACTCGAAATACGTCAAAGCTGCAGTCTCTCACTTAAAATAACTTCCGTTGCAGCATAACTCCGTGCAAGAATTCCAGCCGCTTACTTCATTCAAACACAGGTCAAACTCGCTGTCTGTGTTCTATTCTAACAGAGAGCATACAAGTCACCTTTGTAGTGTATAACGTACTTTCACGTTTCTCACAGACAGACAGACAGACAGACAGACAGACAAGAAACTTTATTTGGTCCTAAGGGACTATGTTGTCGTAGTCTCGACCCCACCCACGGCGGGGTCGGAAGACCCTGATCTTCAGCCCTGTCGCAGGCCCTTTGGACAGCTTGAAGCTGGACTTGAAGGGCGTCGCTCTTGACGGCTTCTGAGTTTTTGTTATAACAATTATGTGTACACTCAAGGCGAATTTTCGCCGTCGGCATCGCCGTAATGTTCTGCATACAATCAGGTTTATGTATGCTTTCTGGTCATCTATGTCGCATATGCTAGGTGGATGCTATACTATCCAACTGCCATAGTAAATAAAACTAGGCTTCACGTTCTTGCCTTAATTATTCCTCACATCTTTTGAGAAGTGCAATCCGCAAACACAAGTAACTAAACATCACGTTTACTGCGCGTGTCTTTTATCTTAAACCTTCACAGACTACTAAAAAAATGTCAAAAAATATCAGTTCTCACAATCCGAGAGTGGTGCAATTTCACTGGCACACTTCTTCACACTTCTTACGGGCATCCCGCGGTGGCGCTTGTGCACTGCCACTACTGGTCCTCCATAACGTGTTATAAGTTTTTACGGGTGCCAGGAATGTTGGCGCATCAGCGTTCGTGTCGCATCCGCGTGTCGTCGCACCGACGTGTAGTTTGAACACCGTCCGAGATGTTCAAGCGCAGTTCTACACCCTTCTATCACTGTGAATGCTTTATCCTTCGCGCGAAACTTCCGTTTTCTTTTTATAAATTACTTTCGCTAGAACTAGGACCGAACGTACCACTCTGCGTTGTTTCCCAATCGCATCCAAATAACTAAATCCAATCAATGAACGCGGATACTGCTCCGTACTTTCACATTGTAACGTTGTCTATCTTCAGACGAATTCACTCCGACCAGGTTATATTAATGGACTTTGCTAAGGCTTAGTTAGGACGTACACTGAAAAGCCTCTTCTGCGGTCATCGCGTGTCTTCTGCCCTCGATGAACAACAGGCGTTCGTCCGCGGCTCGAATAACCTCGACTCGGCCGTGCACACTTTTCCTCTCTCGTTACAGACGAATGCTCAGCCCGATGTCGACGCGCTCTTGTTTCAACCGCTATACAGGTTTTTGCAAGTAGCATGCTTGCGGCAAACGATGCCGTGTATATTGCCGCAGTTCATTTTCACATGATGCCCTTCTTTCTCGTCTTTCGCCTCTTATTGCCTGTCCACGTCTCTGACTTGTAAATAGCCTCGGTTCAACATCGCTCGTTGCGCTCTCGTATCTCCCTCTCACTCTCTAACTCACTCACTCACTTTACCTCATCCACACATGCATCGGTGTTACGTTCTCCGCAATCGCCTGCCCCTTGCGACCGCGGCAACCGCACAGGCAAAGTGCAGAAACCACGAAAAACCAATGCCCTCATCTTTCGCTGGTCACCGATATAGCTTGAGCGCGAGCGAGCGCGTGCGCGCGCATTCTGCTGCAAATGAACTTGTTCGGCGCCTCCCCCCCCCCCCCCCCCCACCTCGTACCGCTTCGCCATTACGTCTCTGAGGTTCTTTCTATTCCACAACGCGGTGTCTGGGAAGGAGGAGAACGCCAGCAATGAGGGGATGTGAAACAGGCTGAAGGGGAGGAGAAGGTTAACAGACGGTGAGCCGAAATGGATGAGAATTTCGTGCCCGTTCCTAATGAAGTTCTGCGCGACCGACCCGGCCGCTCGCTTTACCTCTGCTGCACTTCTGCTGCTCTTCTGCTGCACTTCTGCTACTACTTCTGCTTCACGTATAGTGGTCGTCTGCAAAGCGGCCGCTCGCTTGTACGCTGCTCATTTGTTTTATCTTCTCCAAAAGCGCACGCCGCAACTGGATATAGCAGGTTCGTTTCGCGGTGTGGCCCCTGGCGCAGCTCGCTTCTCGGATCTCGCCTTTGCCAAAGCGCGTACGAGCGTGCGTGCGTGCGTGCGCGCGTGCTTCTGTTTCTGGTTCTGATGGTGGCCTTTTCGCTCCGCAGACGACGCCTCTTGTTACTTCTGTTGCTCCGGTGCTGTTTCTGTAGCAGCACCGCTGTGGTGCATGCAGGCTTCGTTTCGAGAGCAGCGCATCTTACTGTAGGAGGGACTGGAAGAGGCGCAAGGGGGAGGGGGTCGAGATGAGGGGGGAGGGGTTGAAGGTTAGGCAGGCGAGAAAGCGAATGTAAAACCGTTTTGCGAACTTTAAAAGAAAAAAAAAAAACTCACGAGGGAGAGGAAGAGAGAACGAAGAAGGTTAAGAGCGCGGCGCGTTCAACATTATACAATCTGCTGGTCTCTTGTTCTGCGCCCCTCGACCCTTCGCCGGTTTCTGCGCGCTTGCATCGTTACATTATCCCAGCGCGTTGCGTGGCCCCGGAACGCTGACCCTCGCGTGTTCTGCGAACTTGGGGCCTGCAGCAGAAGGAATGATTAACAAAGGAACGCAACGCGCCTGGCGCTTTAGCTGTGTCCTCTTCTTCGCTTCGGTTTCACGTTCTCTCTCTCTCTCTCGCTCTGCCCATTCCTATTCTCATGGTTCCTCGTAACTCAGATATACCTATGCGAGCGTCGTTTGTCTCTCTGTCTGCTAGGTGTTTTCTTAAGTTTCCGTTTCGAGTGGTGTGCCGCCCGCGATCGCTCTTTGAAACGGATCCTCCCACCTTTTGAAATGGACGCGTGATTAGGCACACGAACTCTTCTTGCCTGTTCGGTAAATGGAGTTTCGCGCGGCGCATGTTTTCGTCGCCTCCTCTTTCGTTCTGCTGCTGCTGCTGCTGCTGCCGCCGCCGCCGATAATGCGGTGCTGCCGTTGTTGCTGCTGGTTCCGTGGGCCCTTCGGTGGAATCGTGACGAGTCTGCATATATGTATATATACATTTATCCGTCTGCGATGACTGTACGCGCGCGTAGCGCAGCCCGCGTGGAAATCGAAGCCGCGATCGGGTCGGAGAAAAGAAAGGCATATCTCGGCACGTCATATATCCTTCGTTGTTTCCTCGTGTCTCCCTCTTTCCTCGTGCCTTTCTTTAACGACAGACGAGAAGGAAGGAAAATAACACCCTTTGGTCTCGGCCGTCGAAAGACAGCAACGCTGCAGTCATATACAGCGTGGTGCCGAGTTTGCGAACTTTGAGATCTTATTATTTGCGCGAGGATGAAGACTTCGCAGCTGTGTAATTTGTTCGATGAGTCACCGGAGTCTATGCAGGTCAAAGGCTGCCACTGGAAGAAGGTCTAAGCGTGCGGTTTGTTCCAAACTTTCCCCAAAAAGATTTCGATCCTGGAAGACGCCATCTGGAGTTCGGGGCGTGGAAGCGTCGGCGCGCGACCGTTCACCGGCCGCACGCAAATCGAAGAAGCCACGCCCTCGATTCTAACGCGCCCGCTGATTTTGGTACTTCAAGAAATAATAAACGCGATATTCTTGACTGTGTACTCGCCAGCTCTTCGCAGAGCTATCTATCTATCTATCTATCTATCTATCTATCTATCTATCTATCTATCTATCTATCTATCTATCTATCTATCTATCTATCTATCTATCTATCTATCTATCTATCTATCTATCTATCTATCTATCTATCTATCTATCTATCTATCTGTCTATCTATCTATCTATAAACGCGATATTCTTGACTGTTCACTCGCCAGCTCTTCGAAGAGGTCTGTCTCTCTCTCTCTCTCTCTCTCTCTCTCTCTCTCTCTCTCTCTCTCTCTCTATATATATATATATATATATATATATATATATATATATATATATATATATATATATATAGTTTTCCTCTTTCACGTCAGGACAAATCACCCATTATTAATATATATATATATATATATATATTAATAATGGGTGATTTGTCCTGACGTGAAAGAGGAAAACTTATTTTATTCGATCCACACAGTCAGCTGGACATCACTCATTGGGGGTTTCAGGCACCTCCGTATCACTATGCCAAAACCTAGATGTGATTATGATGCACGGGGGTGCTCCGGGGGAATTTTGGCCATATGGGGCTTTGTAAAGTGCTCCCAACGCACGGTACACGGGCGTTGGGATACACGACTTTCTGACGTTGGAGGACTGTAGGCGTTTATTTAACCAGTATTCGTCCGTTTTGCGAGCCACACGATTTAAGAGAAAAGAGTACTCCTGAAAAAAAAAATAAGGTCCCGCATTTTCATTCGCATTAGTTTAAGCTGGGAAAGAGAAAACGAACCTCTTTATTACAACAGCGAAATAAAAACAAATGCAACAATGCCAGACTGCTTAAATCTGAGATATTTTTTCTGTTTCGCTACTTACAGGTTTTGGCAAGTGCGAAACAGTCGCATCTAGCGGAAAGCTATGCACTAATTCGGCACCTGTACCAGGAAAGCGAAAGCACTGTCAAACGCTGCCGGAATGCTCAATGTTGAGCGGTAACACATGTCGAAAGTACCCAACATATTATGTGTGAACAACTTGGTTTTGTGAAAATTTATGCTACGTGAACCCTTCTGGTGCGCGAACATTTATTTATATTGCAGTGCTGAGAGTTCGTACGTGAATGTTCGTTCACGTTTTTGTTAGTCGAGTTTGGTGTTTGTTGACAACTTTTCGACCATAGCTATCATTTAAGAGAAGTGGAGTAGCCGGCGCCACTCATAGGCGCCACCTCTCCTTAACACACATTTAATAATTATTCAAAAAAGCTCCTTTGGCTAATAGTTTTTCGTTCATTGCCACGGAAAGATGTCCGCGCGAGAAAAATAGCCGCATGTGATGGTCTTTTCTCTTTGGTCGTTTGTTCACCTGGTTTCGCACGTTTTCCCCCGCAAGTACAAATCAACTGTTCCATATACATTTGCGAATAGTTCCTTTTTTTTCGAAAAGCGAGGAAGGAGGGATTGTTCTCGTGCCCAGTGTGCCTATGCCCCCTTGGCTACGTCCCCACTTCGCAATAAGAAGGGATACACCTAATCTTCGGTGACGTCTAGGTCGTTAGGGATACCGCAAATCCTAAACACCCAGCAGGCCACAGCGACTATAACTACAGTGTCTATCATGTACTACTACTATACAGCGTATAACGAACGCGTGCACAAACACATCCCAGCGCGTACAGGCGGCAGTAACGTATGCATTGGATCGAATTACGACAATAATTATAACCACTGATGACACTTTCTCAGTGTTGAAGTCTTCGTTTCGTACTCGGTTCTGACGCATATGTCTTTGTTAGTAAATGTACCATGAAAAAGAAAAGCGTGCCTCCTACGGAACCGAGTAAATGAGTTACGCTCCGCACAAACTTTGCACCAAGCAGCGGTACATAATCATATATATATATATATATATATATATATATATATATATATATATATATATATATATATATATATATAAAGTGTTTTTTTTCTTAGAAGGATGAAACAAGACTGCTTTGAGCAGTCTAAGCCAAAGCTTACGCGCGGGCCACTCTCCTGAGTTGAAATGCAGCTGCTTTGTTGTGGATTCGAGTGTCGAGCTAGAAAACAACGCGCTGGCTAAAACCAGATCCGATCTCGTTCGAACCGCACGAAGTATGCATTTTTTTTAATTTTTCGACACAACCACTATCAGAAATAAAAACCGAAAGAAAAAAGATGACGCAACGCAAAGTGGCGTGCCTACCCCAATCCACCGTCCTAATGTTAAAAAAAACAAAAAGAAAGAAACGTCGCCGTAACAGAGACACTCCGTAATTAAACCGCGCGCCTTAATTGCTTTTCTTTCATTTATTCCGTCCCTAACGCTTCCCGATAACGCAGACAGTCGGTATATATAAAAAGGAACTATTTATGATCTCAAGTTCAGCGACAGGAAATCGACGAAATAAAAATAAAGCGTACCGTACATGGGGGCCGGCGCTTACATGTGAACTGCCCGTATAGGATAAAAAGTCCAGGTATATCGATTGGGTCGCAGGCTTGGCCACAACCGTTCGGAAGGCGTTCACGTGCGGGTATCTTCGGTTGATTCGGATTTCAGTCTCTCTCAAATAATAACTGCAGCGCTACTCACCCCCTGTTCGCCTCTACGGTAACTCATTTGCGCGGATGGCCTTTTGCGGTGGGCTGTATAGAGATTTACAATCTTTCTTTTTTTTTTTTTTTTTTTGGCTTCGGGCATCAGAATGCGAGTGCATAGCTGTTTCGGAGAAATCGATTGCGCGGTGCCGCGCGTAAGTCTTTTGCTGATCAGAGAGCTGTAGGTTTCGAAAGTTGCATGCATGGGTTCCGAGACCGGTTATTGCACCTATACTGTATATATAGACACGTGCGTTTGCCGAATATTCTGTTGTTTTCGGATCCCTCTGCGCGAAAAAAAAAAGAACCTCGCAAATAGTGGTGGTGGGCACGATCATTATAATAATTATAATTGAAGTTATGATTATGGATGGTGATTATAGTAATTTCCTCCGAAAATCGCACAGCGCGTTGTGCGGGACAGGCCAAGAATCCGGTAGTATTTAGCACAATAAGAAAGGACAAGTGACAATACCAGAGGAATGGGGCATGAGTAAAATACGAAATGTGTAATACAGCAATAAAAAAAATAATAAATTTATAGGAAAGTCTCGAAAAAGCGTTGTAACTTTTGCTGTTGTTTTATGTTATGCTTATGGGTTTTAGGGTTTATAAATTAATACTGAATGACTGAGAGAATTAACTAATTAATTAATATCTCACAAATTTGAAACTCCGTTTTAAAATTAGTCTATAGATGTGACATTTAAGTTTTAAATCTTCATAACAGAGACATAAATCGTGGAGTTTCGGAAGAAAGCGATTAAAATACAGAACCAATAATGAGTTAATATATTCTTTTGCTTCGTAGAAGTTATATCATAGATGAGTGGCTCAGCAAACGTTTTCATGCTAGGGAGCTCAATCGCAACTACTTCGAACAAGACTCGGGCATATAGGCTCCATGTCTTCTGGCTGTATGTACACCGACGCCGGTAACCTATGAAAAAGCACGTTAAATAATAACACAACTTACCTCTTATTTTGGCAACACTGTGCGGTCGATCTGCGAAGACTGCAGCTTCATGCAGCCGTTCGTTGCATGGAACACGGTGCCTTGCTGTGTGCCTTGGACAGCATGGAAAACATTCCCAACTAAGGGGCGCGACTATGCCGTTGATGGCCCTGCCATTGGCGCTGCCGTTGGTTACTTAGTAAGCGACATGATCATGCACGTTGGTGGCATCTATTGACTTTACAGGAATTCCGGTCAACGCTGTCAATGCGTGTGCTGTGTTATGTGCTCTCTCTCTCTCTCTCTCTCTCTCCTACCCATCTCTCACCCCCCCATCCCGCTCTCATGTGTAGAGTAGCAAGCAAGTTAAGCTAAACTGGTTAACCTCCCTGCCTTTCCTTTTCCACTTTTTCCTTCCTTCCTTGTGGTCAACGCTGAAATTTTCCTTAGTGAAACGTTTAAAGTGAATATATAGTTTCCCCTTTTTTGGCTACCGTGCCAGGTTTCTTGATGGCTGGCAGCGTTCCTGCACTGATCGATCGAGAGAGGGGCACCGGTGGGGGGAGGAGTGGGGACCACTCACCCATCGCAATCCTTTTAATGCTCGCAGCAAATTAACAACCTGTGAACGTACGAGAAGCCGGTGATTCGAACTTTCTTTTTAAATGAAAAGCACGCGGCACGTCTGTCTGCCCAATAAGTCGAGATTAGATTACCCTGTGATTGCGACGAATCGCGAGGAAGTTCACGCATTGTACCACCCCACGGTCTTGATTTTTCACAGTGGGGAATACAACGGCCTTGGATAAAATCGAGTAACTTTGGCACATCTATTCACAGTCCGTCACAATTCGTGACTCAAGGGAATATTTTCAATTACCTCACACAAACGTCGCAAAGGCACGTGATGCAGGGGACGAGCGTCCGCTGCCTGTAAGTAGACATACGCAAATGTAACTGAAGCAGTTTACCTCTGGTATATATATATATATATATATATTATTTCAGCTCGCTGTGAATGTCGTCCCATACCAGGATAACGTTCGTAAGCTTATTTCCCTGCAGTAACATCTTCGTGTGTTACAGGAGAACCTTGCTTCTACGGCCACTGCAAACTTTCTTAAGCAGAGTACTTTATATAATGTTTATTAATAATGATGGAATATAATACATATAATGTGCTATAAATTGGACGCGCTATTTTCTGGTCGCGGATGCGAGCATTGAGTGAAGTCTCTCTAGCATGCGTGGCAACGTAGTTTGAACACTGTCCGAAAGTCTGAGCGAAACGCTAAACCTTGCCGTACCTATGGCTGTCAAGGCTTCATCATATAATGTCGAGACCACCACGTATTAAGAGAAGTTACTTCGACATAGATACTATAGCATACAGCAGACTAAATATGCATGCGCAAATACAGTTGCCCTTGCATTTGTGTTGCCCCCGCATGCAGAAGTCAAATGCAATTGCAGTATCGTGAACGGGGCACAACAACCCATCTTGCTCATCTCTATTTAGTTGGTAGTATGAGCCACCTACGCCGCCACTCAAAATCACTTAGCTTGATCTGTCTTGATCTCTGTGTTTAGGCAATTAAATAAATTTTTACCATAGGAAACTTAAGATGGTTACTTCTTCCACGTACGTGGATATGCACCTCTTAGCATCAAACTGCGGTACCTAAATAAAAGATATGCGCTTCA
Organism: Dermacentor variabilis; assembly: GCF_050947875.1. Taxonomy (NCBI): domain Eukaryota; kingdom Metazoa; phylum Arthropoda; class Arachnida; order Ixodida; family Ixodidae; genus Dermacentor; species Dermacentor variabilis. The sequence goes on along the minus strand of NC_134574.1, from coordinate 146,525,343 downwards.
CGTTCGTAACGTACCAGTGGACAGTAAAAAACCAGCTGAAGAAGCTAGTATGGCCCACAGTTGTATTCGGGTCTCGCGAGGACATGCGGGAACTGGCGCAAATAACTAAGGAACAAACCGCGATATAACGTTCAGCCAGTTGTTATCGCATGCGCTCACATCCATGGCGTTCGCTCGCCATGGTTTTGTCGTGAGCGGCCTCGTCATCAAATTGGCAGCCAAGCTCGGGTAGCGCAAGCAGCTGTATACACAGAAGTGGAGATTTAAGTGATCTTGTTCTAAGCTGGTGTGCGGGAAGTAAGAGGGTTAATGTTATTCTGGGCATTTCACTTTCGGCCATATTGTTGAGTTCTGTATTGACAGCGTTTAAGCCAACCAGAGAGGTCGTATCAGCCTTCTTGGCCAATCGGAGCTATCGAAAACGGGGTGTGTGTATCTGAGAAGCACAAGACATGGCGACGTCATCCGTGGCCATACAGCTTTACATAGTTTCATAAGGCGGTTTCCATTGTTCCTGTAAAAAATGTTTACGCCAGCTGATGAAAGCCGGAGATGTGAGAATAACAGTTATGTATGTTATGATTGACCAGGTGCATGCGCATACCGCTTAACTTTCAAAGGATGATATGCTGAATGCACATTTCGAGGCGAATTCCTTTATACCGATAATCAAGCATACTGGGTCGCTCTTGCACCTTTCCATATCTAATGTCTCTGGGGTTCTTCAAGACGGCGGTCAGCGTTTCCGTCTCCCTGCTTCCAAATTCATTTTTTCAAGGGGGTAAAGAGACGGAAAAGAGCGCTTTCAAACGTCTTCGCGTCGTCGTGACGACTAGGTCACAGCTTCGCGCCGACAGTAACTGTCAGCACGCCTTATCTCGACCGGAGTCTTCGCTGACGTCCGTCCAGAAATGATTTTCAAAATAGAAGCGCCCCCCCTCCCCGGTTAACGAGGCAGCAGAAAAAAAAAAACTTCATTTGAGAGCATTCGTCGCAGAACATTTTAGAGCAGACGTGGACCAAAAAGAAAAACAAGAAACTGAGGTTTCAAAAACAGATTGAGAGAAGGAAGCAGCATGACTCGAAGATGCTGCGAAGCTCCGCTGCGCGTTCAAAGCGTTCCCACATTCGTCCACGCAACATAACGTGCGTACAAGCGCTCCAGTGCGAGTGCGTATGCTCCCCGTCGCCGACGTCACGCTCCTCGAAGCGGCCCTGTCGCTAAGCCTCGCGACGTCGAGGCTTAACGACGTGTGTACCGCCTAATATTTTCCTTTCCAAACATGCCGCGGCGCTACTATAGCTGTCCGAATCTCTTTGACGAGGGCGCCGGGGACAGACGGGACCGCCACGCGGCTGTATAGTTTCTTTCTGTCACTCGACAGACGTGTTTCGCTTCGCCGGTTTTGTCGGTCGCGTCTGCATACGCTATGCGCATGCAGACGGCGATTCTGGGGAGCCTAACGAATGCTGTAGTGTTTACGCGTTGCCTTCTGCTTTTTTTTTCTTTCGTTCATTTACTTCTTTCGTTTGTTTATTTAATTCGTTCTGTTTAACATTCTGTTCGAGCTCGTCAGCGCGAGACTGACAGACGGCTCGCTCTTCCGTGTGACGCCGCTTTGGCACTCCCTTCGCCATTTTCATTTATTCCTTCGTTCGCCGCCTTGTCACCGTCCGCTTCGCTCATTAGCGCTTCGTCTGCCGTACACGTATAGGTACCAGTCCTCAGATGGCCTATCGGCAGTGACCTGTCACACCGAACTCGTCACGCAATTGACGCGGCAGTAAAAAATACATTCCAAAAAAGGAACGCACTTGCGCGGAGCAGCCTACTTGCTGCACAGCCTCGTTCCTCTGCAGAGACAGCTCCGCCCCCCCCTCCTCCCTCTCAATGTTTTAGGGACACCTGGCGGAATCAGAAAGGAGGCGTGACATGTAGGAGGGGAGGAGAGAGTGTGTTGAAGAGAGGCTACACTCAGCAAGCGAGAGTGCTATATAGTGTCAGGGTGAAGGCGTGGTCTCGGCGAACACCGCCCTTCAGGATGTAGCTCGTACACTTACGGCCTGCGAATGCTGGCAGCTCACTTCGGTGTCAGTGGTATTACATCGCTTGTTCTTGCAATTCATAAAGGACAACAGATTCGAGACAATGCTGAATCTTTTGCTGAGCAGGCTTCTTACAGCTGAGCTAGATATCAGAATTTGCCCAGAAATCGTCAGTGCGACTATAAGGTAGGATTATTACACCAATTAGTTCTATACATGCATATACTGACTTTTCGGGACATCTCGTAAATGTAGAGGCATACAATTGACCACAACAACTGGTGTCGAGAGAGAGTGAGAAAAGCTTCAATGGCAGAAACGCCAAGAGGCAGAAAGATGATTAAGTCGGCCTGAGGAAGTTTCCTCTCGCCTACTCTCCTTGCTAGGGAAGGGTTACGGAAGCAGCAGAGTTAGGATGTCAACAGAAAGCAGGGTGATATGATATCAAGGTGCTAAATATGGAGTGGCCGGCCTGATGGAGGTCCCTCTGGCCTACTACTCCATGCTAGAGAAGGGGTTAGGAGAGCGGCAGAGTCAGGATAGGAGAAGGAAGCAGGGTGGTATGATATCAAGTTCCTAAACGTGGACTGGTCGGCCTGAGGGAGGTTCCTTTCGCCTTCTACTCCATGCTAGAGAAGGGGTTAGGGAAGCAGCAGAGTTAGGATGTGAACAGGAAGCAGGGTGGTATGATACGATGTTCGTAAACAGGGAATGGTCGTCCTGAGGGAGTTTCTGGCCTGTTACTCTGCTAGGGAAGTGATTAAGGGATCGCCATAGTTAGGATGTGACCAGAAAGAAGGGTGGTATGATATGAAAGTCCTAAACAAGGATTGGTCGGCCTCAGGGATGTTCCTCTGGCCTGCTACTCCATGCTGGGGCAGGGGTTAGGAGAGAGGCAGAGTTAGAATATGAAAATAAATCAGTGTGTTATGATACGAAGTTCCTAAGCATGCAGTGGGCGGCCAGGGGGAACGTCCTCTGGCCACCTACTCCATGTTAGGAAAGACGTTAGGGGAGCGGCAGAGTTAGGATATAAACTGGAAGCAGGGTGGTATGATTTTCCTAAACATGGAGTGGACGGCCTGAGGAAAGTTCGTCTGGCCTGCTACTCCATGCTGGGGGAGGGGGTTAGGGGAGCGGCAGATTTAGTATATGAAAAGAAAGCAGGGTGTTATGACACGAAGTTCCTAAACATGGAGTGGTCGCTCTGAGGGAACGTCCTCTGGCCAGCTACTCCATGCTAGGAAAGGCGTTAGGGTAGCGGCCGAGTTCGGATGTAAACTGGAAGCAGGTGGGCATATGATTTTCCTAAACATGGAGTGGTCGGCTTGAGGGAAGTTCGTCAGGCCTGCTACTCCATGCTGGGGAAGGGGTTAGGGGAGCGGCAGTAAAGGATGTCAACAGGAAGCAGGATGGCATGATGCGAAGTTCCTAAGCATGGTGTGGTCGGCTTGAGAGAACGTCCTCTGGCCAGCTACTCCATGCTAGGGAAAGCGTTAGGGGAGCGGCCGAATTAGGATGTAAACTGGAAGCAGGCTGGTAAGCAGGGTGGTATATGATTTTCCTAAATATGGAGTGGTCGGCCTTAGGGAAGTTCGTCTGGCCTGCTACTCCGTGCTGGGGAAGGGGTTAGGGGAGCGGCAGAGTTAGGATGTGAACAGCAAGCAGTGTGTTATGATTCGAAGTTCCTAAACATGGAGTGGTCGGCCTCAGGGAAGTTCGTCTGGCCAGCTACTCCATGCTAGGGAAGGGGTTACGAGAGCGGCAGAGTTAGGATACGAACAGGAAGCAGGATGGTATGATATGAAATTCCTTAACATGGAGTGGTAGGCCTGAGGGAAGTTCGTCTAGCCTGCTACTCCATGCTGGGGAAGGTATTAGAAGAGAAACAGATTTAGGATGCGAACAGGAAGCAGGATAGTATGATACGAAGATCCTAAGCATGGAGTGGTTGGCCTGAGGGAACGTCCTCTGGCCAGCTACTCCATGCTAGGAAAGGCGTTAGGGGAGCGGCCGAGATAGGATGTGAATAGGAAGCAGTGTGGTATGATATGAAGTTCCTAAACATTGATGGGTAGGCCTCAGTGAGGTTCGGATGGCCCGCTACTACATACTGGGGAAGGGGTTAGGAGAGCAGCAGAGTTAGGATATGAAAATAAAGCAGGGTGTTATGATTCGAAGTTCCTCAACATGGAGTGGTCAGCCTGAGGGAACTTCCTCTGGCCAGCTACTCCATGCTAGAAAAGGCGTTAGGGGAACCGCGGGGTTAGGATGTAAACTGGAAGCAGGGTGGTATATGATATACCTAAACATGGAGTGGTCGGCCAGAGGGAAGTTCGTCTGGCCTGCTACTCCATGCTGGGGAAGGTATTAGGAGAGAGGCAGAGATAGGTTACGAACAGGAAGCAGGATGGTATGATACGAAGTTCCTAAGCATGGAGTGGTCGGTCTGAGGGAACGTCCTCTAGCCAGCTACTCAATGCTGGGGAAAGGGTTAGCAGAGCGGCATAGTTAGGATGTGAATAGGAAGCATTTTGGTATGATATGAAGTTCCTAAGCATAGATTGGTAGGCCTTAGGGAAGTTTGGATGGCCCGCTACTCCATGCTGGGGAAGGGGTTAGGATACCAGCAGAGTTAGGCTAGGAAAAGAAAGTAGGGTGTTATGATACGAACTTCCTAAACATGGAGTGGTCGGCCTGAGGGAAGTTCGTCTGGCCAGCTACTCCATGCTGGGGAAGGGGTTAGGGGAGCGGCAGAGTTCGGATGTGAACAGGAAGCAGGATGGTACGATACGAAGTTCCTATACATGGTGTGGTCGGCCTAAGGGAGGCTCCTCTGGCCTGTTACTCTGCTAGGAATGTGGTAAGGGGAGCGACAGTGTTAGGATGTGAGCAGGAAGCAGGGTGGTACGATATGAAGGTCCTAAACATGGAGTGGCAGGCCTGAGGCAAGTTCGTCTGGCCTGCTACTGCATGCTGGGGAAGGGGTTAGGAGAGCGGCACAGTTAGTATGCGAACAGGAAGCAGGATGGTATGATGCGAAGTTCCTAAGCATGGTGTGGTCGGCCTGAGAGAACGTCCTCTGGCCAGCTACTCCATGCTAGGAAAAGCGTTAGGGGAGTGGCCGAATTAGGATGTAAACTGGAAGCAGGGTGGTATATGATTTTCCTAAATATGGAGTGGTCGGCCTGACGGAAGTTCGTCTGGCCTGCTGCTCCATGCTGGGGAAGAGGTTAGGGGAGCAGCAGAATTAGGATGTGAACAGGAAGCAGTGTGTTATTCGAAGTTCCTAAACATGGAGTGGTCGGCCTGAGGGAACTTCCTCTGGCCAGCTACTCCATGCTAGGAAAGACGTTAAGGGAACCGCAAGGTTAGGATGTAAACTGGAAGCAGCGTGGTATATGATATTCCTAAACATGGAGTGGTCGGCCTGAGGGAAGTTCGTCTGGCCAGCTACTCCATGCTGGGGAAGGGGTTAAAGGAGCGGCAGATTAGGATGTGAACAGGAAGCAGGATGGCATGATGCGAAGTTCCTAAGCATGGTGAGGAGGTCGGCTTGAGAGAACGTCCTCTGGCCAGCTACTCCATGCTAGGGAAAGCGTTAGGGAAGCGGCCGAATTAGGATGTAAACTGGAAGCAGGGTGGTATATGATTTTCCTAAATATGGAGTGGTCGGCCTTAGGGAAGTTCGTCTGGCCTGCTACTCCATGCTGGGGAAGGGGTTAGGGGAGCGGCAGAGTTAGGATGTGAACAGCAAGCAGTGTGTTATGATTCGAAGTTCCTAAACATGGAGTGGTCGGCCTGAGGGAACTTCCTCTGGCCAGGTACTCCATGCTAGAAATGACGTTAAGGGAACCGCAGGGTTAGGATGTAAACAGGAAGCAGGGTGGTATATGATATTCCTAAACATGGAGTGGTCGGCCTCAGGGAAGTTCGTCTGGCCATCTGCTCCATGCTAGGGAAGGGGTTACGAGAGCGGCAGAGTTAGGATACGAACAGGAAGCAGGATGGTATGATGTGAAATTCCTAAACATGGAGTGGTAGGCCTGAGGGAAGTTCGTCTAGCCTGCTACTCCATGCTGGGGAAGGTATTAGGAGAGAAGCAGATTTAGGATGCGAACAGGAAGCAGGATGGTATGATACGAAGATCCTAAGCATGGAGTGGTTGGCCTGAGGGAACGTCCTCTGGCCAGCTACTCCATGTTAGGAAAGGCGTTAGGGGAGCGGCCAAGATAGGATGTGAATAGGAAGCAGTGTGGTATGATATGAAGTTCCTAAACATTGATGGGTAGGCCTCAGTGAGGTTCGGATGGCCCGCTACTACATACTGGGGAAGGGGTTAGGAGAGCAGCAGAGTTAGGATATGAAAATAAAGCAGGGTGTTGTGATTCGAAGTTCCTCAACATGGAGTGGTCAGCCTGAGGGAACTTCCTCTGGCCAGCTACTCCATGCTAGAAAAGGCGTTAATGGAACCGCGGGGTTAGGATGTAAACTGGAAGCAGGGTGGTATATGATATACCTAAACATGGAGTGGTCGGCCAGAGGGAAGTTCGTCTGGCCTGCTACTCCATGCTGGGGAAGGTATTAGGAGAGAGGCAGAGTTAGGATGCGAACAGGAAGCAGGATGATATGATACGAAGATCCTAAGCATGGAGTGGTTGGCCTGAGGGAACGTCCTCTGGCCAGCTACTCCATGCTAGGAAAGGCGTTAGGGGAGCGGCCGAGATAGGATGTGAATAGGAAGCAGTGTGGTATGATATGAAGTTCCTAAACATGGATGGGTAGGCCTTAGTGAGGTTCGGATGGCCCGCTACTACATACTGGGGAAGGGGTTAGGAGAGCAGCAGAGTTAGGATATGAAAAGAAAGCAGGGTGTTATGATTCGAAGTTCCTCAACATGGAGTGGTCAGCCTGAGGGAACTTCCTCCGGCCAGCTACTCCATGCTAGAAAAGGCGTTAGGGGAACCGCGGGGTTAGGATGTAAAGTGGAAGCAGGGTGGTATATGATATACCTAAAGATGGAGTGGTCGGCCAGAGGGAAGTTCGTCTGGCCTGCTACTCCATGCTGGGGAAGGGGTGAGGGGAGCGGCAGAGTTAGGATTAGAATAGGAAGCATTGTGGTATGATATGAAGTTCCTAAGCGTAGATTGGTAGGCCTGAGGGAAGTTCCTCTGGCCAGCTACTCCAGGCTGGGGAAGGGCATAAGGGAGAGTCAGAGTTAGGATGCGAACAGGGAGCAGGATGGTATGATGCGAAGTTCCTAAGCATGGTGTGGTCGGCCTGACAGAACGTCCTCTGGCCAGCTACTGCATGCTAGGAAAAGCGTTAGGGGAGCGGCCGAATTAGGATGTGAACTGGAAGCAGGGTGGTATATGATTTTCCTAAATATGGAGTGGTTGGCCTGAGGGAAGTTCGTCTGGCCTGCTACTCCATGCTGGGGAAGAGGTTAGGGGAGCGGCAGAGTTAGGTTGTGAACAGGAAGCAGTGTGTTATGATTCGAAGTTCCTAAACATGGAGTGGTCGGCCTGAGGGAAATTCCTCTGACCAGCTACTCCATGCTAGGAAAGGCGTTAGGAGAACGGCAGAGTTCGGATGTGAACAGGAAGCAGGATGGTACGATACGAAGTTCCTATACATGAAGTGGTCGGCCTGAGGGAGGCTCCTCTGGCCAGTTACTCTGCTAGGAATGTGGTTAGGGGAGCGACAGTGTTAGGATGTGAACAGGAAGCAGGATGGCATGATGCGAAGTTCCTAAGCATGGTGTGGTCGGCTTGAGAGAACGTCCTCTGGCCAGCTACTCCATGCTAGGGAAAGCGTTAGGGGAGCGGCCGAATTAGGGTGTAAACTGGAAGCAGGGTGGTATATGATATACCTAAACATGGAGTGGTCGGCCAGAGGGAAGTTCGTCTGGCCTGCTACTCCATGCTGGGGAAGGTATTAGGAGAGAGGCAGAGTTAGGATGCGAACAGGAAGCAGGATGATATGGTACGAAGATCCTAAGCATGGAGTGGTTGGCCTGAGGGAACGTCCTCTGGCCAGCTACTCCTTGCTAGGAAAGGCGTTAGGGGAGCGGCCCAGATAGGATGTGAATAGGAAGCATTGTGGTATGATATGAAGTTCCTAAACATTGATGGGTAGGCCTTCGTGAGGTTCGGATGGCCCGCTACTACATACTGGGGAAGGGGTTAGGAGAGCAGCAGAGTTAGGATATGAAAAGAAAGCAGGGTGTTATGATTCGAAGTTCCTCAACATGGAGTGGTCAGCCTGAGGGAACTTCCTCTGGCCAGCTACTCCATGCTAGAAAAGGCGTTAGGGGATCCGCGGGGTTAGGATGTAAACTACAAGCAGGGTGGTATATGATATACCTAAACATGGAGTGGTCGGCCAGAGGGAAGTTCGTCTGGCTTGCTACTCCATGCTGGGGAAGGTATTAGGAGAGAGGCAGAGTTAGGATGCGAACCGGAAGCAGGATGGTATGATACGAAGTTCCTAAGCATGGAGTGGTTGGCCTGAGGGAACGTCCTCTGGCCAGCTACTCCATGCTAGGAAAGGCGTTAGGTGAGCGGCCGAGTTAGGATGTAAACTGGAAGCAGGGTGGTATATGATTTTCCTAAGCATGGAGTGGTCGGTCTGAGGGAAGTTCATCTGGCCTGCTACTCCATGCTGGGGAAGGGGTTAGGGGAGCGGCAGAGTTAGGATTAGAATAGGAAGCATTGTGATATGATATGAAGTTCCTGAGCATAGATTGGTAGGCCTTAGGGAAGTTTGGATGTCCCGCTACTCCTTGCTGGGGAAGGGGTTAAGAGAGCAGCAGAGTTAGGATAGGAAAAGACAGCAGGGTGTTATGATACGAACTTCCTAAACATGGAGTGGTCGGCCTGAGGGAACTTCCTCTGGCCAGCTACTCCATGCTAGGAAAGGCGTTAGGGGAACGGCACAGTTAGGATGTAAATTGGAAGCAGGGTGGTATATGATTTTCCTAAACATGTAGTGGTCGGTCTGAGGGAAGTTCGTCTTGCCAGCTACTCCATGCTGGGGAAGGGGTTAGGGGAGTGGCAGAGTTCGGATGTGAACAGGAAGCAGGATGGTACGATACGAAGTTCCTATACATGGAGTGGTCGGCCTGAGGGAGGCTCCTCTGGCCTGTTACTCTGCTAGGAATGTGGTTAGGGGAGCGACAGTGTTACAATGTGAGCAGGAAGCAGGGTGGTATGATATGAAGGTCTTAAAGATGGAGTGGTAGGCCTGAGGGAAGTTCGTCTGGCCTGCTACTGCATGCTGGGGAAGGGGTTAAAGGAGCGGCAGATTAGGCTGTGAACAGGAAGCAGGATGGCATGATACGAAGTTCCTAAACATGGAGTGGTCGGCCTGAGGGAACTTTCTCTGGCCAGCTACTCCATGCTAGGAAAGGCGTTAGGGGAACGGCATAGTTAGTATGTAAACTGGAAGCAGGGTGGTATATGATTTTCCTAAACAAGGAGTGGTCGGCCTTAGGGAAGTTCGTCTGGCCAGCTACTCCATGCTGGGGAAGGGGTTAGAGGAGCGGCAGATTCAGGATGTGAGCAGGAAGCAGGGTGGTATAATATGAAGGTCCTAAACATAGAGTGGTAGGCCTGAGGGAAGTTCGTCTGGTCTGCTACTCCATCCTGGTGAAGGGGGGGTTAGGAGAGCGGCAGAGTTAGTATATGAAAAGAAAGCAGGGTGTTTTGATATGAAGTTCCTAAACATGGAGTGGTCGGCCTGAGGGAACGTCCTCTGGCCAGCCACTCCATCCTGGGGAAAGGGTTAGGAAAGCGGCATAGCTAGGATGCGAACAGGAAGCAGGATGGTATGATATGAAGTTCCTAAACATGGAGTGGTAGGCCAGAGGGAAGTTCGTCTGGCCTGCTACTCCATGCTGGGGAGGGTGCTAGGAGAGACGCAGAGTTAGGATGCGAAGAGGGAGGAGGATGGTATGATACGAAGTTCCTAAACATGGAGTTGTCGGTCTGAGGGAACGTCCTCTGGCCAGCTACACTATGCTGTGGAAGGGTTTAGGAGAGCGGCATAGTTAGGATGTGAACAGGAAGCAGAATGGTATGATACGAAGTTCCTAAACATGGAGTGGTCGGTCTGAGGGAGGTTCCTCTGGTCTGTTACTCTGCTAGGAAAGTGGTTAGGGGAGATCCACATTTAGGATGTGAGCATGAAGCAGTGTGACACGAAATGAAAGTCCTAAACCTGGAGTGGTAGGCCTGGGGGAAGTTCGTCTGGCCTGCTACTCCGTCCTGGGGAAAAGGGGGGGGGGTTAGGAGAGCGGCAGAGTTAGTATGTGAAAAGAAAGCAGGGTGTTATGATATGAAATTCTTAAACATGGAGTGGTCGGCCTGAGGGAACGCCCTCCGGCCAGCCACTCCATCCTGGGGAAGGGGTTAGGAAAGCGGCATAGCTAGGATGCGAACAGGAAGCAGGATGGTATGATATGAAGTTCATAATCATGGAGTGGTAGGCCAGAGGGAAGTTCGTCTGGCCTGCTACTCCATGCTAGGAAAAGCGTTAGGGGAGCGGCCGTATAAGGATGTAAACTGGAAGCAAGGTGGTATATGATTTTCCTAAGTATGGAGTGGTTGGCCTGAGAGAAGTTCGTCTGGCCTGCTACTCCATACTGGGGAAGGGGTTAGGGGAGCGGCAGAGTTAGGATGTGAACAGGAAGCCGTGTGTTATGATTCGAAGTTCCTAAACATGGAGTGGTCGGCCTGAGGGAACTTCCTCTGGCCAGCTACTCCATCCTAGGAAAGGCGTTAAGGGAAGCTCTGGGTTAGGATGTAAACTGGAAGCAGGGTGGTATATGATATTCCTAAACATGGAGTGGTCGGCCTGAGGGAAGTTCGTCTGGCCAGCTACTCCATGGTGGGGAAGGGTTAGGGGAACGGCAGCGTTAGGATGTAAACTTGAAGCAGATTGATATGATATGATGTTCCTAAACATGGAGTGGTTGGCCTGAGGGGAGGATCCTCTGGCCTGCTACTCAATGCTAGAGAAGGGGGTTAGGGAAGCTGCAGAGTTTAAATGTGAACAGGAAGCAGAGTGGTATGATAGGAAGTTGCTAAACATGGAGTTGTCGGCCTGAGGGAGGTTCCTCTTGCCTGTTACTCTACTAGGGAAGTGGTTAGGGGAGCGCCAGAGTTAGTATATGAGCAGAAAGCAGGGTGGTATGATATGAAGGTCCTAAACATGGAGTGGTAGGCCTGAAGGAAGTTCGTCTGGCCTGCTTCTCCATGCTGGGGAAGGGGTTATGAGAGTGGCAGAGTTAGTATATGAAAAGAAAGCAGGGTTTTATGATACCATGTTCCTAAACATGGTGTGGCCGGCCTGAGCGAACGTCCTCTGGCCTGCTACTCCATGCTAGAGAAGGTTAGGGAAGCTTCAGAGTTAGAATGTGAACAGGAAGCAGAGTGGTATGATACGAAGTTCCTAAACATGGAGTGGTCCGCGTGAGAGAGGTTCCTCTGGCCTATTACTCCATGCTCGAGAAGAGGTTAGGAGAGCGGCAGATTCAGGATGTGAAGAGGATGCAGCGTGGTATGATATGAAGGTCCTAAACATGGAGTTGTCTGCCTGAGGGATGTTCGTCTGATCAGCGGTTCCTTGCTGGGAAAGGGGTTAATGGAGTGGCAGAGTTAGTATGTGAACAGGAAACATGGTGGTATGATATGATTTTCCTAAGCATGGAGTAGTCGGCCTGAGGGAGGTTCCTCTGGCCTGCCACTCCATGCTGGGGAAGGGGTTAGGAGAGCGGCAGAGTTAGGATGTGAAAGGAAGGAGGTTGGTGCGATATGAAAGTCCTAAACATGGAGTGGTGTGCCTGAGGGAACTTTCTCTCGCCTGGTACTCCACGCTTGGGAAGGAGTTAGGGAAGCGGCAAAGTTAGGATGTGAACAGGAAGCAGGGTGATATGATATGAAGTTCGTAATCAGAATCGGAATTATTTTACTACTAAACCACTTTCATTTTCGTTTCCCATGCATCGTGACACCATGACATGGAAGATGTCCTTCTAGGTGAAGTACAGCACGATGTTCTGGCACTCATTCCGTTTTGCTCGGCAGTCTGGTATAACGCTACATAATGGATCGTATATATATATATATATATATATATATAGTTGCGGGATTTCGAGTTCCTGGCAATTTTGCTTATTCATATGAAAAATTCACGTTGAAGAACGTTATACAGCTTTTTTCGACGATCTGGCTTTTATATATATATATATATATATATATATATATATATATATATATATATATATATATATATATATAAATCTAACAAGTCGGCCTGAATCTAAATATTGAGCAAATTGCGCGGATTATAGGGAAGGAGAATGAGAGTGTAACAGTTTGTTTTCCTGTCGTTTTCCTTTCGCATTTCCGAAGATTTCTCACTGTTTTCGTTGTTTCCCCACTCGCTTTCTTCGGTTAAGTTTCGCTCAGCGGTTTCTAAGCATTCCCGATCATCACATGCCTTGGCGCTACAGTGCTCTCAGTAACGAAGCACCTGGTGTGCGAAGAAGAAGGGTGGAAGGGGGAGGAGCGGAAGCCGGAATTGTCATAAACTGCAGCGAAGGTAAACGAGGAAAGAAGCCACGCGGGAGGGAAGCGAGAACGTGACGACGCGGGAGATAAACGGTTGTCGCAAAATAGCCTCTCACGTCGTCGACACCGCCTTCGAGAGCACGGCAGCGAGCCCCGGATGAGTGAACGAGAACCCCGGGTGCGGCGTGGGTATAGGGTCTGTCTTCAAGCGCGCGCTCAAGAAAGCCGACTGCCACGGTTTTCGACAGCCGCCCGCGGCCGACCTTCACAACAGCAGCAAGGAAGAGGAAGGCACGGAAGCTCGCGAGTCCCCCTTCAGTTAACACCTCAAGCGAAAAATAGCTGGTGGGAGAAGCCGAGCTCTCGTTCCTTGAAAGGGACGACAACGTAACAGGACTAAAGTCAGTGACGACCTATAAGAATGCGATGGTAAGTACACCGCTGTCCAACTACCGAGGGAATTTGTATAGATACGCGAGCGAATCACGTTCGCTCATTTTCGTGGCGTCCCGGTGGTGGAGGCAAAGTTCTTTCATATCGGCCTCCCTCCGCGGGAACAATTTTTTTGCAGGATGCAGGCAGAGAGGGCAGAGACGGGGCAATTTTGTAGGTGAAGGGTACACTGAATTGTTTCGTTGTCACCGAATATAAGTGCTCGTTAGGACCTCGGCCTCGTGAGCCTATAGCCCCGTGCTCAATCATGCACCGTTGTGCCTAGGACAATTGGTATCATCGAGTTACGATAAGTCTACCTTTCATGCTCCATACATGCATGTTATTATCAGACCAAAGTCGATTCGAATCAATTTGCTCTAATAGGCATTTGCTTACCTTAGAAAAGGAAAAATGAAAGCCTGATGTGTCACCCAACAGAGCATTGCATGCGAGAGCATCGGCGTGAGAAAAACTCGGTCATCAGTGAATGCTGTATTGCATGAATTAGGGCTAATAACGACGACAATTATGATGACGACGTAGACAACCGGGCTTGCACAAGATGTGGACGTCGACGTCAATGACGTCAAAACAAGGAGGGGAACACTACGATGGCGCCACGACGATGTCGGAAAGGCCAAAGTTGTATTAATGAATGTGCAACCGTTCGCACGACACAACCCCACGGTCTTATAGTAGGCGGAAAGGAATAACAATAACAAATTGATGAGGATGTTCTTGATCATGAAGATGATGGTTGTGGGGGGGGGGGGGGGAGTGGCGGTCGTGGTCCTTATTTATGGCACATACCCATTACGAGGGACTGGCAAACTATATCAAGCGTCCAGGAGGAGGCAGAAGACTGCCTATTACACTTCAAGGAGGTGGCGGGGGGGGGGGGAGAAAAAGCAAAATGAAGGATACTAGAAACAAAGAATAACGAGTATTTGAAAACGAATTTGACGAACTCCACATAAATTACAGAAAGAGTGTGTTTTTTCAAAGAATTAGGTTTCAAGAACTGGACGAAGTGTTGTTTGGCCTACTTCTACTGCCAAGAAAAGTTTACGGGATGCACATGAACAATGATACCTGCATCAGATGCCAAAAAATCGCCTGAAAGTACTATTAAATCGCGCAGCTGTAAAATGGATGTTGCGACAAGAACTAAAGCTGCACCGTAGCATTTTTACAGCTACAGTGCCACCAGCACAGAGCTTCCTCTATTTTGCTCATTTTCTAATGAATTAACGACCGATCATTACCACTGCATGGTTACTGCCCTCCTTGACATCGTTAACAGTTCTTCGAAGTAGTGCACGCATGTCCTTGTATATGGCTCTGGAACACAGCATGTAAATATGGGAACACCGGATGGATGGATGGATGGATGGATGGATCGATGGATTGGTGTTATGAGCGTCCTCTTTGGAACGGGGCGGTGGGTTGCGCCACCAAGCTCTTGCTTTTATACAGCGTAATATCCTACCTAGGTTAAAAAAGAAAAAGAGAGCAGCCCGCGATGAATTCCCGTAACCATATTTTCAGACCCCTATTGTGAACTTTGTTTTTGAACGTCTCAGTTTTTTGTCCATTCCTTACTTTTCTTCCACCAATATTCCAATCGCCTCTTACTAATCTCTAACGCGGACATGTTTACTTTCCCCTGGCTCTCGCTGAACCTTAAGGTTTCAAGGAGGCCGGTGGTGCCTAAATCGACCGCTGGGCTTCGCATTCTAATGAAACATGCTCCATCGTTTACCTAGCTTTACCGCGGCAAGCACATGCTTCTTCATTCTTATATCTCGCTTTATAGGTGCGTGTTCTAAGGCATTCTTATCTCGCTTCGAAAAGTAACGAGCTTCTCCTTAAGTTATCATAAATTCCGGTCATGGCAGGAGAGCGCCATCTATTTTTATCAAGAAGAAACGCACCTACAGGCTCATGGCCTCCGAGCGCCGCACAGTGTCCACGCCTGGCGTTTTATCTCGGAGGTACGAGAATGTTCAAAGGCGGTCCTACCAGGTGGCAGTAACAATAAAAGTTCGTCAAAGATTCGTAAGAGTTACTGTGCATGGCTTCCTTCAAAGTTCGTTAACCAAGAGCATGGAAGAGAGATGCTGCGTGCCTCAGGGGCAGTTTTAGACTCTTTAAGCTTTTTCAGACTTACCGCATGATAAATACTTACACACACCTAGGTAATATTCGCTTGCGATAACGGCAAAACGAAACAGGTAAGTAGACTGCGCTTAAACCGAAATGGAAGGGACAGAAATATACGTTCCGTTTATCCGCAGTGTAATTCGAGCGGTGGACACAATAATCACCAAAAATAGTTTTTATTCGAAAAGCGTCGGAATGTTTTACTGCGCTCTGCGTCTATTATTCTAAGTTCCTTTGCGCGTGTTGGTGTTCGTGAAGAAAATCCCGATGATTGTGCACAGTCCTTGCATTCGAAATGGCGTTGCAGACAAGTGCGTCTCTTGTCCGTCACGTCCGGATCAGTAACGCGTCGTGGATCAGTTAATATCTATGCCGTCGTCATTTTAATCATCGTTTTCGCCACGACATTCACCGATGATATCTTCAACTGCCTCTTCAAAGCCGGTAACGAAGGCATCGTCTCAGGTCTCTTATTCCTGGCGGTACGTGGGAACGAAGAAGTAATGACAGCTTGGCTGCAGGATCCTGCCTACTTCGTAGGGCTCTCTTCTTGCTCGGGGATAATTATAGCAAAGTCCTCATGACGGAGACACCATTGCAACTTTGACATGTTTAATTTGCATAAGCTTTCCCGCAACTGCCTGATTGATCTAGATTTTTCCCCCCGTTATTATAGCATCAACATTATATATGTATGGTGGATTTTGGCCGCCTGCATATATGCCGGTGATGTAGGTAGTTGTTCCACTTGAAGTTCCGTTTAAGCGGAGTTTACAAAAACATAGGTTGCGCTGAGTCGAAGTTTGCAAACGTTGAGCCGATGAGCGCCCCCCCCCCCAAATTTTAATTTATTGGTTTATATATATATATATTTCTTTTAAAATACCTTACACACTCTTAGAGACATTGTGCTAAGTGGGGGGGGGGGGGGGGGTGTAGATGTGCAGGTAATGTGACGGCACCAATAAAATAATACCAGTAGTACCAACCCAAAACGTATATAGCAAGAATAAAAGGCAAGTAACGCACATTATATACATAAGTGGTTACAAAAAACTCTTAAAATAAACGCGAAACAATGGAATTTGAAACGTAATAATAATAATAATAATAATAATAATAATAATAATAATAATAATAATAATAATAATAATAATAATTGTAATAATAATAAAACAAGATACACGGATGGGTCATGCATACAGATTTACTTGCGCCACGCCCTGCAGCGTATCGTGTTAAAACGTTTCGTCGCGATCGAACGTTTACGCTAATGCGCGTATTTTGTACGCTACATATACTCCAACACTCGATCTAATATAAAAGAAATGCTCTTCTCGTGCTTTGTACCGCAGAAACAACGTAACTCCATTATGCGTTAAATTAGCAATGACTAAGGACCAAAGCAGGAAAGTAACATTTGTTCAAAAGGATGGAAAGTATGTCGCGTTGGTACGGTAAGATACTCATGGATTGTAGCGCGAAGTGACACTCCCAGAGACTAGAAGCAGACAGGACGAGCGTTCGTCCTGTCTGCTTCTAGTCTCTGTATGTGTCACTTCGCGCTGCAATCCAAGTTTACGTTTACGGTTGTTATACATTTATAAAGAGCCATCAAGGACGGCTGCTGAGTGGAAAGAAAAAAAATGCTTTTCATGTCAAACAATCTTATAGAATGGGCTCATGCTAGGATTATTCAATATTAGCGTGTCTGATACGACTACAAAGCGCATAAACCTCTCAAACCAGCTGTACAGTCTCGCTACTACAGAGCAAATATATTTACGGTCGGCAACAAAAGTTTCCAGGACGTGGGTTCTCATGACAAGTGTGAATGTCTTCTCTGTTAAGGAGTGACTTTTCTCTAATCTCACAGATCGCTCAGCGTAGATCGCAAAAGCGAACTACAGAGGTACTTTGAATTTGTGCCACAACCTGTACGAAAGGGGTGTTACATCCGAGCCGCCCACCTCACCACCACCTAAGGATGTCTGCTCCTGATCGTAGGGTCCCAGTTAGACAACACTGAACACATCAAGTTACACATATTTCTGACAGGCAGGCTTCACACTTCTTGAGCCGCAGAGCAAACTTACCGATAAAAATTAAAAGCAACAAAGCGAGAGTATACGTGGCCGAGCTTCGCGGGAATTCAGCTTTTCCTGACAAATCTTGGATCCGCGGCAAACATTTGTAGCCGATTGCAAATGAAGATAGTTACTTGTTCGTGTTAGACGCTGTGATTTCGTGCTTGTGATGGGTGCACCGGCGAAACAACCCTTATTTGCGCAGCCTTATTGCGCGCTACGATTCCCAACTAACAAAGAACGGCGCCGCTGAACAGTCACCTCTGTAGCGATGACGATTAGGTCAGCAAAAGATCTGCAGCGCTCGATCAAAGAGGTTTCGTAACTCTTCGTAAATCACGTGATAGCACAACTCCATCGCACGTTTCTGGTGCTATTTACACACGGCTCCGTACGGTGCCGTCGCGATTTCTTGCATGCAATGGCTTTGGAACGTGCCCAGCTTTTAGTTCCTTTAAAACGTAACGTAGCAATTCCGTATAAAATAACATTAACCTGATCCTAGAAGCCGCTGCCAAACATCAGTTATGCCACGGAACTTGCCAGGATGTCTCATTGCGCGGTGATCGTCGTCATGGCTGTGGTAAATTTACTACCTTCAGTTATGATTTTTCAATACAAAAGCGAATTACAGGTGAAACACGTAGGAGTAAGCTTTCTGGTATTTTTTTAGCCTTTACGGTTTAAAGCGAAAACGCCAAACCTGCGTTGTAGTTACGACTTTGCCGATGATGGTTACGGTTCAGGTTTTTCCTTCTCCCGTCACGGGACTTCCGGTACCACCGTTTCGTTCCCGGAAGTACCGGACACTGTTGAGGTGCGCGAAACGCCTATAAGCGCCCTCCCTTGGTGGGCGTCCGCTCGTCGCTGCGCAAATCAACGGGCACCACCGTTAACAAAAATACTGTATGATCTTAATGGAAAGCACAATTTCTAGCTATGATTTCGATGGATACTTGAAGAAGGTCGATTCTGGAACACGTTAAGAATGTTTGAGCTCTGTAGCGATAGATAGATAGATAAACTTTATTAAAAGAATAATCAGAAAAACTGCGAATGGTCGGGGCCCCTTGATAGGGCTCCGCTGGCTCTTGCCATCTTCTCAGCTCTCTTTATCAGCTTGAGCTGGTTGTCGAGGGCCGAGCTGGACAGCAGTGCCTCCCATTGCTCCCTCGTGGTGTTCGTGTCTGGGAGTTCTGTGTTGTGTAGTGTGCACTCCCACGTAATGTGGTATAGTGTTAAAGCTGCACGTACCTGAGCTGTTGGACGGGATCAACTGCCCGTGGACCAACTACCCGAGGGACCTCATCTACCGTTGTTTTCCTTCATTATTGGACACCAATTCAAGAAAGGGTAAAAGTAGAACAAGATATATTGCTGTGAGTGATTCTTCTCAAGTACAACAGCGTTCATGAGATGTTCCAAGAGAAAAATGTTCCTTGAGCATTAGCAGATTTATCGCTGACTTTGGCGGGTCACTGGCCGCCATAGCAGAGGAACCTCCTAAGCCTGCCCTTGAAGTTGGCCCACTTCTTGATGATGGCGTAGAGGACGTTGCCCGGACAAGTGGTGCAGTTGGCGTCTCGGTGACCATGCAGTGAGTACCCTTCCTGGATCATTCCCTACGTCCATGAGAGATAGAACCAAGGAAATGAGGCGAGTATTTTTTTTCATTAAAAAATCCTGGATTAAAAATAATACCGATAAACATATTCCTGCATATACCCTAGAGGCTGACTGGCGAATCGCCAGTCGGCCTCTTTATATAATGAATTCTTGTTCTCTTGCAACGATCTAATAGAATATCACCTTTGCTTTCTACATAATAATCTTCAACCCTACTTTTACACTTTCTCGGTTAGTGTACTAAATCATTTGTTCCAACACATACTCATCGTTGCTGAATAGGATCGTGTCATCTGCAAACCGAAGGTTGTTGAAATATTCGCCGTTGATCCTCGCCCCTAATTCTTCCCAGTCTAGTAGTTAGAATACTTCTGATAGGCATACAGTAAAGGACATTAAAAATATTATGCCTCCTTCCTTGACCCCTTTCTTGAGAGGTTTTTCTCCGCATTTCCTGCGGAGAGTTAGGGTAGCCGTGGAAATTTCGAAGATATTTGCTGAAATATTCACGTACACTTCCTGTGCTTCTCTAACACGCAACGTCTTCATGACTGCTGACATCTCTGGTGAATAAAATGCCTTTTCTTAATCCATGAAAGCCATATGGATTGGTTGCCTGTACTGCAGAGAGGTTGGTGGTACGGTGAGGGTACAGTTGAAAATACAGTGTTCACGGAAATAATGAACACCAGCCGCGGCAGCTTAGGGACTATGGCGCTGCGCTGCTCAGCACGATGTTGCGGGTTCGATCCGGGCCATGTTTTCATGGGGGCGACATGTAGATGCGCCCGTATACTTTGAGTTTGGTGCACGGTAAAGAAAATTCGGGCGCCGAACTTGATCTGGCGCCTCCCACTACGGCATGCTTCATAATCTGATAATTATTTTAACAAGTACAACCCTGGTATCTTTTGTTTCGTTTGCCTCTTCACTGCAGAGTGACAAAAGGAAGCACTACGTGGCATTAACGTCAAGGACAAACGGACGCAGCAAACTAAGTTCCGTGCTTTCAAGTTACCGCAGCAGTAAAAAAGATGCACGAGTACAAAATGATGCGTTTACGCGCCGCTTCACTTATCGTCTGAATTAACTAACCACGTATTCGCACGCATGCGCATCGGTGGAAAGGCTGTATACCACTCGCAACGTACCTCCCTGACGCCGCAGGAGATCAGCCTCTTGGCCGCAAGCAGCATCTTTTGGCTTGGCTTGGCTCGGTTGAAGTCTCCCACGAAGGAGATGGCGATGGCCACGCGATTGTAGCCATGTGTATGGGCGCCTTCGCGTCCGAAGCCACGGCCCTCGTAAATGAAGCCGTCACCGCCCACCAGAAAGTTGTAGCTGATATCTGGCCAGCCTGTGGGCAACATTTAACGGCCTCTGATGTAATGTAACCCAATTATGCGTTAACGAACATTCGGCAATTGGGAATGGAAGCATATAGAAGCGCTGTGTATTCGATTTCGCTTTCGAAGGGAACGGCACTTATGTGTGATTACACTCTAGAATATCATAGTTGCAGTCGACATATTTATTATTCAATACGAATATTCTTTTTAATAATTCGTACTAAAAGGGAATGATTCAGTAGTGTACTTGAAACAAACGGGCGTTTTATCCGTGGAATGGAAATACACACCGAGTCAGTCTAACTGTAAACGTATTCAGAAGCTCTGCATAATATTGAGAACGATTCAAAAATTATTTTAAAACGATTCCATTATGTGCACTCTTATTTTGGATTTCTAGTCCATGTGCTGCCTTAAGCGATTTTATTGTATTTTGCGTTTTCACGATTCGAATAGCTTACAGTTGGCTGTCATCCCATTGGGTTCGTGTTCGGCTCAGTGTTGTCGTTTGCCACTTTTCATTCGCATCATGCCACATGTTTGTATATATATATATTTGATTCGTGCACTGTCATTGTTATTTGATCAGTATCTAACTCAGATTGAAAACCGGAGCTCGCAGACTTCTCTACATGTGGCAAGATGTAGTTGTCGATACCGGTTTTCTTGTGGTTCTTGCGAGAAAGCTAGTGTGTTTGATCGATTATATGCTCTTTTCTTGTAGATTAAAGCTGAACCCCATTATGATACAACTGTAAAAAGTGAGATGAAGTTTAAAGATTGAAGCTCGAAGTTTCATCGTTTCGCAAGCCAAAACAAGCATACATTTTGAGCAGTGCATTAGAAGGCTCCAAAGTAGAACTGCCCGGGGGACCTCCTGTTTCACAATGCATGCAAGGTAATGGTCTAAACTGCAGCATGATGCATCGAACGAGCGATGACACACCGCTGAATTTTATATACGTGCTAAATCACAAGATAAAAACAATAAAATACAGAACTGCTCATGAAAAAGGTATTTCATTTCATATTCAGATATTTCAACAAACGAAATCAGGCACTCACATACGCAGAAGAAAAAAAAGATTGTTAATTGGGCTAAAAAGAATGCTTTACATATAAACTTCGGCAGACAGAACTTAGTGTTAATTTTTCGGTTAGCATGGAATGCTTCTAAACTAGTGACAAGGGAATCTATAGGGGAATCTGAAGAGAGCCAAGACTGAAGTATTATTCTGTACATTATCAAATTCTGCCTTATTTTTTCAGATTCTTGACTGGCGGAGGTTTTGAGCCAATAAAAGACTCCGTAGCAGTCTTCCTGGCCAATCAGAGCTGACAAGATGGTGAATTGGATAATATGGCGGAATTTCGCAACGTAGAGTATCACCCCCGATGCATACAGATATGTAATGACATCTTAGGCAAGTCGTTGTACATCCTCCTGCAGCACTATACATATGCCAGATATTGTCAAAGCGAAGTTTTATTGCTAACACAAGCCGGTCTGAATGGCGATAGCTGTAATCCTGAATATCATTTTAAAGGTCTTATATACTGGGCGTCCCAACTATCATGCACCAAGATTTTTTTAAAAATATGGAAATGCCACGTAGCTTGCCACAGCCAAGGTAATGTTTGCCGTCACTTGGGGATATTCAGATTATTTTTTTTGCATTACGCCTACTTACATAATTAGTCTTAATTAATTAATCAATAAACGTATAAAATGTCATAATTAGATGAAAAGCGTCAGTGGGAAAATTCAAGAGCAACATGAAAAACTCCCGATAGAGCTTTTTGTTGCTCAATACGTGAGCGTGAAAGGAGCCCGCGAATAGGCACAAAATTTCCGCGCGACTGGCCGCTCGTGGCACTTTGCGTGTATTCGCAAGCTTCTTTCACTCTCTACAAAACATTTTTTACGTAGCACGTATTGAGCAACAAAAAGCTGTATCGGGAGTTTTTCATGTTCCTCTTCAATTTTCTCATGGACTCTTTTAATCTAATTATAGCATTTGATAAGTTGGTTAATTAATTAAAACTAGTTATGTAAATAGGTGGCATGCAAAAAATAATCCGAGTATTTCCAAGTGACGGCAAACAACATTACCTTGGTTCGGTCCAGCTACTTTGCATTTGCATATATTTAAGTTTTGGTGCATGATAGCTGGGACCACCCTTATATATATATATATATATATATATATATATATATATATATATATATATATATATATAGTCATGTAATACAGCAGCTTGAACGCCGTAACTATGATGTATCAATCTTTTTTAAAAATTCTTCCTAACTGCCGCGCCAATCCGACTTCGCAAACCGCAGAGTTAATGGCGGCGTCCGCGGATAAATGACGATGCTTCACACT
The DNA here is from genome assembly GCF_050947875.1 of Dermacentor variabilis. Taxonomy (NCBI): domain Eukaryota; kingdom Metazoa; phylum Arthropoda; class Arachnida; order Ixodida; family Ixodidae; genus Dermacentor; species Dermacentor variabilis. Next base: position 146,502,679 of record NC_134574.1, on the reverse strand, counting down.
TTGAGCGAAGCTGGCAGACTTCTTTAAACCATACACTTTAATTTCGCTGACAAGCGTGCGGTAGTTTCGTGGAAAGCCTTTCAAAAAGAAGCCTTACGGTTGGTGTCCATGTGCTGTTTCTGGTAGTTTCGCACGAGTCCGCTGCAACTGGTCGTGTGCTTGCACTGTGGTCCCGCGGTGTGGTGGATGAAGACATGCTCGGCTCGGGGGTTTTTCATGGCCACCTCTACTCTCGGAGGCCTCGCACCCCAACCACTGCGGGAGACGATCATGACTCCCGGACATTGCAGGGCACCTGGGGGGTTAAGACTGTAGTTAGGGCGAGGCTTTAGCTCGGGGCCAACTCCCATTCCCCTAATTCGAATGCACGTGAGACGTGGAAATGCCCTCGTTCGACGCCTGCTGAGAAAATTTGAATCAAATCTGTTAAATTCAGAGAGAAATACGATTTCTGCTGTCTGTGTGGAAGCAGAATTCATGACGTCATTGCTCTTCGCGAGGATTTCCGGAAACCTTAAAGAAACACCAAAGAAAAGCAGTAAGTCAGTTTAGAGTGATAAAATATACTCTTTCAATATTCTATGTTAAATAATTTTCCGCTAAAAATTTGATTATTGCAAGGGAAAGTGAAGGTCAAAGTTCAGTTTCTTCTCAAGTTTTGCGCTGAAACCTGAGCACACGGATGCCAGAATGACGTCACGAATTTCACATCTTTTTTTGTCATTGAATCGTTGTGGCTCAATAAACGCCGTTGAAACTTGGTATGTTTAGTATTCGACCTCTCTAGAGTACAATGTCGTTCAACTATAGTGATTATTCAAAATAAAGAAGGATCTTTCATTCAAGTAGCGGTGCGTCCAGCGAAAGTCTCTCTGCCAATCCCAACAGCTTCTAAGGTGTCCAAATAGTATGATGGGCTGCATCGTCGTAGTTGCCCTTAACATCAAGGAATACGACAGCAGTGATTATTATAGGTGTTTCCAGGACTGGACAGGTGTTTCAAAGTCAAAAGCGTTATGTATCGATGGGTGTCCGCGTCGAAATCCAGGCTCTACCTATGGTTACGCGTTGTTAAATTCCAAGTACTACACTAACCGTATCAGGATCATTATCGCTGTTACCTTGCCGGCGCATCTCTGGCCAGTGCTATTGGATGGTAAGATGACGGTTTCAAGGTATATTTGCCAGCCAAGTAGGGACCAAACCGTCACGTCACAATGCGTTGTATAGGCCAAGTAGGGCATCTAGGGCTGCTTGGCCAAGGTTTGCAAGCGCAGAGTATATGACACTGTCAGGTCTTGGTGACGAAGAACGCCTGCACCCACCTAGCAGCAAGTGCAGCCACCACTTATTCCATGGCAAAAGGGGCCTCCATACGCGGATATAGAGAGCCAGGAGTAAAAATAGCGACAGGTTTGCAAGGCTAGAGCTTCTGGCCGGCGATCCTTGGGCAGTATACCCTTCTGTTACGTCGACTAATTGGCGTCCTTGACAGAGGACTAGAGCTGTAATTAAATGAATGGCGCTGTTGAGGAGCTGTTCGAAGTCCGCGAACTGTTCTCAAGAAAACCGACCGATCGATTCTTACGCGGATTAAGAGGCCCACGAAAAAGATTTTTCAATGTTGATTTTTACCAGCGCAGCAAGGCGACACTGAGTTTTCTTTTAAATGCAGCTGGGCCTCTCTAAGGTCGCAAACAGATTTAGTCCGTTTGAATCATCGCTCCACCCGCCGGCGGATGGCGAGAAGGCGCTGTATTTCCGCCTCAAGGATATCTGTGTGTTTCGCCAGTGGTCGACATGAACGCCTAGTATCAACATGTGCACGGCCTTTGCGAAATGAAATTTCAGTGTCGGCGAAAAACCCTTCGCGGCATGCGCTTTCCATTAGTGGTTTAAACACGGAGCAATCTATTGTTTGTTGCAGATTTCATGAAGTCGCTTTGGCAAGACCCTGTATCTTAAGATAGGTGGAAATGTGTTCGCTTCCGAGGGTTTCTCTATCTGCAGACGAGTGGGCGCTGTCTGTGAGACATCGCGATAAGAAAGCTAGGCCTAAACGGCTGATGTATACGTACGGCTGCGAAGAAATGAGAGACCACCCACCTTGGTGGCTTAGTGGCTATGGTGTTGCCATGCTAAGCCCGTGGTCGCGGGATCAAATCCGGGTCGCGGTGGCCGTATTTCGATGGAAGCGAAATGCGAAAATGGCCCGTGTCACGTGCATATGGGGGCGCGTTAAAGATGCCCAGGTGGTCAAAATTAATCCGGAGTCCCCCCCACATACGGCGTGCTTTGTAATCAAGTCGCGATTTTAGAGCGTGAAACCTCAAAATTTATTTAAAGAAATGACAGACTATTCTATTGATTATACAGCAAAGTTTGTGGTTACAGGCAATCTAGTATTCTTCCTTTAGAATTTACCTTGGAGCTTCCCCAATTCAAATGATGCGTGGTATAGTGCTCAACAACAATCCATAGGCTAGAGGAACCAGCTAAAATGTCTATCTGTCTGTCTCTTAACACAACTTGATGAAGAAAGGTGAGCGCTCACTATAGTAAACGTAAGCTTGTTTTTTCCCGGTCAAGCAGACATACTGTCATGAGGTCGCACTGGATGAAGAACATATGTGAGCTTGCACTTTAGGTAGTGATAACTTTGCTAATGTCATTTTACAAGTCAATGACACAAAAGATATAGAGCCGGTTGGCTTTTTTGTAGGTTCGGTGCACAGAGAACGACAATGGTAGCTCGATTGTTCAAAACGTATTGGCGAAAGTTGTAAATACGCTACTTATGTCCGCGGGCTTTTCCACTGCCAAATAAACGCTTCCTTGATTTGTCTGAGGAACGGAGGCGGTAGAGCCATACTGTTTGCTATTTGAGGTTCGCAAGAACAGGATATCCTGGCCGTCCAATACTTTCAGTGCATGCATGTGCCAGTTATCATCACGCGAACGACTTTCATTAGAGACTTGCTGATTTCGATGACTTGCTTATCTTGATGGGGGCGAAATGCGGAAACACCCGTGTACTTAGATTTAGGTGCACGTTAAAGAACCCCAGGTGGTCCAAATATGCGGAGTCCTTCACTACGACGTGCCTCATAATCAGAAAGTGGTCTTGGCACGTAAAACCCCATAATTTAACTTAATTTTCAGTTTGGTGCTCTTTACCTTGTACTCGATCTGCGGCGTCATTGGTGCGTCTGTAATCCACTGTGGGCCGTTGTTGCGCTGGAGGCCGTAATGCCGGAAATACCGTCACGCATTTCCAGTAGATGTATTCACTCCGTCACTAGCCACCACGTATTTAATGCGGGTAACCGGTTCGCGTGCACCAGCTGGAGGGAAAATTGTCTTTCATTCAACGGGATCAGTACTATCAAGAGACGAAGACCGTTTAGGTGGGCACGACGCCGGCGCACTTTGGCGCTGGCCTCTTCGTGTGTTAAGTTGTCTCTCACCATTTGTTTGGGGACTTTCAGCTCTTTGTTTTTTGTCGTGCAGTTTCTCGACGAGGTTTCATGGGTATTCAGAGGAATTGGTGCAGTTAAAGTCAATTGCATGATGAACGTCTGCATTGTGCCGCCCAGGGCATTTTAGGTACGCGGTAGAATTCTGGCATATACCACTGAGCATCCTGATCATTGACTGTATACTCACTATATGCACATAACGCTGCTCCGTTATTGACGTCACCTGCGATACTATTCTCTCCGGTGTTAATTCTCACATCTGTACTCTCACTCGATCGGAAGAAGGGCCCTTAGTGATCCACATAGTGCTTGCCTGTTATGGCGATTCAGGCTGTCGATTGGCGTCTCTGACATGACGCGGATGGTGTGGACCGTAGCAGCATTCTTTTCTATCTCCGTCGGTCTTTGCTTAAGACCATAGAGCAGTAACAATTCTCCTCTTTTCTTTTCGCCATGCAACTGTCAAGAAGTCACCGTCGTCCGACACATTTTCTTCTGAAGTAAAACACAGCAGGGTGTCCTCGATGTCTGCGTCACTCGTGAGGTGGTTGCGCTTCCTCGGAGCACTCGATGGTGTGACATCTGTCTCGTCCGAACGCCTAGATGACTTCCCTTCCATCGCCGAAAACGCCCCAAAACACTCGTAAAAATGAGAGAAGTAGAAAGCGGGGTTCCACGCAAGATTCACTAGGCCGTTTATATGGACACAAAAAAGAGGGAGAGAGAGATTACCTGTTTCAACGAGCCCGTTCGCAAGCAGCACAAATGCGACCGCATTGAGCGCGGTGAGTTCACGTGCCATGGTGAGCTAGCTCTCCGGGGGCCTTCCTCGATCTGACGAGTTCGCAGCTGTTGAACTTTGATGTCGTTCACGGGTACAGCTGCTACGCTTCCAATATGCAGAAGTTGTCACGCAAAGCTTCCACACTGCCCCCTTGAATCCAGAGACTTTTAAACCAAATGCTCGCTCGGAGATATTATGAGCTAATCGGAAATGCAGAACCAATAAACAAAGAGGATTCACGACAAGTGCTGGTGATAGCTATCCCCTAGCGCACACAGTGCCTTGTTGGTGGAGCGTCGCGCACAGATCTGTTTGAGACAAATAGACTTTATCGTACAGATTAGGTACATTGTGGGGCATGTTTATTCACAAGCATGACGCCAAAAGTTACGTAAGTCTGATTCGCGGAGGGCAGCATCCTGAAAATATACGCCGAGAAATTACCTCAGCGTGATTCGAGGAGGACCATGCCTTTAAACTTGGCAGGACAAAAAAAAAACTGCTAATATCTAAACGGGGACAGCCTGGGGCTCAAAAAAAGGCGACAACTGGACGATCTAGAATATGTCGGGCACAAGACAACACAAGACAAGACAACACCCTGAGATCCTGGAAGCGTATCCATATCGCGTGGGAAAAAGAAAATACCCTCTGCGACAGCCAGCCATCCGTGGCCCTTCTTGAAAAAAAAATTGCCTTTGTGTATATCGATAATACAGTGCGCAATCTGTCACTTCTTAGTGCATTTTGGAGCAAGCTGGTGAACATGCCTGTTTTGGGGCGTGTTTATAGATGCACATGGGTTTGCCATGGCCCTAATAATCGATGTTTCTTTTCTTCTAATAAAACTTACAGCGGTCCTACAGCTCTTTGTTATCTAAACAACTTTTTCTCTCGTTGTAGAGTTGAGTTGAGTTGAGTGGTTGTAGGCTACTGGTGGGATTAGCCTTGCAGTTGCTGCCGGCAATTGCTCCGTCGTAGCGACACTTCAAATAAATAAATCACATAAATCAGACACAGAACTCACAATTACAAATAGTCACTCCTAAGTTCACCATGTAGAGGCCAAATCCGTGTCCTGCAGGTACCTTAAAGGAAGGCGAGAGACCTCCTTCCTACAGAATTGGCTCCCGCGCGGGAAAACAATGTCCTGAAGACAACTGTGAAGAACTCCTGTCTTCTTGAGGGACCCGAATAACACAGAGTTCGTTTCATTACTGCAGAATTTTGTATCCAATATCCACTCCTGCGCCTAATGCCTGAAATACAGAGCGGCAGCACTTGATAAGTAAAATAAAAGTAAAAGTTGTTCGTCAGTGTTTGTCCTGTCTTTTCATGTTCCTCTGAGTAGTGTGTACTGCGCGTTTGTACCACGGGTCAATGGAATGTGGAGACGAAACTCTGGCTGTAGACATTGGAGATCTTTGCTTGGATAACGACGCTCAATAGAGCAAGAATAGAAGATCCATGCTGGGTATTTATGACAGCTATAGCGCATGGCGACGCCTGAATCCCTCCGTAGCTCACTGCACAAATCTGTTTTCAGTTAATGATTCGATCCATTACGAGGTCGTGGGATCGATTCCGGCCATCACGCTGGTGTACCGGGTTTCAGTGCATCCACGGTAAGGAACCTCAAAGTGGCAAAACAAAAATTGAGCCGTAATATCCTATACTGCGGCCCCCACAACTAGGATTCTGCGTTTTTCGGAGTTAACACTTTTGGGCAAATTCGGAGGGTGTCTTTTGTAATTGATTATTATTTTTTGCATTCTACTTAACGTGAGATTACACGCCCTAAAATCAGTATTTTCTTCTTTTATTCATTCCTTCTAAAATATAGGTAACTGTTCTCTATATAATGCAAGAAGACACTCGATATTGGAAAAGCTTTATTGAGCAAATGCTACAAGAGTAATTGTCGCTACTTGCAAGTTGGTGTAATGTATACAAGCATACCTTCGAATGTTTGCATCCGCAACTGTGGCACGTTCCTTCTTGATCTCCAGGCAGAACATAAAGAACACACTTTCAACGTTCGCCCTATAGATAGTGGGAAGGCTGTGCAAAACTTTAAAGAAGAGGCCAGTCGAGGTCATGCATGCGGCGGAGCAGCATCAGCCCAACAACCTTCTTTTTTTTTTGTTACATCGTACTCTTGATACTGTGAAGAGTCTGTAAAGAGCGTTAAAATCACATGGCATATCCCGCCGAATGCTGGCCCTCTCGTAACCACTCATAAAAAACCAGTAAGAGGCGATTTGAAGATTGGTGTCTTAACATTGTAGCGATGATACTTACAATGAAGAAACGTAAAAGCCAAATTTGCCACAAAATGAAAGCGCAGCACGTGCTATGCTGCTTCTGTTTCAATCTATTACCCCATTTGAGAGCGAATTTCAGGTTTAGACTACGACCAAATTTGACGTATTGTAATGATTGAGCTTGGTGGCCCCACTAGCCTCCGCGCCACTATAAAAGAGGCGCTTCTAGCATTCATCCAGGAGAGGTCTGCGCATGTCCATGGTGTGTACTGACAGAGTGGAAAGCGTTTGTAGCGCCGCCGAGTGAGAGAGTGTGGCGCGGCTAGTAGCGCTCCGCGTTCGTATGCTTTTTCTTCTTCCCCATCTAGAGCAGGAGGAAGAAATAACTGGAAAATAATTTGTACTCTTACAAGTAAATTGGGCTGTAAATCGGTCTATAACTCACACTGTTACACCTCTTTGGCACGCGCTGAGCGCGTAGGGTTCCCCCGTTTCTCCTCCTTCCCCTTCTACAACGTAAAATATTCTTGTCTTGCTTTAGCGCAACTCAGTTCGAGTATGAAGGAAAAGGACAGGTAATAGGATGAGCACTATCACGCCCTCACCCGCCAGAGACCGAAAAAAAAATATTCCTTTTGTAACATTGGGGCCATTTAATCTTTTCTAGTGTCTTTTCTAGTGTCAACTTCTCGGAAGACTTCCGGTTAAGCCCTCTGGAACAACGGAACGTTACAATAGCCTATCAATTTAGGGAACCCACCAACTGGCACCAGTTTTGCAGTTAAGTTGGAATGTTCGACAAGTAAATTTTATTGTTCAGTGCAACAAAAAACGCCCATACATATGAGCTCGACGCATGGCGCACGTTATCTATATCTGAACACATCAAGAATATGTACCTACAGTATACTATGCGACAAAATACTTCCTTTTTCTTGGCTAACTTGACTGTCCAAAATGCATGTCCGCAAATTTTTGAGGTCATGAATGCACGGCTGCCACAGCATGAATAAAAAGGGTCTTGGTGGGAGTCTGCCCGGCGCTGTGTTAACTACATGGGCACATCGTTAAAACATGAAATGTTTCTAAAAAGCACAATTTTAATTTAGTCTTTGATTCAGATTTGAAGAAAGTCCATTTTGAAAGTTATTGTGAATATTTGAGCTCTGTAGTGATAAAGCTCTCTGGTCCTTAGCAGTTGGATTACTGCAATGGGACCTCATCTGCGGTTTCTTTCCTTGATTATTGGACATCGATCGACTCATTAAAGCACAAAACTTAAACAAAAATATTTTGCTGGCAGTGATTCTTCTCAAGTACAAGTGTTCGTCTCATGTTCCAAGAGAAAAAATGTTGGGTATGATTTAATGATATTTTGGCGGGTTGCTAGCAGAGGAACCTCCGAAGCCTGCCCTTGAAGTGGGCCCACTTCTTGATGATGGCGTAAAGGATGTTGCCTGGACAAGTAGTGCAGTTGGCGTCTCGGTGACCATGCAGTGAGTACCCTTTCTGGATCTTCCCCTACGTCCAAAAGAGATAGAAGGAAATAAGACAGAAATATTTTATTTCAATAATGAATCAACATTACTGTTACCACGCTATGGCTCACTGGACAAATTACAGTTTCAATACACAAGTCCTCGACAGCTTCCGGTTTTGCCCACTGCAATAACCCGCTAAGATCATGGGACAGAAATGAGAAGGGTCAGTAGCTAGAGTGGGATAACCGACAAGCAGGCAGATTTACTGCACTGTTTCCTTGCATATAATTACAACGCTAAATGTGCAGCTTGACGCATACTGAGTTATACGAAATATTAGAAGTATTAGTCTTGAGTGGACATGCGCCTTTCTTTCACCTTATCTGAACACGTAGAGAGAGAGAGAGACGTTCCCGTACGTGTAGCTAAAAACACGCTCATTCTTTCGGTGTAGTAGGCTATAATAAGGCACGTGACCGGAAGATTCTTGGGACCACAGGCTCGCTGCTGTAATATTGATGCTTTTCTTAAGAAAGGCGGGCATGGAGAGAAGCTCGAAAAACAGCAACAATCTGAGCTAGTTTGTAGAGGTTCATGGTACGGAAATTCAGGCGTCCGAAACAGAAAGAATTCATCCTCACTATTCTCGAAAAGGCTCTTAGCGCACTCACCAAGTCTACGCAGCTGAGCTAGTTTACATACCAAAATAATGGCTTAAAAAGCCTTTCACCAGGGCCCTACTCCGAAATTGAGTTCAGAGTTTACCACTACGACCTGCCTCACAATCAAATCACTGTTTTGGCACGTACAACCCCGGAATTCTTTTTTTTTTCCTTTTTCAAGGCAGGTCGACAAAGGAAGCGTGATGAGGTGTTAACGGCAAGGAGAAACGTACACAGCGAAGCAAATCTCAAGCTTTCAGCGTGCTAAAAATAACGGGGTTTTACGTGCCGAAACCACCATCTTATTATAAGGCACCGTGTAGCAGGGACATTGGAAATTTGGACCACCTGGGGTTCTTTAACGTGCACCTAAATCTAAGTACATGGGCGTTCTTGCATTTTGCCCCCATCGAAATGTGACCGCCGGGACCGGGATTCGATCCAGCTCATCGCACTGTCGCATTAAAAGAATGCACGATCACAATGGGATAGATTCAAGCCCTTTCACTTATCGTCCGTATTCACTTACCACATATTCGGACGTATGCGAAAAAAAAAACGGCGGAACTCATCTCACGATGAATGTCGACGTTAATGCGATTAGCATTGAAGCAGTGTATCGAAACCGTATCGCCAACGCCGAAACGCGTCTGCAGCTCGGCTCCTCTCTGGCGCTTCCCACTGCACACGGGTGCGCCATCTGGCGGCGTCGCCGTAAAATCCGCACGTGGCGCGGATTCGATTCCGCTGAGAAACGGATAAATTTAAAGGGTCATTTTTTGGCATTGTAGAGAGGCACACATCCAGTGGCACATACTCAGTTATGTTAACGCCACAGAGGTTCGTTGGTGAGTGGCACACACCTGCTCTAGCGACGCAGGTTTGTATGACAGAGGTTCGTGGAAGAGCAGTACATAGCCAGTGTCACATGCCCAGTACCGCATCTGCATTGCCCCATGTCGGCGTCAAAGGGGTTCCGTGAAGATCGACACGTAGGTACGCAGCGCGACGTACCCATCCAAGTCGATCCGACGGTTGGCTTCGAACCCTATTCCCCAAGCACAGGAGCCCGATGCGCTACCCATTTGACCACGGACTACCTAGTGTACCCAGGCGGGTGGGAAAATGGTTAGAGACATAGATATATAGGCAGATGTGTAGATATACAGGTAGTCTGCCCCTGGAAAGTGCGCGAAGTAGCTTAAGAATACTAATCGCATTAATAGTTGGAATAATGCCGACCAATCGCAACGTACCCTTTTGACGCCGCAGGAGATCAGCCTCTGGGCGGCACGGAGCATCCTTTGGCTTGGCTTGGCCCGGTTGAAGTCTCCCACAAAGGAGATGGCGATACCGACATGATTGTAGCCTCGAGTATGGGCGCCCTTGCGTCCGAAGCCACGGCCTTCGTAGATGCGGCCGTCACCACCCACGAGAAAGCTGTAGCCGATATCTGGCCAGCCTGTGCACAGTAGTCAACGACGGCCTCGTAAGTGAAGTAAACCAAGTATGTGGTTGCGAGCATTTGGCAATTTGGAATGGAAAGATAGAGTGCGTACTCAATTCGTATTCGGAGGGAACGATTTCACCCTCAAACATCATAGCCGCGGCACTCAATTATATATATATATATATATATATATATATATATATATATATATATATATATATATATATATATATATATATATATATATATATATAATGAGAAGCCAATGCAGACACCCAGAACAACAAAGGAGAAATTACTTGTACTTACTAATTGAATTAAAGAAATGACAAATTAATGACAATGAAAGTGGAGGAAAAAAAAAACAACTTGCAGAAGGTGGAAAACGATCCCACGTCTTTGCATTACGCGTGCGATGCTCTAACCAGTTGAGCTACTGCAGCATCCGTTTTCCCAACCGCTTTCTTCCTGCTGAGCTGTTACGTGTATGCTCTGATCTGAGCGGCAACCGTCAAGCTAACGTTACCTAATATTTCACCGGGCGCTGGCTAACGCAGACGGCTACCCGTCGGTCTCATCCGAAGAGGTTTAAAAAAATAACTTCCTCTGGCCTCATCAAGTGCGCCATCGAGATGCGACGACCGCAACAGTACTGGCGACGCTCATCACGCCAGCGTTTTGGGACGCCTGGTACCTACCAGGGTGCTGTTTCTTCTACGCAGCGGGGGTTGCCTTGCTTGCTGCATCGCGGGAACGTGTCGCACTCGCGCATGATTACAACACCATCTGAGGAGATCAAGCGCAATACCATCGCTGTTTCGTCCTTATACGACGAAATTGAGAAAACTTTTTGAAGCCTACTTTTTTTTTCTGATGGGAACATGCGCAGTTCCGTGGAACGTGTTTGGAAATACAAATCTTACGGTTGGCGTTCATGTGGTGGTTCTGGTGACTTCGTATGAGTCGGCTGCAGCTGGTCTTGTCGTTGCACTGCGGTCCTGTGGTGTGGTGGATGAATACGTGTGCAGCTCGAGGATTTTTCATGGCCACCTGCACTCGCGGTGGACGCGCGCCCCAACCCTTGCGGGACACGATCGTGACGCCTGGACATCGCAGGGCACCTGTGGTTTAAGTCGAGGGTTTTAGCTCGGCGCCAACCACGGCTTACCTCTTGAAATTCATGTGAGAAACAGAAATGAGCTCGTTAGACAACGGCTGAACCAATTTCAATGAAGTTTGTCTCATTGATTAATGATCATTGATTAATTAATTTATTTATTTATTTATTTTTATTTTTGTTTGTCTTCAGGGTCAACAGACATTTCAGAGGGGATTAGTGAGAAAGACAGGAAAAAAATACAAAAAAGCGGTGCTATGTTTCTAATTAATAATAAATAGACACGATGCAACATGATGTTACAGTTCATTAGTTAATAAAGTTACAAATTCTTCATGATGTGACATTGTTACTAACAATTTAGGAGTGTAATTCCAATCATTCGACGTGCTTGGTATGTAGGACTGTAGCAATGATTCGGTTTTACACAACGGAATGGCAACCTTATGAGCATGGTCCAGATGCCCCGCAACGTAAGTTGAAGGAAGTATTAGGGAATCGTGCAGGTCGGGATGATGACAAAGTTTGTGACACAAGGATTAAGCAGAGCACCGCACGTCGAGAAGCAAACGTAGGACATTTAAGGTTAGTTTTCATTAACGTCATGCTCGTTATTCCATTGTAATTGCAGAGTTATTCAAGAGAGAGATGTAAATTTACGGACTATAATGGGGGGTGCAAAAGTCTCATTGAGCTTGGGTCCCGGGGTGTTTTACAAAAATTGCCGAAAATTTATCACCAAGAAATTGAACCAGGAAGTTTAAAAACCTCGCATGCAATCATGTGGAACGTTTACGCATTTCGCATTCTACAGTGTACAAATAAAGCGCGAAGACAAATAATTACACCAGACATAGCCTAATGATAAAAGACTTAACGCGATGATTTAGGTCGCAGTAACAGCTTTCTCATCAAATGCCATGCCCTTAATTCAAGCTTAAAATTTTGTTTAGATAACATTCTGTGGTTAGTACAACAGTGGTTGTCCTGATGGCGAAAGACGACTGATGACGGTACATGATCGTATAATCGTATGCTGTATCTGTGCTTTTCTCTAACAGTGTGGCTGAAGTTAACTGGCGCAGCTTGTATAAAAACAACTAATGCTGCGAAATCCAGCACCCGAAAGGAGGTCAACCATAATGCGAGGAACAACCTAAGGGCTGCGACAAAGAAATAGAATAAATTAATTTCCTCGCATCTCGACTAAAACATACTTATCTATTTTACAGTTATTTGGCAGAAAAAGTCAAGAAGACAATGTAATTACACCGCTAAGTATTCTGGTACCTGTATATATAACATGAGCAGCAAACTCGGCGCGCTGCAAGTCCCCTACAAAAGATTGCGTCGTACCTCTGCCAGATATCACGCACTTCACTCCCACCCCGCGACAAAAAAATGGGCCACACACAAAAATAATAAACAAGAAAAACACGGCGACATATTACCGATTTCAACGAGCACCTCCGCAAGTAGCAGGAATGTCGCCACAGCGAACCGTCCAGCGAGTGACCGTCCCATGGTAAGCTCTCCTGGGACGCTCCTCGACACTGAGACTTCTCAGCTGTTGCACTTGGATGACCCTCGGAGCTACACAAATGGCCCTGTTGAAAATCCAAGCTGCTGCGTTTGCAACGTGCAGAAATTGCCTCGTGTACTCGCACACTGCATGGCCACCCCGACTCCCCTCTTTCTCTCTCTCCTCGGGACACAGAGACAAGTCTTAAACTGAACTCTCGCTCGGTGATTTCATGCCTTAAAAGCAAAATGTAGAGAGAATGAACAGAAACAATTCACGACGAGTGCTGATGACAGTCATCGCGTGACGTCCGTGAGCACTTCGTTGGTGGTGCGTCACTAACATATCTGTTTGACATAAATGGACTGGCTCTATATCGTGCGGCGGATTGGGCACGTTGGACATGATTACTCAAAAAATATGACGATATAAATGAAGGCGAGATTTCAATTAAACCAACACAGTAGCCTAAGATGAGACGCTGCAAAAAAGAGCGCCAACGTGATTCTAGAAGGGCCATGCCTTAAAACATGGCGGGAAAAAAATGCGTACATGCATGGTAGCACTTTGACGTGCAAACAAAGAGGGCGCGTGTAACGTTTTGACGAACCGCGCGGTTATCGAGAGCCAAACTTCACAGACAGCTTCACACTTGACAGGTCAATTGTTTCGCATACAATGTCAGTATGTAGAACAATCAGTATATTGCAGAGGTGGTGACTTCGATTCATGCACCTAATTGTACGTGCATCCGCACGTGACTCTTGGAGTAGTTCTTTCTCATCAATCAATAAATCATTCAATCAGAATTTATTATTAGAACTTCGGTCACATTACAAGTATTCGCAAGCACAGTATTCAAGTATTAAAGCACAGTATTACAAGTATTCGCAAGCACACCGCAAGCACAGTGCGCAAAGCATTGTTTCCGGAGTCAGACGTCTACGTGCGCGATGCGGCGTCTTTGCTAGATGGCTACACAACTCGTCAGAATCAGGATTCCTTTGGCTTAAACGTCCAGTTTGGATATACAATTCTCAGATTTGGTATGTCGCGAAATCGCAGCTACAGGCTATGAGAGATTAAATGTTGATTATTATATATTCATATTCTGTCTCTTTGTGTCTCTTTCTTCATGTTCATTATTCACTCATTTAGCACCTTATTCGTATGATATTTCACGTGAAATTACGTCGACCATGTCTTTATTTAGCGTCGATAGTCGACTGACCCTCTCTTTCTTTTTTACCAGGAGGCCATGTGCGCCTATCCTGCAGAGAGTGAACTCTGTGGTCAAATGTGGGCGTCTTTAGACTGCATTAGCGTCAATTATGCCCGTTCCGTTATTTTTACGTACTGTGCGACTAATTCTGGCTGCTTAAGATGTTTCGTTGAGACCTACAGTTTTCTACCTTTTTGAGGTTCCAAGGATGTTCCAAAATAAGAATACTGCCCCTTTTGTTAAGAGTTTATGTACGGGGATAGCCATATCCCAGATACGGGAAGCCCTTAGGAAGTCAGTAAAGAGGACCTTACCTTTAAAATGTAGAATTCTCTCTCCCTCAGCCAGCCATCCTTGGCCGTTGTTGAAAAAGTAATTGCCTTTTTTGCATATACCACCACGTTGAAAATAGAGCGCACAATCTGCCACCCATTACAGCCTCCTAAAGCGAGCAGGTGCAAATGGATAATTTGAGGCTTTTTACATGTGCGCATGTAGTTACCGTTTCCATGAGAATTCATGTTCATTTTTCCTATTAACCCATGCAGTTGTTAGTCAGTTCTCTTGCTGTCTGTTGCTCTTTCACTGTGCCGTGTAGTGATTGCTGCGTTGTACCAACGTATCGACAGGGGGAATGGGCGAACAAAACGCTCTCTGGAGTCTGGGATACCTTTGCTTGGATGCGCACTGAATAAGGCGAGCACAAAGGATTCAAAATAGGCCTTAATGATAGCTTAGCGCATGACGACGCCAACACACCTCACTGGCGCGCAACACAAATCGTTTTTCGAGTGAGCGGATTGGATTCCACGTGAGATCGCGAGTTTTTATCCCGGCCGTCACGGCCTCATTACGGTGGAGACGAAACGCAAACGCGCTGTCGTATACCGTGTTTTGGATACACGCTAAAGAACCCCAAGTTGATCCGATTTAATCCGGAGTTTCCTCCTCCCCCCTTTCTCCACTAAGGCGTTCCCTATAACGCACTATGCAGATTGGGGACGTTACACCCAGCAATATAATCTATTTCTTTGGAGGGGGAAGGGGATAGGCCGATTGGTTGAGCGTAGAGCTTTCCTCGTGATATTCAAGAGTGACACTAGGAATGACCTGAGCTGGTCAGCGTGTGCATTCACGATTGCCACGTTAGTACGCTATCGTTAGTCGACCGCGTGCAAATGTCCTAGTTATAACAATATGTGAAAAGGTTTATTGGTGGCGCCTAATGCGAGGGCACAGCGACCGGGAACGGCGAGGCAGCCCGAAGCACTGTCCAAACGGACGCCAGCAATCAACAGCGCGAGCGGAGACGAGCCGCGTGTTGGCGATGCGGCTGTGCCGAGAGGCGCGTCTTCTTCTTCACAATCTCCCCCCGGACAAAAAGAGCCATCCTGGCGCCTTAAGAATCGGGAGGTAGAGGGTCGTGGTAGGGCTTGAGACGCGAGACGTGGACAATGTCACGTCCACGCCGGCGCAAGTCTTCAGGTGGTGACAGGGGCTCAATGAGAAAATTCACCGGGGACGTTTGCTCTAAGACTCGGTAAGGCCCTTCGAATTTTGGGACGAGTTTCGAGGAAAGCCCCGGCGTTTGGAAAGGGACCGACAACCACACAAGAACGCCTGGAGCGTAGGTGGTGTTTGGACGCGTGTCGATGCGGTTTTCTTTCTGGCGCTGCTGTTGCTCTGCCGTAAAGGAGCGCGCTAGCTGGCGGCATTCTGCGGCTTGTCGGGCGACGTCGGACACAGGTAGACACTCGGAGGCGTCAGGACGGTATGGAAGGAGCGTGTCGATGGTATGCGTGGGCTCGCGGCCATACAGGAGGAAGAAAGGTGAAAATCCCGTAGTGGCCTGGATCGCGGTGTTGTACGCGAACGTGATGAATGGAAGGATGCGGTCCCAGTTACCATGATCAGATGCCACGTACATAGAGAGCATATCACCAAGTGTGCGGTTAAATCGCTCTGTGAGCCCGTTAGTCTGGGGATGGTATGCCGTGCTTTTCCGATGAATAATGTGGCATTCCGAAAGCAAACTTTCGACGACTTCGGAGAGGAAGGCGCGACCTCGATCGCTGAGGAGTTCTCGAGGTGCGCCGTGTCGAAGCACGAAGTGATGTAGGACGAAAGAGGCTACATCCCGCGCTGTAGCACTTGGTAAAGCAGCAGTTTCGGCGTAGCGTGTCAAATGGTCAACAGCAACTACGATCCACCGATTGCCGTCTGGCGTCATAGGAAGCGGGCCGTATAGGTCGATGCCGACGCGATCGAAGGGTGCGGCAGGGCACGGGAGCGGCTGCAAGGCACCAGACGGGCGTAAAGGCGGCGATTTGCGGCGTTGACAGTCAAGACAGCACCGAACAAACTTGTGTACAAAATTGTACATGCCGCGCCAGTAGTAGCGGTGGCGAATTCGTTCGTACGTCTTGAAGACTCCGGCGTGGCCACACTGCGGATCGTTGTGGAAAGCGGCACATATTTGAGACCTTATCCTGCGGGGAACCACCAGAAGCCACCGACGACCTTCAGGAGTGTAATTGCGTCGGTGCAGCAGCTGGTCACGAATGGCAAAATGAACTGCTTGGCGTCGGAGGGTTCGGGATACAGGGATGGTCGATGATCCAGAAAGATAGTCGAAAAGAGAAGCGATCCACGGGTCACGACGTTGTGCGGTGACAAAGGAGTCCATGTCGAGAGATGACACGGAATGTGCGGACGTTGTTCCGCAGGCCGAGTCTGCAGGTAAAGGTGAACGAGACAAGGCGTCTGCGTCGGAGTGTGTGCGTCCGCTGCGGTATACGACGCGAATATCGTACTCCTGGATGCGTAGTGCCCAACGGGCTAGGCGGCCAGTGGGATCTTTCAAGTTGGCGAGCCAACAAAGGGCATGGTGATCTGTGACCAAGGCGAATGGGCGCCCGTACAGATATGGTCGGAACTTGCCAAGTGCCCATACTAAAGCCAAGCACTCTTTTTCGGTCACGCTGTAATTGGCCTCAGGCTTCGTCAGCGTGCGACTCGCATAGGCGACTACGTATTCGGGGTAGCCCGGCTTTCGTTGGGCGAGGACGGCGCCGAGACCGACCCCACTGGCATCTGTATGTACTTCAGTTGCAGCTGACGGGTCGAAATGGCGAAGAATAGGTGGGGAGATGAGAAGACGACGCAGCGTCGCAAAGGCGGAGTCACATGCAGGGGACCAGCAGGAGAGGGCGGCGTCACCGCGTAGAAGCTGAGTCAATGGCGCCATGATCGATGCGAAATTTCGAACAAAGCGCCGGAAATATGAGCATAGGCCCACGAAGCTTCGAAGTTCTTTGATGGTCTGAGGCTTCGGAAATTCAGCGACTGCTCGAAGTTTTGCAGGATCGGGTAGAACGCCATGCTTGGACACAACGTGGCCTAAAATGGTAAGCTCCCGCGCGGCGAAGCGGCACTTCTTGAGGTTGAGTTGAAGGCCAGCGTTCGTTAGACAGGTCAAAACTTGTCTGAGGCGGAGCAGGTGAGTAGGAAAATCAGGCGAGAAAACCACGACATCATCGAGGTAACACAGACATATAGACCACTTGAGGCCACGCAGCGTGTTGTCCATGAGTCGTTCAAAGGTGGCAGGGGCGTTACAAAGCCCGAAAGGCATCACCTTAAATTCATATAAGCCGTCAGGTGTAATGAATGCGGTTTTCTGGCGATCGGCAGCAGCCATCGGGACCTGCCAGTACCCTGAACGCAAGTCAAGGGACGAGAAGAATTCTGCTCCCTGAAGACTGTCGAGGGCGTCGTCGATGCGCGGCAAAGGATATACGTCTTTGCGCGTTACCTAATTTAACCGACGGTAGTCGACGCAAAAGCGAATAGACCCGTCCTTCTTGCGAACGAGAACGACAGGAGATGCCCAGGGACTGTGCGAAGGTTGAATAACATCACGGCGCAGCATATCTTCGACTTGGGTGGTAATGACACGACGCGCTTCGGCAGAAACGCGGTACGGTCGTTGACGTAACGGCTGATGTGAACCGGTGTCAATGTAGTGCTGCACTTCCGACGTGCGGCCCAGGCGAGGTTGTGAAACGTCGAATGAATTTCTAAATTTGTGCAGGAGATCAAGAAGGTCGGCGCGTTCGGCAGGTGTGAAGGTATCGGCGATGGCATTCGAGAACGCAGCCCTGGACGTTTCCTCAAGCGCGGACATCGAAGACGGTTGGCCGGAGTCGACATCAAAAGAGTCTCCGGGGACGTCAACCAAAGACGAAGAGTCGAGGAGTTCCACGAAGCCAAGGCATTCGCCAACGAGCAACGTAATAGGCGCACAGAGGGGATTGTAAAAGTATATATTGCTGCAGCCGCCAGCCATGTCAAGCGTCGCGAAGGGTAGTGGGAGAGATTTACGGCTCATGAAGACGTCGGACGGTGTGAAGAGGACCGTTGCATCAGCGATGGCATCGCAAGAGACAGGTACGAGGGCGAAGGAGCCAGGTGGAATATCTGTGTCCTCGCGCACAGTAAGTTTAGAAGGGCGGTCGCAATCTTCGTCCAAGGGTGCGTCACAAGGGGAAAATTCAACTTCGGCGCGTGCGCAGTCGATCACGGCTTTATGGCTGGATAAGAAGTCCCATCCGAGGATGACGTCATGTGAGCAGGTGGGAAGAACAATACACTCGACGATGTAAACAAGGCCGTGAATAAGCAGACGTACAGTACAGGCTGCGTGCGGAGTGACGTGCTGCGCGCTTGCCGTACGAAGCGACAGTCCAGAAAGCGGCGTGGTCACCTTGCGCAGCGAACGGCACAGTTTGGCGGCTATCACAGAAACGGCTGCGCCGGTATCCACAAGAGCGAATGCAGGAACACCTTCCACACAAAGTTCGACCACGTTGGCAGGAGAGGCGCGAGGACTTAAACATTTCGAATGGGGCGCAGTTCTTGCCTCTTGAACTGCGACGTTCAGTTTTCCTGGTCAGGTGGTGCGGGTCGCCGACGCAGTGGGGAGAGCGAGCGTCGGCGAGGGGATGGCGAGCGACGTGAAGGAAATTCTGGGATGTCAGCACGAGCGTACGGTTGGGGGGAAGGAGCGGCGTATTGGCGAAATGGCTGGCTGCCGTACTGGAAGGGCCGCGAGGCGTCGCCGAACGCTTGAGGCCGACGTCGGCAATATCGGGCGACGTGTCCGGGAGTGCAGCAAGAATAACAGATAGGTCGATTGTCAGGTGTCCTCCAAGGATTAGCTCGCGGTGCGGTCCAAGATGCAGCATGGGATTCCGGTGGCAGTGGTTGGGACTGGGTCGCGAAAGACGCCTGTGGAGGCCTGCGTACTGCCTGCGCGTACGTGAGAGGCGCGGCCACAGGCAGGACTGGCTGCGCATAGGTGAGAGGCGTGGCGACAGGCTGCACTGCCAGCGCAGAGTTGAGATTCGCGGCTGCAGGCGGCTGATGGTGTGCGGAAGGGACAACTAGGGCGACCTCTTCTGAAATGAGGGTGCGGAGCGTGTTTGGAATACGGGAGGTGGGCTCCTGAGTGAAGGGGACTAAAGAAAGTTGGCGGGCAACTTCCTCACGCACGAAGTCCTTGACCCGCTGAAGGAATGAGGATGGGTCGTACATGTCAAGGCTCGCCAACAAGTCGTCGCTTCCCAGAGGACGCCGAGTCGAAGCGCGTTGCTTCCTTAACTCATCGTAACTTTGGCATAGGCTGACAACTTCAGACACAGTGCGCGGATTCCTGGCTAGGAGCATCTGGAATGCGCCGTCATCGATGCCTTGCAGTATATGGCGAATTCGCTCAGCTTCGGGCATTGCGGCGTTGACTCGTTTACAAAGGTCCACGACGTCTTCTATGTAGCTTGTGAACGTTTCTGCCGTCTGCTGTGCTCGGGCGCGCAAGCGTTGTTCGGCGCGCAGCTTGCGAACAGCGGGTCGGCCGAACACTTCCGTAAAGGTGGTCTTGAAGAGTGACCATGTGGGTACGTCACTTTCGTGGTTGTGAAACCACAGTTGGGCAACACCAGCCAGATAAAAGATGACGTGCGTTAACTTGGCTGGATCATCCCACTTGTTGTGTGCGCTCACCCGTTCATATGACGCAAACCAGTCTTCTACGTCTTCGTCGTCTGCACCGCTGAAGATCTTGGGGTCCCGTTGTCGTGGAACGCCGGTGCAGGTGACGGACTGTGGCGGCGGTGCAGTTTGGGATGAGCTGTCGGTCATGGCGGGCGGTAGCGTGCTTGATCTTAGCTCCAGGGTTTCAAGCGACGGGGTTTGAGTCCCAGCACCTCCACCAATTGTGAAAAGGTTTATTGGTGGCGCCTAATGCGAGGGCACAGCGACCGGGAACGGCGAGGCAGCCCGAAGCACTGTCCAAACGGACGCCAGCAATCAACAGCGCGAGCGGAGACGAGCCGCGTGTTGGCGATGCGGCTGTGCCGAGAGGCGCGTCTTCTTCTTCACAAATACAACAAACACACTTTGCTCGCTTTCCTTATCACACAATCAATTTCGTGGTCAGTCTAAGCACACAGTGCTTAACGCCGCAATTAAATACGTAAAAAAGCATATATCAGTAAGATTGCTACACTTCTTACAGACTGAAAGCGGCACATGGTAAATGCGTAGCGTTTCACAACGCTAAAGGATGTTTGAATCCCACCGATGGCAACGGTTGTTGGGAACTCGGCGCTGACGCCCGTGGTTGCACCTGGGTCGCAAGCCCCAAGGGTAGCGTTGGCCTGGCGGCCTGGGGTACAACTGGAAGCATCCGAAGGTCCCGGCAAAGCATGAGCCGACTGGTAACAACAAAACAACTTGTTTATTTTAACATCGCAAAGAGTTGGCGGTCAGGTTGACCGAAGTAGAGACGGGAGAGCACTTTACTCAACAGAAGAAATCGGAGCCCTCCTTTTGGCGTCCGGGGGCAGCTGTTTTTATACTCTCGCAGTTGAGGGCAAGAAGGAACCCCTCAATAGACGAGCACGTGATTGTACAATGGGATAAGGTGACGCATACTGTCGTAGCGCCGCTGGTCGGGCACAAAGACTGGGAGGAGAAGGTAACTTCTACTCTCGTAGCGCCTCTGGTCGGGCACAATGGCTGGAAGGAGAAGGTGACTTCTGCTCTCGTAGCGCCTCTGGTCGGGCACAATGACTGGGAGGAGAAGGTAACTTCTACTCTCGTAGCGCCTCTGGTCGGGCACAATGGCTGGAAGGAGAAGGTGACTTCTGCTCTCGTAGCGCCTCTGGTCGGGCACAATGACTGGGAGGAGAAGGTGACTTCTACTCTCGTAGCGCCTCTGGTCGGGCACAATGGCACATACACTCACACACGCACATGAAGACACGTGGCATCGGAACATGCCTGGACGCGCATGGCGGGGAGCGTAGCGGCGACGCCGAACGGGCCAAAATGTCTGCCGCTTTGTTGCAGTCGCGCCGGCTAAACCGCGCGTCGTAGGCGAAACGTAACAGACCGCCCCGCCGGGGGAAGGAGATCCCGATGGACAGGGGACTGCATCCGCTGTCCGGAGGGATGTCGCTCGATGATCCTCATAACCGAAGTCGGGCGTCCCTCGACGTTTCTTGAGCGCAGCGCACAGAGAAGGCCTCGTTCTCTCGTTCAGGTTCGCGCGGGACACGGCAAAGTGACTTCGGGAGAGTTCACATTCTTGTTCTCGTTCCCGGCAAGCGTTAGAATTACGCTGAAACTCAAGCGCTCAGTCAGCAAGCACGGCACAACCCTCACTAAGCCCTGCCAGGCTCTTTCCCCTTTTATACCACTGCCTAGTTCCTTACAGTAGTCTAGCATCACTCAGAACGCGTCCACAAATTGGAAAATTGCACTAGAAAGCATATCATCACTTTGAAACACTAAACAAAAGCAATATGTTAAAAAAAATCCTGCCTCAGGAAGAAAAACATCAGTAACAAACAATTTTGAGGCTGATTCCTACGTTAGGGGCTTCGACTTAAGCCATCGGCGTTACCGTTGAGACTCCCCTTTTTGTAACGCACCTCAAAGGAATATTGTTGCAAAGCGAGGCTCCAGCGCAGGAGGCGTCCATTTTTGGGAGAGATGGTCTGCAGCCATTGGAGAGGGCAGTGATCCGTCTCAATGATAAACCTCGAGCCGGCTAGATACCATGACAATTTCTGAACGGCCCACACGAGACATGCACACTCTTTCTCGGTGGCGCTATACGCCTGCTCACGACTGGTCAGCTTACGACTAGCATACAGGACGGGGTGTTCTACTTCTCCATTTTCCCGTTGGCACAGTACAACGCCCATGCCTCGCTCACTAGCATCGCATTGAACAACGAACCCTTTTGTATAGTTTGGCGATCGTAGCACCGGCTGGCTTGTTAGGGCACTCTTTAGGGCGCTAAACGCTCTTTCCTTTGTCTCGTCCCTGACGACTGTTTGGGGCTCTGTTTTTCTTAGAGCATCCGTCAGGGGAGCCGCGATATCAGAGTACCTGGGGATGTACCTCTGATAGTAGCCGGCGACACCTAAGAACGACCGAATATCGGTCTTTGTGCGCGGTTGCGGAAAGTCTCGCACAGCGGCCACTTTTATTTCAGAGGGGCGGCGACGACCCTGACCAATCACGTGACCGAGGTAGACAACCTCGGCCTGTGCTAACTGGCACTTAGGAGCCTTTACTGTCAAGCCCGCTTCGCGCAGGCGGGTTAGCACTGCCCGCAAGTGTGCCATATGCTCAGACCAGGATGCGGAGAATATCGCTACGTCGTCTAGATACGGTAAAGCGAATTCTTGCTGTCCCCGCAACACTTTATCCATGAGGCTTGAAAAACAGTACGGCGCGTTCTTCAAACCAAAACTCAACACTTTAGGACGGAATGTTCCCATTGGTGAAATGAACGCCGCATACCTACTAGCCTCTTTTGTAAGTGGAACCTGCCAATAACCCCTGACAAGATCTAGGGTGGAAATAAACTGAGCGCTACTAACTTTCTCGAGGCGCTCCTCGATGTTAGGGATCGGATAAATTTGATCCCTAGTGATAGAATTAAGCCTGCGGTAGTCGACGCAAGGACGAGGTTCCTTGCCCGGTACCTCAACTAAAATCAAAGGGGAGGTATAATCACTCTCACCTGCCTCAATAACACCGAGCTGTAGCATTTTCTTTACCTCAGCCTCCATAATATCGCTCTGGCGGGGTGACACCCGATACGCCTTGGATCGTACTGGCTCTGGGGAGGTAAGTTCTATGTCATGAGTAAGGACAGAAGTCCTACCAGGCCTCTCAGAGAACAGACCTTGAAACTCTTGTAAGAGCTGGTGTAGTTCGGTTTTCTGCTCAGGCGACAGCGCTGCTCCACTGACTAAGCCACTAATGACTTGACCGGTGTCTTCCCTGTTCGTCACTGAGCCTAGTCCCGGAAGCTCGACCGGAAGCTCTTCAGGAACGTTTACCATCATGCACACCACTGCTTCCCTTTGTCTATAAGGTTTGAGCAGATTACAGTGGTAAACTTGCTGTGCTTTCCGCTTTCCTGGCAGACTTACCACGTAGTTAACGTCCGACAGTTTCTGAACAATTCGTGCTGGGCCCTCCCACTGCACGTCTAGTTTGTTGTTTAGCGATGTGCGCAATATCATGACCTCATCGCCCACCTCAAAACGACGGGCCCTGGCTGTCCGATCATAATAAACCTTGGCCCTCTGCTGGGCCTTTGTCATTGCTTCACCTGACAACTCCTGTGCCCTTCTTAAGCGTTCGAGGAGCTTAAGCACGTACTCCACCACGACTGGGTCGTCACCCCTGCCTTCCCACGATTCTCGAAGCATGCGAAGCGGAGACCGAAGCGAGCGACCGTACACCAGCTCAGCTGGCGAAAACCCCGTAGCCGCATGCGGGGCGGTCCTTAATGCAAACATCACCCCAGGCAGACACAGCTCCCAGTCAGTTTGATGTTCAAAACACAAGGCTCTCAACACGCGCTTCATGACGGAGTGGAGCTTCTCAACGGAATTCGACTGTGGGTGGTACACTGAGCTGTGTAGCAGCTTTACCCCACACCTTTCGAGAAAAGTTGTCGTCAAAGCGCTAGTAAACACTGTGCCCTGATCTGATTGGATTTCCGCAGGAAAACCAACTCGCGCAAATATAGACAGTAGTGCATTGACTATCTCAACTGAGCTGAGTTCTTTAAGCGGCACTGCTTCAGGGAACTTTGTCGCTGGGCAGATCACAGTCAAAATGTGTCTGTACCCCGTGGCTGTTACCGGCAGAGGTCCCACTGTATCAATAACGAGCCGTCTAAAAGGCTCCGTAATGATAGGTACCAATTTCAACGGCGCCCTTGATTTGTCCCCTGGTTTGCCCACCCGCTGACAGGTGTCACATGTCCTCACGAAATGGTCTGCGTCCCGAAAACATCCTGGCCAATAGTACTCTTGCAAGAGACGGTCCTTAGTTTTCTTAACTCCTAGGTGTCCGGACCACGAACCCCCGTGCGTCAAGCGCAACAGATCCTGACGATAGCATTGAGGAACGATCAGCTGATCGAACTCCACTCCTCTGCGGTCTAGATACTTCCGGTACAGGACTCCACCTCTTTCCACAAAACGCGCATTTTTCCTGGCGATACCTTCCTTGACATTGCAGCGTATGTTTTCTAGGCTACCATCCTTCTTTTGCTCGGCTATCAAAGCCGACCGGCTGACTTTTAGCAACCTATCGAGTCCGTCTGACGTAGGCGCGATGAGCAAATCAGTAGATAGCTCTTCTAACTTTCCCGTGTCGGGCGTTTCCTCTCCAGTATCTGGCGCCTTCAACGCTACAGGCTCAATTTTATTCAGTTCGTCAGCTTGCTGCACCTCTGACCCTTTTTCATTGTTCGATAACGTCGGCCCCGCAACTACCGCCTTTGCAGCGAGCTCCCGAACCTTCGACCTGGTTAAGGCCTGAACGCTAGCCTCACCAAACAAAAGCCCCTTCTCGCGCAGGAGGTGATCGGACCTGTTTGAAAATAGGTACGGGTACTGGGGGGCAGCATAGATGACACTGCCGCCTCCGTTTCAAGTGCTCCGAAAGGTCCTTCAATAAGCACTTTTGCTACCGGCAGACACACGCTATGAGCTTCCACGGCTTGCTTGATCCATGCGCACTCGCCCGTGAACATATGGGGTTCTACGTAAGACGGGTGAACTACATCCATCGTAGCTGCGGAATCGCGAAGCACTCGGCACTCTTTCCCGTTCACGAGGAGGTCTCGCATGTAAGGCTCGAGAAGCTTCATGTTCTCGTCAGTGCTGCCTATTGAAAAAAACACAACTTTTGGTGTTGTTTCCGGACACTGCGCCGAAAAGTGACCCGGCTTCTGGCACGTATAACAAACGCGCGCTTGCCTCATCTCGAACCGCTTTCTGCGTTCGGCTTCGGCTGCCGCCGTCTCCTTAGGTTCGGTCGCACTGCTTCCACTCGCATCCGCACTACGCGTGTTCCCCTTTGCTCTCACGGGTGTGAACTTCGGCCTCTCAGACTTCGAGCCAAATTCACCCTTTTGACCGTCCTTAGCTCCGCGAGCCCGACGCGTCACAAACTCCTCGGCTAGCTCAGCGGCTTTAGCCACCGTACAAACGTCTGGCCTATCCAAGACCCAGTATCGCACGTTCTCCGGTAACCGACTATAAAACTGTTCTAGCCCGAAGCACTGCAGAACTTTATCGTGGTCACCAAACGCTTTCTCTTCTTTGAGCCACTCCTGCATGTTTGACATAAGCCTATACGCAAACTCTGTATATGACTCACTTTTGCCTTTCTCATTTTCCCGAAACTTCCGACGGAACGCCTCCGCAGACAGCCGGTACTTTTTTAGAAGACTCGATTTCACTGTGTCGAAATCCTCTGCCTCCTCTCTATCCAAGCGAGCGACTACGTCGGCCGCCTCGCCGGGTAACAAAGTGAGCAAGCGCTGTGGCCACGTTTCCCGAGAGAACCCCTGCTTCTCGCACGTTCGCTCAAAGTTAACCAGGAACAAACCAATGTCCTCTCCAAGCTTAAACGGCCGCATCAGGTCAGTCATTTTGAACAATACGCGTTCTCCTGCACCGTGTGCCTGACTTCCATTACGAGCGCGTTCCATCTCTATCTCGAGACGCTTCATTTCCAAAGCGTGTTGACGGTCACGCTCTTCTTTTTTCTCTTGTTGCTCTCGCTCTTTCTGTTCTTTACGTTCACGCTCTTCTTTTTCTTTCTGTTCTTTAATTTCGCGCTCCTGTCTTTTTGCCGTCTCCCTTTCCTCAATGGTCTCAAGGCATTCCGACAGCTCGTCATCCTCAGCTTCTAACTCCAGAATAGCCTTTAGCAGTTCAGGTTTTCTGAGTTTGTCTGAGACATCCAGACCCAACTCTCTTGCAAGCTCCAGCAATTTCGGTTTGCGCAACGACTTCAAATCCATGGCTGCTCTGAATGCTGCTTTCTCTACTGCTTACTATTGTCTTGCCGCAAACTAACCCGGCAGCAACGACAACCACAATTACCAGCTCTGTTTCTAACACTAACAAAAGCCTGGCAGAGCTCAGAAGAAGAAAGTCCCGCACTCACCAAACCTCGCAGCCAAGAGTCCAGCGCAGTCGTTCCGCTGCAGGCAACCAGTCATCACACAGGGCTCGTTGCACTGCTCCCGGATCGTCGTTGAGCTGCTCAGCATACAGTCAACTGCATATCTTCGCTGCTGGCAGACAGTTGTTTGAATCCCACCGATGGCAACGGTTGTTGGGAACTCGGCGCTGACGCCCGTGGTTGCACCTGGGTCGCAAGCCCCAAGGGTAGCGTTGGCCTGGCGGCCTGGGGTACAACTGGAAGCATCCGAAGGTCCCGGCAAAGCATGAGTCGACTGGTAACAACAAAACAACTTGTTTATTTTAACATCGCAAAGAGTTGGCGGTCAGGTTGACCGAAGTAGAGAGCCGGGAGAGCACTTTACTCAACAGAAGAAATCGGAGCCCTCCTTTTGGCGTCCGGGGGCAGCTGTTTTTATACTCTCGCAGTTGAGGGCAAGAAGGAACCCCTCAATAGACGAGCACGTGATTGTACAATGGGATAAGGTGACGCATACTGTCGTAGCGCCGCTGGTCGGGCACAAAGACTGGGAGGAGAAGGTAACTTCTACTCTCGTAGCGCCTCTGGTCGGGCACAATGGCTGGAAGGAGAAGGTGACTTCTGCTCTCGTAGCGCCTCTGGTCGGGCACAATGACTGGGAGGAGAAGGTAACTACTACTCTCGTAGCGCCTCTGGTCGGGCACAATGGCTGGAAGGAGAAGGTGACTTCTGCTCTCGTAGCGCCTCTGGTCGGGCACAATGACTGGGAGGAGAAGGTGACTTCTACTCTCGTAGCGCCTCTGGTCGGGCACAATGGCACATACACTCACACACGCACATGAAGACACGTGGCATCGGAACATGCCTGGACGCGCTTGGCGGGGAGCGTAGCGGCGACGCCGAACGGGCCAAAATGTCTGCCGCTTTGTTGCAGTCGCGCCGGCTAAACCGCGCGTCGTAGGCGAAACGTAACAAGGATAACAGATTGTCGGTATAGCTACAAAAACAGACAAACGAACCATTGAAAAACACCGCAAACGTGTTGCGTAACACTGTAAGGTTACGTGTCGGCCTTTAAGAAATCGGTGGAGGCAAGTTCTAAAATCAAGTCGGTGACGCACAATTTCACCTCTTTCCTAACATCAATGCTTTATTGATAGTAACCGTCAACACCAGCTGCCAGAGCTCCTGACGTGCATTAAAGCATTGATTAAAACCTAAGTTTTGAATAACATTCCATGTATATGAACGTTTATCAAGATATGTTGGCAGGAATAACCTGCACCGGTCGCCCACCCCCTTCTTTATTTTAATTTTATAAAGCCGCTTCTCAAGCTTATGGCAGATTCAATTCTAAAGACATTTTTTTTTCTGCTCCGATTTGGTACATTCTGCAGACAGCGATGAATGTAATCACCGTGATGCAATGCCATCGACCGGTATATTAATTTTGCAGTTTCCATGCTATAG
Organism: Dermacentor variabilis; assembly: GCF_050947875.1. NCBI lineage: Eukaryota > Metazoa > Arthropoda > Arachnida > Ixodida > Ixodidae > Dermacentor > Dermacentor variabilis. The sequence continues at coordinate 146,474,676 of NC_134574.1, read as the reverse complement.
CTTGAGAAAGACGAATGCGCCGGAGCGCTTAGAAAGAAGAATAAAAAGCACATCTAGCTTACACTCTGAAGCCTCTCACAAAGCGCGAGCTTCGCAATATTAGGCAACAAATTTGTTTTTATCTTTCTCAGTCACTAGTCCTCAGAACCTCTAGAAATAGGCAGCAGCGAAATAAATGTCAAGAATATAATTTTCTTTCTTTTGTTTTTCAGAGATGTGAGCTCCAGTCCTTGACTCTATAGATATCGCGGGTACATGCAGGAAATAAACTTTTTTTCCTCGTGCAGTGCACATGCAAAATAACTTCAGAAGTTTCACTGTTGTGAATTCTCCTTTTGAGGAGCGAAATTAGGAATTCCGGCTACACTACCACGCGTAAACTCACGCCGCCAGCAACCGCTGCCTGGACATCTTCCACCTGCAATTTTATTTTTCTTCGAAGACGTTCCCAATATTAACCGATCCTGCAGCACAGGTCGAATCAAAAGTGCCTCATATATGTTAAACATGTTCTAAACTGAATTATTTCGTCAACGCCTGTGATTCTGAAGTGTTAGTTATCTCAGCATGGAGATAACGTTATCGAGGCTGCGTCATCGCAGCCTCGGGCGTGTTGTCTATAAAAAAAATATGCTTTGTACTTTGTAATTATGCTCATATCAAAAGAAAAAATATATATGTACTCAGGCCTCGCAACGTGCCATTAAAATTTGGCTACTCTAAGAGAAATATAAAGTGGGTTATATACGTACGTTATAGCAATGTGCCGTGAATTCCGCTTAACTATAAGCTCAAACAAAGGACGTAATGTACTAAGCGCAGTCTTAGTGGGCCCCCACCGTATCCAGCTGCCCCAACCGTTCGGCACGTGTTCGCGTCGAGTTATTGTTAATTGTGCGCAACAATTCTGTGTCCCGTGACACCTTGGCGCAACAGCTACTTTTTCATCACGTCAATGAATTGTTCATTGTACCTGTTAAACAAAAACAACTTAACCGAACCGCGTCTTTAGTCAATGCATTCTCGTTATTTTATAAACTGCCATTCCAGGTTTTTTTCTCTTGTAGACCTCGTCTTTTGGAAGTGGTGTTTGATGGCTTTAATCTACGTGAGTTTATTGCACGCATTCTTTGCAACCACCTTTTATACCACTCCCAGCGGATCAGCGGCTATGGCGTTGTGCGGCTGAGCTCGAGGTTGAAGGTTCGACTGCGGGCAGCGGAGTGCAGTTTCGAGACGTTGAACCCCACAATTTTATTGTAATTCTTCCTAGAAAGTGCCTTGGCGTTTCATCATTAGTAGAGAACATTGCTTCTTTTTTCGTCGCCGAATAGCCCTGTTACATGGCAGCGAGATAGTAAAGTATAGGAGAACGTATTAAATGGGGTCGTTTGGTACGTTCTGAAACGTGAAGGAAATATATGGAGTAGCTGGTTGCTAATTCAACCTTTTTGCGCATGCTCGCTAAATTTGTAGTTAATCAACCAGTCGATTTAGCCGATTTACAAACTGCCCGCAGGAAAGTGGCAACCTATAGTTACGCTCCTTCGACATTCTATTAAAATGTCACGTAAGCTTCATTTTTGCAATAAAGTGGGTTCTCGCATTCTGTGTTGACACTTCTGCGAAGGTCTAAGGCTTCTTGCGTGTAGTGAACGTTTTTAATTCTTATTGCTATTTCCTCTGCCACTTCCTCCAGGATGTGCCAGACCTCCTGATGTAAGGATTGAAAGCTGTGCTTGTGTGAAAATGCGGTTGCTCGGCACTTTCATGGCGGCCAGCAAATGCTGGGCGACGGCTGACACCGTTCTCTACGGGAAATCATCTTAACGTATCCCCTACGCTTGACACTGGGAGCTGGTGAGGCCAGATTTTGCATTGCAAGGTTTAGCCAACTTGGAGGCATCTCAATGTGGTGGGCGGGAGGAGGGGGGGGGGTCGAAGCGGGGTTCGTATCGCTAGCTCACGTGGTCACGGATGAAATCTAATCGCTCATCTAATAACTGCAATCCACAGTCACTTGGAAACTAATACGTCGAAAGTGGTTGCTTCAATTTGTGAGCGAAGCACGTGAAAGACATAGTCAACAAATTGTTAGTTGCCCGATTCATTAATGATATAAAAATAGAAAAAAAATAAAGTTGACGTATCAAAACACGTAGTGTCCGTCGTTTAGAGGCTTTCCATGAGGCTTCTTGTCATGTCGTTAAAGTTAACGATCGCTGAGGATGAGCTTTGAGCATGCGCCTATACAGATCGCGTTGTGTTGAATGAAGAAAGTCTGGCGATCGCGAACGAAGGTAGGCTGAAAGGAAAAGCGAGCAGTTTCTAAACAAAACGTTTTGTCATGTATGTCACGCATGTTTTATTTTTTTTAGTTCTGTTGCTGCCGAATCACTCAATACACTAGTGACTGACTTCTCGTGTCATGATTATCAAGCACAGAGTAATATAAGTCCTTGACAGCAACAGAGGGCATGGGTGCTTTCTTGCGGCGGGAACTCATTTCAGAGGTCATCATGAGGTAGCATTCGTGCTTCAAATGAGGCAGCGGTCATCGAGTACAGCGGCAGATATGATACCACCAGGTGTCACTATATCCGCCAGCCCAGTGCAGGGTAGCCAACCGGAAACTCGCCTCTGGTTAATCTCCCTGCCTTTCCTCTCTCTCTCACTATAACATGTTTTTTTCTGTATTTTCTTTTTATCTAGCGTGCCAAATTTAGCCTTCTCTGCGCATGCTTGGACGCTTCCAATCACTAACTCTCGAGTCACACACTCGGGCTCCCAGTGGTCGGGTGAGCTGGCGCAGCACCACTCCAGGTGGTGTGGGCTGGTGACGCTCGCGAACGTGTCACATTCGTGCAGCAAAGTCTATCATTCACGGCTGCTGTACCTAATTGGCCCTGTGAACTGCACAATGGCACACAATCGTATCTATTAGTCGGGTGCTGTCGCGACTGTCATTCAAGGCGAAGCACTGCCGGGCGAAGAGTTCAATTACGACAGCGATCAACGGCCACCAGGACTGCATGTTTCAAAGGGGCGGTACGTTGGGCACGTTGATATTCCATACTGAAACTACTGGCAGCGCGGAACTGCACCAAGTACACAGGAAAGACACACGGACAAAGGCTGATCATACAGCCTGGCCTGCCTGCACCATTTCGTCGAAATAATCTTGCAAACCCGTCTCGCATGCGAAGACGAAGGCTGTGAGCCACCCAAGAAGCGCCTGGACATCCACGGGACGCAGCTGCTGCCTCACATGCCAACTGCACCTGTGACGCTGGCATACGGCGGTCGAAAGGCGGCATACTGGTTCTGACACCTTGAAGCAAAGCAGGAGCTCACGACACGTGCAACGGTCACGGTACACGGTACACGGGCGGGTGACCTTCCATCTGCGGGTGACTTCGTCCATTGTCCGAATCGAACAATATATGGGGGTTGGCTTTGATATCGTGCAGGAAGCCGACGAATACAACGCGAGAGCGCCATACGTCGCATGAACACTTTGCCTGCCACCTGTTCAGTGAAGCGTTTAACTGCGATAGAAGAAAGCACCGGTTTCGTCACCGTAAAATATATTGTTCATTGTTCGTCGGCGCACGTCGACGGTTTCTCCGTTGGCAGTGCTCGATTTGTTATCTTGCACACCCATGCCTAATTTTTAATTATTAAATAATCGTTAGCTCTTAGAGAGCTAAGTGTTAGAATATTTTCCCACGTTTACATATTTTATTGTAGAAGTAGAAGCCGAAAGCAGGCCCCGAGTCCACTTTTGAATAAAGATGTTTATACCACCACTACTAAGTTTACGAATGCCTTGGGATCAGAAATAATCAATAATAATTGATGGATTGGTTAATTGACCAGACTCTCCGTCAGGCCAATAGTGCGGCATAAGTTGATCTGTGTCGAACAGACTTGTGTAAGCTTGAGATGCTATGGCCGCGGTGGGCCGCATTTAAATTGGGGCGAATTGCAAAAACCCCCGTGTCCCGTGCATTAATTTCGGGGCAATTTGGAGATCCCCTGGTGGTCAAAATTAATCCGGAGTCTCCCACTACAGCATGCCCTCTAATCACAGTGTGCTTTTGCCACATAAAACCCCTGAATTGATTAAGGACATGCTACGTCCTGTTATCTTTTTTTCGAGGTTGGGGTTGGAGGAGGGTGGCAACTACGTAAGGTTAGAATTGAAGCTGTAGCTTATAGTACTTATTGTCCATAACCCAAAGCGCATATATGGAGTTTGATCGATACCTAACTTGGCAGCTCCGAGAATTCCCTCTCGTATAGCCATCTTTTCTAGACTGAGCCACAACATACGGTGGGCGTCCTCTGAAACTGGGCAAGGATGCTTTTGAAAGCCCACGGGGTACTTCGTCGAAGAAGGTACTGAGACGGCATATTCGATTTCCAATTTTTTGGGGAGTTATATGAAAGCCGAAACAGCTCGAGATCCAGAAACAAAGAAATATCTCAAGATCAACAGTGGCCTAAACAACATTTCGTACGGCTTATTTCGCCGAACAAGTTTCAGTATCTACGAGGCGAATTCATCATGACGCCATGGTACATTGCCTTTCTCAGTTCCTGCTCTGTGCGCTCGAATCCTGGCTCCAACACGCCAGCTCATTCCCAACAGACGTTTTTGGTTTCACCTGTACTTTTTATGAGAATCGACAGCATACCCAGCCTTATTAATACACGATTGCAAGAAAGCTCTGCTTTGTTAAGAACGGCCCGCTGAGGTGCTGGTTTTGCCAGCCAGTTGCGAGAGCGGCGTCGACTTTTCCTGGAAAGCCACCACAACCCTCTAGCCACACGGCGTCACTAATGTTGAATTCCAATGGCGGAGTCGAGCAGCCGACGGACTCCGCGAGCGAGCACTCGACTATGGCGCAGAGCAACGCCTCCGGATCCGCGAGTGGAACACAACCTGCGCCGCCGGAGCAAGGCGGAAGCGGAAGTTCTATCACAGAGTTACCCAGGATACCTTGCGTGTTGTCATTTCCTTCCGCTGTTTGCTCCCAGCACCGCCGCACCGGTCACTTGTCTCTTCAGCGCCGTTCACCTGTTGTTGTTTTTTTAAAGTGCGGAATGGCTATCTCGCCAAGCGTGCAGCAGCTTTTGCTTCCTCGCGAGTCGTGACCGGTGGCGCCTCCCAGCAGACAAACGTGGTAAAGGAAATACGTCACGCAGAGTTCCGGTCCACTCCGCCGATTTTGGCGGAGCAACTTTTTCTGCTCCACGGACTGACTCCCGCTCTGAATCCCCTCCGACTCTCTCATTGGAACACCTTACTCCCGCCCTCACTCTGCCATTGGAACAAACTTGCTCCGAAACGAGCAGAAAAACTTGCTCCGACTCCGCCATTGGAATTCAACATAAGTCTACTGTGTCCGCAGGACAACGCGCCGCGTCCGCCACTCTGCGTCGCGGGATTGCCGAGATGAGTTCGACGAACCAGGCTTTGTGACGGAACACGCCACCGCCGACCCGGTCTGCTGTGAGCAAGAGAGGTCCCGAGGGAACGCAGTTGGAGGACCCTTCCCACGCACCGTTCCTGAAGTAAGCCCCGAGTTCTGCGAAGACCGTCTGGTCTCGCTGGGGTCCGTGAAACCGGTGCGGAAGTGTGTGTGTGCCCTCTCGCTCAAAGGCGGCTCGTCTTCATTGACTGGTCGAACGGTTCTCTCACCTAGGGATTGAGGGAGGACCGAGTGTTTATAAACCGCTGTTGTGCGGCTGCTGAGTGTACTTTCTCTCGCAGTCATGCTAGACTGATGAACTGCAACATCCTTATGTAGATACTGTAAATAAATCCACATTCCTTGTTCTCGATGAGAAGCAGTCCTTCCCTTCAACGTCCTCAGCGTGGATAAGTTGGATGTCGCCATGGGCCAGCTACCATCTAATTCATGCCCGACTCCAGTCTTGACAACTGGTTACGAACGGTGGGATTGACCTCCCAATCCTCACAGCTCTGTTGTGACGTCACGATAATGTCAATGACGACAGGTATAACCTTTCGTAATCAAGTTTAGTACGCATCAAACTATAAACTGGCTCATCGGGGTTTTCCAAGCTTCGCACTTTGCTAAGTGTCATTCTTTGAAGAGCGAGATGAGCGTGTGCTGCAGTTTCCTCGACTTGGAATTTGTGTGTAAGCATGCAATCCTCGTTCCCTGTTCCTGCGCGCGTGCGCTTCAATAGCCGGCATTTGTACACTCCATCGCAGCTCCGTAGTTGCACTGTTGCAGGTCGCTTGCCCCTGAGAAGACGATGAAAACCGACCATATATATCAGGTACCCAGAAAGAGGTGAAATCAGGACATGAAGTAACCTAGAGGGCGGTGTGCCGGTTTTTGAGTGCACCCCTTTCCCCAAAAATTTTCGCACAGTTCTCCAAGACCACATATAGCTGAGCAAAACGAGAGTCGCTTTATCAAAAAAGGAAACTTAGCAGGATCACCAAAACCTCTGAGATTGACAAAGTAACCTTGTCAATCTTACACTAAGAGGTTGATTACTAAGAAATGAACAAAGGCCAAATTGCATTTTTATTTCAAGTTTCGCGCCGTGACCCCAACGTCTACACGTCAGCGCGATATCACGGACGTCAATGCATTGTGTTGTGTGGTTCTATCGCAGTAAAAGCTCTCGAAGCTCGCTGAGTTCAGGCTCTGGCTTCGTTAGAATGAGGTGCAGTCCATCCTTATCGACAAGGAATTAACGGCGCCCCAGCAGACGCCGTAAAAAATTTGTGACGTCAACCCATCTGGTGCGGAATTTCAAGGGCGGCGTCGCCACAAGTATTTCGTTCGTGCGTCGTTTCGTCATTTCTGGCTTACTCTCATGATAGCAGTGGCTTTGTGTATGTGCGTTTGTGCGTGCGTGCGTGTGTGTGTGTGTGTGTGTATGTGCGTGCGTGCGTGCGTGTGTGTGTGTCTGTGTGTTGTAGAATATTTCAATGAGGTCCCATTGAAACAATCAAACTGCTCAGGAATCAAAAGCTTTATTACCACATATAGCTCGAAACTTCAGATGATGCTCCCAATGGGTGCTTTTGAAATATCAATCAAATCGTCCTTTGATGAGTGCATTTTAGACATTGTTTTAAAGGGAATCTTTCTTTATCTCACTGATTCGTCCTTGAGTGCCGAAGACGCAGTGCAAGAAAGCCAACTTGCATATCTGCGTAGAACACCACAGTTCGCATTCGCAGCACCGCGCCAGTGTTGGCCCCTCGCACTAACCTCGAACTCCTCGCTGCCATGGGAGACGCAACTCGCGGACTGCGATCTGGAGGGGGCAAATAGCGCTTCTAGATCAGACCCGTGTGAGCAGCCCGCGCCAGTGGAGCCCTGGACCAAGGACCCCACGCTTAGGCAGCCTTTTCCTTTCCGTTATTTCCTCCCTTCTTCAATAAAGTTTTCCACAAGCATTTCATTTCACTTTCCCTCTTGCCTCATTTTTGCTCTGATGTATATTCGCTTTCGCAGGAGCACGCTCGTGCGTTTTTCTTTCCCGCTCTTAGCAACAACCACGTTTTTTTCCTTGGATTCTTGCTTCTCGCCCCCCTCCCCCCTCCTCTGTAACGCAACCCTGTTTCAGTCTCTCAGTGTTCATTTTATTCGTGAATTGCAAAGTACGAAAAGATAGCGCATATACAGCTATGGTAGAACGGAAAAGCCAGAAGAAAATACTCGGTGTTTACTTGCTAGACTGTACGCTATATTTGGGGACAACCTCTAAGAAATGTGAATGTGCTCCGGCCCTATACAAAGAAAAAGCATACTGCTTTTTCCACCTGTACAAATAGGTGTGTATCTGTGTGACATCACTGAAAAAAGCGATTGTAATTGGCAGGCGCACCTGTACAAATTTCTCTAGTTGGATGGCGGTTAATTTGCAATTGCAGTGTTATCATCAAATATACAGTCATCTCTCTATCCCTCTCTCTCCGTCAATATTCGCCGGTATACGATTGCAAATAACGCGAGTTAATACAGCCGAAGGCATGACGGCCAAACAAAATCAGCCTGGTCAGACGTCATCCGACTAATTTGACAGGCCTTGGACACAGCAATTAAGTTTCTTCCTCTTCCTCCTCCTGAATAAGACCAATGTTCCTCCCTCCCACTCGTCCCTCGTCTATCTCTTCTTGCGCTAGAAGAATTTCCCAGGCCCAAACTACCCTGCTATGCACCCATACTGCAGACCGCTGGATGGATGGATGGATGGATGGATGGATGGATGTTATGAGCGTCCCCTTTGGAACGGGGCGGTGGGTTGCGCCACCAAGCTCTTGCTACTATGCTGCTTATATCCTACCTAGGTTAACCAATGAAAAAAAAAAAAAAGACCCTATGAACTACCACGTCCCAATTTTCTGATCCCCTATTGCGAACTGTGCTTTTGTACGTCTCCGTCTTTTGTCGTTTCCCTACTTTTCTTCCACCAATCCTCCAATCGCCTCTTACTAATGTCTGTTGCGGACCTGTTTGCTTTACCACTGCTCCCGCTGAACCCAATGGCTTCAAGGAGGCCAGTGGTGCCTAAATCGACCGCTGGGTAGACCGCACCTTTGACGGCCAGCGCCATCTCTCAAGAGTTAATGAAAGCGCTTTTGCCGTATGGCTACAGTCTCCCAAGATCCGTGGCTGCAAGGCGCCCTCAGGCGCAGCGCAGAGTCTTGTAGCCCGAGGTTAGTTGAAGAAAGTATTCAGAGGCGGCGTTCAGGCGGAAACTTGCTGCACAAGGTGTCTACGAACCGGGAAAACCGGGAATTCTCAGGGATTTTGAACAGTCTGGAAATACCCAGGGAAATATTCAGGGAATTGCGACACTGAGGCATTGTACGCGGGCTGAAAGTATGTCAGGACAGTTGAGGTTGACAGACCGCCTGTCCAGAGAGCATCTCACTTGTGACAAAGTTCGGGCCTCAAACCAATGAGCTTGCGATATCAATTGATAAAAAATATCTCATATTCGAAAACATTTGTTTCTGTATGCATTTCTCTTTTATTCGTATTTGAGAATATTGGACTCGATTTGCAATGAGTTCTACCATTCTTTTTCAAATATATTTTATTCGCTGTGCATTTTACTAAACCCTCCTTTCTGATTTCTTTTTGAATAAAATGAATGCTACTCCTTACTATTCAAACTGGATTAAGTTTCTTTTTTGAATTTTTAGCATGCTTACTAGAGAGTGACAGCATCGGGCGACATGGTGTCAGCCTGTCTTCATGTAAACAAAGTTCTGTATCACTCAGGGAAAACCCGGAAAGCTCGTAGATTTGGAAATGTCAACTTGGTAGACACCCTGCTTGCAGGTTAATCCAGGTTTAATTTACACTGTTATTTTTTTTTTCTGTCTTTCTTTTTCAAGAAATGCCCGTGTATTACCGCAGCGCTAAAGTTTCACTGACGCCCTGACTTGGTAGCATGCTTCGTTGCTCGTTGGACGCACATGAACCACTGACATTCCGTATGAATGACAAGATAACCAGACCAATTATTTCAGTATTTATTTAGTTTTTTTTATTGTGATTAGTCCGAATGACGAGAAGAGTTAGTAATAAGAAACGTACTTCGCAATTAGTAACGTTCTTAAAATATGTCGGTGAGCTTGAAGGTCTAGGCCATCATTCTTATAGGCGAGACACGTATGCAGGTACGTGCACAAAGACAGCCACTCCAATGTGTTGCCTCCAGCCTATTACCTGCAGTTGGTTTCATGCCAAAGCAATCGTTTTACCGTGAGGTATATAAAGAAGTCTCACCCTTAAACTGGACTCTTAAAAGGGTACGTAAAGGGATCTTTGAGATGGTTCGGGGAACGGTAAAGAAAATGACAGTTGCTTTGACATGGAACAAGGCGTAGTTGAGACATTGGAGGCGATTTTCGAGTAGGCGTAGAAAGATGGCTTGATTCTTATCTAGGCTTGGTATAAACGGCGGCTCGCGCGCAATTCACTTACGTGAGAGCATATAATAATGGAGATTTGACAAAAGCGCCAGCGAATAATTTTCAGAAGTGAAGATTTCAGGGCGTCAGCTCTCAGCCTTTGTTAAACAGCCCACATGTATAAAAAAGACATTTTTTTAAATATATACAAACCTAGATAAGATCTGTCACATTATGCAGCACGGGTAGGCGGCAGCACGTGCGTGCGCCACTTTTCCTTACGCCAAAAATGCAGGAGTGAAGCGGACAAAATTCATAGCATTTCATTAATCGCTTCACGAAAGCTTCGTTTCACATGGATTCCAACGTGCGAATGCATCTGCGCTTCCTTCTTTCTTCTTTCTTTTTTTTTCTGCCGTTCCCCATTAAATTACGGTGGGGCGCATGGTCGCTGCCGAAAGATGGCGCAGCCTGTACAGTCAACAGCAAAAGTTTAAGGGATGCGGTTTCCCCTCTTCAAATGTGAATTCCTGCACTGTTGAGACATTACACTTCGTATTTAATGAATCACTGTATAAGTGGCGAAGGCTACTACATGTTGGAACATTTGATTCGAGGCTGTGTGACCACGCTTCGCGAGAATTCAGCTTCTTGGCAGATCCTGCGTCCCGTAAACTTTTGCGGTTGACTGTACATGTTGCGTAATCCTGGGGACGCGTGTCGGTTAGAAAGGCGGCGACGACGGCGAGAACGCGCATCGATCCTCCGTAATTTGCTGCTAACAAATGACGGTGTGAAAGCTGTATATGTTGACGCAATCTACAATGTTAAGAAACTTGCACTATACACGGTGTTTCAGCGAACACTTTCGTCATTTTTTAAGGGTTGCCTGTGGCAGGTAGTCCATTTCTAGTTCGTGAGAGGGTCTACTCGAGGCGGCAGACACGACGTGCACAAATAAATTGAAATGCATAATCGACTAATTAACAAGAATTCACAAAATATGTTTTTACCTAATTGCCTTATGGCCCATATTGCAATTTACAAAATTCTAGCAGTGGATCTGCGTTGATCCACGGCTATGGGACTCCACTACGGTGTCACGGTGCTTCGCTGCACTCACGGTCATCACTTCCTTCCTCTTTTCTTCTTTCCATTCCCCCTTTCCCTTACACCCAGTGCAGGGTAGTAAAGCGGACGCTCGTCTGGTTGACCTCCCTGCCTTTCCTCTCTTTGCTATTCTGTCTCTCTCTCTCTCTCTCTCTCTCTCTCTAGCCGTTGATTTCTCAAGGCAAATCACCTGGAAATAAATTTTCATGGTGACACCAGTTTCGGGACATTAATTCCCGAACTTTGCGGAGAAATGCATTGGCGTTCCAGTTACTTTCTTAACAGAACATCATTTTATACATTGAAGCACAAAAGTAACAGAAACGCCAACAGATCTCTCCGCAAATGCATCGAAAGCTTCGACTTCAAACAGTTTGCGGCTGGGTGCAGAAAAATGACATTCCTGAGGTGAACGACATAAAGTACGCCTATTATTGTTTGTCAAGGCATTTCTAAAACACTTGCTCCCTAAATAATTTTTATTACTGTATTACGATTGACAAACGATCTTAACCGTTTCAGTGCAACTATCACCATTGCGACGTTTTATGTCAATAAGTATGCGACTTATAGCAGTGACCGAAATATAATGGCATTCATAAACAAAGGCTTTACACTTTTAATGGCATTACCGCGCCCAATGGCACGGGTGCTCTCGAAGAGAAGTGCATTGCTTTTCGAGATACCGTAGTTTCGTAAAACAATGCCTTCTTATTAATAATAATGATGATGGCGATGATAGTTTGTGGCCAATGAACTGTATGTAACAGATGGACTCAATATTAGTGTCCAAGCCAAAGAAAACAAAAAAAGATGCTATCGGAAGATGGATAGATGTTATGAGCGTCCCCTTTGGAACAAGTGCACCACTTGAAAAACCTTGACAAGGAAGCGCCATCTCCCCGAAACTAATGGAAATGCTCCTCCTTTCGTATTGCCGCCGAGATTCAAAACAGCAGCGCACCCTCCGGTATGCCGCCCAATCTCGGAGCCTCGATGATGGTTGAACAAGCTGCGGAAAGGTGGCGATAAGTGGCAAACTAGAATGTGAAGACGTCTACCCAGTGGTCGATCTAGGCACCAGTGACCTCCTTGAAGCCCTTGGGTTCAGCGAGAGCAGTAACATGTCCGCAATAGAGATTAGTAAGGTGCGATTGGAGGATTAGTGGAAGAAAAGTAGGGAAACGACAAAAAACGGAGACGTACAAAAGCACAGTTCGCAATAGGGGATCATAAAATTTGGTTGTAGGAATTCATAATCTTTTCTTTTTTATTCTTTGACCTAGACAGGACATTAAGCAGTATAATAGCAAGAGCTTGGTGGCGCAACCCACCGCCCCGTTCCGAAGGAGACTATCATAACATCCATCCATCCATGCATCCATGATCAGCTTAGTCATTTGTTTCATTATGGTGTTGGGCTGCTGAGCACGAGGCCGCGGGATCGAATGCCGGCCACGGCGGCCGCATTTCGATGGGGGCGAAATGCGAAAACACCCGTGTACTTAGATTTGGGTGCACGTTAAAGAACCCCAGGTGGTCGAAATTTCCGAAGTCCTCCATTACGGCGTGCCTCATAATCAGAAAGTGGTTCACGTAAAACCCCATAATTTAATTTTTTTTTCATTTGTTTCATGAAATCCCAGTAGCTTGCTGCCTGCCGCCACAGTGATGCCTCGGCTTGCTACGGAATGGTTTATTGCATGTTGCGGGGGAAATAATGCACCGCTTACATCCCACGGAACAAAATCCAGAGTCAGTTTCTAGATTCTTACTACACTGTGAAGCCTCATCATCATCAGCCTACTTATCTCCACTGCAGGGCTAAGGCCTCTCCCTGCGATCTCCATTTGCCCTTGTCCTACGCCAACCGACTCCAACTAAAGTCAGATACAACTCAAGTCTGCAATGAAGCCCAGCACACGCCCTCATAACCGCCAGCCACTGTTCCTCCGCGAGGCTGCAGGTTCGTACTTCAAACTTTACTTGTTACCTAAATAAGGCGGTAACCAAAAAAAATACAATTATAAGAACGTAATTTTATACGTTTTCACTAATCTATTATAATGCAAAGGTGAAAGCATAATTCCTTATTGAACTGAAACAAAACGCTTGTTTCGCTGCAACTATTTATTGCCAAGTTTCACTTCAGTTGACAGTCAAGTTTCATGAGTAAAACGGGGTCAGCAGTGAAATAAACTGTAGCGCGGACTTTTGAAGAGTGAAATGCTCAGGCTCGATACACTTCGTCCATGTCTGTTGCACACCTCATCGCTTCCGCCGATGAAAAGACTTCAAGAACAGCAGACGCTCCGGAGGTATCAAGTACGCGACGCCATTTTGAAATGGTCGCATGATGACTATTTTGGCTGCGTCTGTCATTCGCTGGCAGAGTAAGACCTCGCGCAGTCTGTGTGCCCTGGTTGCCAACTGTCGTTTTTTTTAAAGTTGTATCCCACTATAGCGCCTGTGAATTTATTAATTTTATCACCCCAACTAGCCTTCTGTCGTCCTCGACTGCGCTTCCCGTCTCTTGGCACCCAATGGTAGCCCTGATGGTACACCGGTTATCTAACCTACTCATTACGTGACCTGCCCAGCTGCATTTTTTCTCTTAATGTAAATTAGAATATCGGCTATCCCCCTTTGCTCTCTGATCCACACCGCTCTCTTCCTGTCTCTTAACGTTACGCCAATCATTCTTCGTTCCATCGCTCTTTGCGCGGTACTTGTTTTCGAGCTCCTTTGTAAATCTTCATGTTTCTGCCCCGTCATTCCGAAGCCTAGTAGAACCCACGTCTTCGCATTGCACGCGTGATAAGACGTGGCGAGCATTGTTTAACTGCGCGAACAAACGAACCACAAAGACAGCGAGGGACAAGGACGGGCGCAGACTTGCAACTAAAGTTTATTCCACAACGTACACATATAAGTACACACCTGACATACATCACTGCGCGTGCGCAAAAAAAAGGCAAGGTAAAAGAAAAGTAAATCCTTGTATAGGCGAAACGCGACCTACCTACGCTCGTCAATAAACCTCATCTCACTGTTATGTAAATAAACTGAGGTGTCACTGACACATTCTTGTCCCTTCTTTCTAATATGGTACGCCTCGAGTAGCTCTCTGGCTCGGCTATCTCGGCAGCGGCCCAAAATCTTTGCTTCCTTCATGATCGGCTTGCACGTGCATGCCAGGCAGTGGACAGGCAGGTGCCCATTCGCTTTATTCCTAATAGACAATTCATGCTCACGCAAGCGCACATTCACACACCTTCCTGTTTGACCTATGTAAACTTTGCCGCATGATAGAGGTATCTGATATACTACTCCAACACTGCAGTCTACGTGGGAAATGGAGTGCTTTGTTCCGCACCCTTGGAAGTTATTTTTACTTCTTCCTATGCGCGAGCATAGCCCAGCGAGCTTGCCGGGAGCCGAGAGCGCTATCTCAACTCCATACCGTTTCGCAACCTTCTTTAAGTTGTGGGAAGTTTTGTGAACATAAGGCACAACTGTCCGTTTCTTATTTTTGCGCTCCCTTGCGTCTTCAGCAACATTGCCTTGCGTCTTTATCTTCTTAAGCACTGCCTCCACTACTGCTGAAATGACTGACTGCGGGAAACCGGCTTCTTCCAGCCTTACAATCTGCATGTCAAAGCTTTCCTGTATTTTGTGCGTGCAGGACTTTCTTATGGCTGATGTGATGCACTGGGTGGCTATTGCCCGCTTTACCGTTTTCGAATGAGCCGAATCGTAGGGCACCAGTTTCTTTTGGGATCTTGGGTTATATTTCCAGCACACATGGTCGTCACAGAAGCTTATAGCGTTGTCTAAAAACTGAATATTATTATCCTTTGTTAGTTCATGGGTGAATGTTAGACCTTTGCCAAGGCGCTGAAAAATGTGTAGTACACCTGCGATGGCGTCGTCATATGTGTAACTGGCTTGCTTCTTTTTTTAAAAGAACAAGAAAATCGTCAACATAACGCAACACGGTAACAACCAGGTCACGATCGATCCCTTCGTTTACCGCTCTGTCAAATTCCGATAAATAAATATTGCACAAGATAGGAGCTACGCAAGATCCTATACATATACCTTGTTTCTGCACGTAATAGTCTTCTTTAAACTGGATGAAGGTAGATTTGAGGTAAAACTCAAGCAACGCTAAAAACCTATTAACAGTCAACCCGGTAGAATTCTGAAAAGACACTTCGCCATTAACTTCAATACATTTCTGAACAGCCTGAAACAATGCAGCGTGAGGGATAGAATAAAACAAATCTTCTATGTCAATGGAAAAAACATGGCCAATATCGTCATTCGACTCTATAAAGCTAGTAACAGCTTCCGAGTTCCTTGTTTCAAACGGATCGTGCACTTTCAGGTGCGATAAACATTTCTGCAAAAACTTGCTTACTTCGTTCTGCCAAGTTCCTCTTTCACTCACGATAGCCCGGAAAGGGATATCGTCTTTGTGCGTCTTGGCCGTAAAAAACACGATCAAGCCATCACCTTTGCTTTTGTTGACTGAAGTAGCCAGCTTGTGCAGTTCCATCTCCTTGCACATAGAAACGGTCTTCGCCTTTATCCTTGCGGCTTTCACTGGCACAGGCTTGAAGTTCTTTTTCACAGCAGCCGTCGCCTTCTCGTCGAAAAGCCCCGACGGCATTACCACAAACCCTCCTTCTTTATCCTGTTGCAGCAGTCTGAGGTCGTTCTGTCTAAAAAACCTGACGATTTCTGACGTTGGGTCCTTCCGCTTTGGCCTTTTTTCAGTCTTCTTGACTGTGTTGATTAGGCTGTCCACGCCATCCAACAAACACCTTTCTTGATCCTCTGCCTCCGCTTGCTTGGCCAGGCTCCGGTTTAGGGTCAACCATTCATGCGCTTCCAGTGAAGTTTCCATGCTGTACTTGGGCCCTTTCTTGAGGGTGGACAGTATTCTCTCGGGCACCGCAGCTTCTCCGAGCTGCATAA
Source organism: Dermacentor variabilis (assembly GCF_050947875.1). Taxonomy (NCBI): domain Eukaryota; kingdom Metazoa; phylum Arthropoda; class Arachnida; order Ixodida; family Ixodidae; genus Dermacentor; species Dermacentor variabilis. The sequence continues at coordinate 146,458,661 of NC_134574.1, read as the reverse complement.
CGTTACCCAAAGCTTGTGGTTTGGTGTTCTTGATCTTTTCTAAGGCATCTCGGAGGTAACAGCGCCACCAACGTTCCGTCGTCTGAGCTTCTAGCCGTTTGGCGTCACGCATTTTGATGGCAGCCAGCCATGCAGGATAATTCGCAAAGAAGAGAAGTCGTAGCAAGTCTACAAACCTCCGCGTCTGCTCCTTCAGCTCGTCGCGTATATTTCGACATACTTGTTTTCCATGTTTCAAGGAAGGTTTAACATGCCCATACAACCGGAGTACTTCTTCAGGAACCACATTCTTCCTTATGTAGAAGGCATACAGGCGCGCGCGGCACTTCGCAGTGACGATGTTGGCGATGATCTCCGGAACACGGTTTACAGGAGTGGGAACACAAAAACCATAGCCCGCTGTAGAACATACATAGTTTAGAAGAACTTGTTGTTGGACGAGTTGGTAGATATTAGCGAGCATTGTTTAACTGCGCGAACAAACGAACCACAAAGACAGCGAGGGACAAGGACGGGCGCAGACTTGCAACTAAAGTTTATTCCACAACGTACACATATAAGTACACACCTGACATACATCACTGCGCGTGCGCAAAAAAAAAGGCAAGGTAAAAGAAAAGTAAATCCTTGTATAGGCGAAACGCGACCTACCTACGCTCGTCAATAAACCTCATCTCACTGTTATGTAAATAAACTGAGGTGTCACTGACACATTCTTGTCCCTTCTTTCTAATATGGTACGCCTCGAGTAGCTCTCTGGCTCGGCTATCTCGGCAGCGGCCCAAAATCTTTGCTTCCTTCATGATCGGCTTGCACGTGCATGCCAGGCAGTGGACAGGCAGGTGCCCATTCGCTTTATTCCTAATAGACAATTCATGCTCACGCAAGCGCACATTCACACACCTTCCTGTTTGACCTATGTAAACTTTGCCGCATGATAGAGGTATCTGATATACTACTCCAACACTGCAGTCTACGTGGGAAATGACGTGGAATCGCTCCCCACCTTCGGCAACTTGTTGTTTCATGCACTTTCACTGCCATTAATTTATCATTTCTTTAATTCAATTAGTATGTACAAGTAATTTCCTCTACGTTGTCCTTGGTGTCCCTGTTTGCTTCTTATGATATTATCATCAATTATGTGGTTCGAATGCCTGTTTTGAGCTTGTTCTTTACTGAAACGTATGCTGTTCTGTATCTTGTAAACGTGCTTCCAAAGAATGTGTGCACCTTTCGCTTCACTTTTCTGAGTGCTTGTAGCCTCTGCTTTATTGGAGCTTGAGCCATTGCATTTGGGGGTATGAGCTACGTCACAAAGAAATCCCGGGATCCTAGCCATAGACAATTTCGCTGTAGAAATGGTGCAGGCTCCGCAGCTCCCAGTTACTGATCTTCTAAGCATCTCCAATGCCATGCGTTTGATCGCCCAGCCTTCAATGCAAAAACTGGATGATGAAAATGATGATGATGATGACGATGCTATACCTTTGTATTCGCAACGCGCTTCTGAAGACCAACATGATAACGGGGACTTCCGTAGTACTGCCATGTCTAGATTTATTTTATATCGTTGGATGAGCATGCTGCTAGCACACGAAATTCTTGAGTCGACCACCATAGCGGGCCCACTTCTTGATGATGTCGTAGAGTCGGTTGCCAGGACAAGCAGTGCAGTTTGCATCGCGGTGACCGTGCAGAGAATATTTCGGGTTGATCTTGCCCTGCGAATCATAGGAAAGATGCACGCAAGCGACAATGAGACAGGCGCTTTAACCAAAATAGCTGCTGTAGAGGTTATCTGGCCCGGTGGCTCGCCTAGCCACTACACTAGACTAGAGAGATTTAGATTAGAGGGACGCAAGGCCTTGAGGCCCTCTATCGCTTGGGGCCACGATACTGCGCATGCGCAGTACCGTGGCCCCAAGTGATAGGGGGCCCCAAGGCCTTTCGTCCCTCTGACGTTAAATTCTCTATTAATGCCATATTAATGTGCTAACGTACGACAATAACGCACACGCACAATATATACACTCAAGCACCACGCGAATGTTGACGCACAGCATATCCTTGAGGCCAATGCCTCGTACGAAAGTCAAAAATGCTTGCTCAGCTTCGGGGCTGTCGGCTAGAGCTGCGACGCCTTACGGACCTCGCAGCTCTAGTTCTGCTACAGCCACAGAAGTCAACAGCTTTGGTTGACGTTAGATGGGATAAGTGCAACGTTGTTAGTTACAATCTCATCCCGCCGTATTCTTGATTGGGTACGTCTGTGTTTTTCTCCGGTTTTGACGCCTAAATCGTTTACCAACTAGCCCAGCTCTCGGCCGTTGTGTCTAGTACAACGTCTCGGTCGAAACTCGGCGGGAAACAATAGGTAGTGTCCAAATTTACGCCCCAGCGAGTTTTCTTTGAGTAACCTAAACGCATCTCGAAGGCTATGCTTTCGCAAGCATTATACGCCGAAAGTGACCGTGGAGCGAGAAGTGCGTCATGGCCACCATGTTTTAGACATCGCCCATTAAGCTTCGTGGCAGTTGCGGGAACAGTGGCTGTGCTTCCCGTACAACAAAAGCGTGTACAGACACTGGCGTTCGCTTCTTGAAAATAATTAACCTCGCGTATGCCACAAACAAGCTGAAGCAACGTCCTACGTGACATGACCACTACATATGGCACCAAGTTGTTGTTGCCCTCAGAATTAGTTGTAACAAAGCAAGGCTTGATACGACACATGGGCTTCTACCCATCTACCGTTTCAAATTCCGCTCTGTCGTTTCAGATGCGTCGTCTCCATTAACCGGCTAGTGGCTCATTTCGAAACGCCTTTACGTGTGTTTTCCAACACATAACCCAAGTTTCTACAGTCGACAGGGGAGAAGCACTTTCAAACACTATTTTTCAAACTGTTGTATTGCGGAAAGAGGAACAACGCATTTTCAAGAGACGCAAGGTGAATAGAGTCTTACAACGGTGCTTTCCAGCAAGACTGTTTGTTCGCAGTAATTTCCCAACCACCAATAGCGAGCTCGCATGTTCTCACAACCAGCACTTTCATTTGTTCAACATTTAGAAAATCTTAAAGTAGGGGTGTGCGAATATTTTAAATTTGTTTGAATACGAATCAAATTGTTCCTCCTATTTCATAATGCACTATTCGAAGCTGTCGACTATACGTCTTGTGTGTATTTCTAAAATATAAGGGATAAAAGCGTTTATTGGGGTCTCGAGCCAGACAGAACGATGCATGTGAGGATTGTTCTGAAAAATTCTGCGGTAGGGACACCAGAATCTGAGTTACCGCACGGGGCAGATAACTTTTGTTAAATAATTTCGAGAGACTCAATAACCATGGCTCACTTGTAGGCAGCCTGCCTGTATGTGCGAATTTACTCCGATTTGTGATTTGGGCAGTACTGCCATGTTTCCGTACCTTTTAAACGACCTGCTGTGCTGTGGTATCAAAGTTCTCTCCTTCAGCGAACGCAACGCCAGACGTGCACTTCGTAACATGCTGTTCCCTTGTTTAGTTACTACCATTAATATTGTGAGCCAGATAAGTGAAAGTAGTTGTTTATCATTTACGCGCCTCTCAATTGTCACTCTAAACGAAAATAAACCCACCTGCGAGTTTTTAACAGATGATGTGCCCTAAAACCTCCCCTCCTGAAATATTTACTCCGATGTAGGGGAGCAAAACAGTGCCACTCCCTCGTTTCACTCCGCTGGCTGGCTGCGGGATGTTGCGTTTCGCCTGCGACACGTGGTTTTGCCGGCGCGACTGCGGCGGGGCGGCAGACATTTTGGCCCGATCGTCGTCGCCGCAACACTCATCGCCAGGTGTTTCCAGGCGCGACTGCGGCGATGCGACCGCCTAGGGATCATCCTCGCATTCCAGTCATTGTGCCCGAAACAGGCGATGCCAAAGCAGGGATCTCATTCCAGTCATTGTGCCCGAAACAGGCGATGCCAAAGCAGGGATCTCATTCCAGTCATTGTGCCCGAAACAGGCGATGCGAAAGCAGGGATCATCCTCTCATTACAGTCATTGTGCCCGACCGGCAGCGCTACGACAGGGTGCTACGAGATCGTGCTCGACATGGTGCTACGGCAGCGCTACGACAGGGTGCTACGAGATCGTGCTCGACATGGTGCTACGGCAGCGCTACGACAGTGTGCGTCACCATTAGCCCATTGTACATTCACGTGCTCGTCTTTTGAGAGGTTCCTTCTTGCCCTCAACTGCGAGAGTATAAAAACAGCTGCCCCCGGACGCCAAAAGGAGGGCTCCGATTTCTTCTGTTGAGTGAAGTGCTCTCCCGTCTCTCTACTTCGGTCAAACCTGACCGCCAACTCTTTGCGATGTTAAAATAAACAAGTTGTTTCGTTGTTACCAGTCGACTCATGCTTTGCCGGGACCTTCGGATGCTTCCAGTTGTACCCCAGGCCGCCAGGCCAACGCTACCCTTGGGGCTTGCGACCCAGGTACAACCACGGGCGTCAGCGCCGAGTTCCCAACAGATCGTACCAGCGGTGCGATCCAAAACATCTGGTTGGCAGCGGTGAGATCGCCTCCGACTTCAAACAACTGTCTGCCAGCGGTGAGATCGCGACAACGGAGGCCAGCAGCAAAGAGATGCAGTTGACTGTATGCTGAGCAGCTCAACGACGATCCGGGAGCAGTGCAACGAGCCCTGTGTGACGACTGGTTGCCTGCAGCGGAACGACTGCGCTGGACTCTTGGCTGCGAGGTTTGGTGAGTGCGGGACTTTCTTCTTCTGAGCTTTGCCAGGCTTTTGTTAGTGTTAGAAACAGAGCTGGTATTTGTGGTTGTCGTTGCTGCCGGGTTAGCTTGCGGCAAGACAATAGTAAGCAGTAGAGAAAGCAGCATTCAGAGCAGCCATGGATTTGAAGTCGTTGCGCAAACCGAAATTGTTGGAGCTTGCAAGAGAGTTGGGTCTGGATGTCTCAGACAAACTAAGAAAACCAGAACTGCTAAAGGCTATTCTTGAGTTAGAGGCTGAGGATGACGAGCTGTCGGAATGCTTTGAGACCATTGAAGAGAGGGAGACTGCAAAAAGAGAAGAGCGTGAACGTAAAGAACAGAAAGAAAAAGAAGAGCGTGAACGTAAAGAACAGAAAGAGCGAGAGCAACAAGAGCGTGACCGTCAACACGCTTTGGAAATGAAGCGTCTTGAGGTAGAGATGGAACGCGCTCGTAATGGAAGTCAGGCACACGGTGCAGGAGAACGCGTATTGTTCAAAATGACTGACCTGATGCGGCCGTTTAAACTTGGAGAGGACATTGGTTTGTTCCTGGTTAACTTTGAGCGAACGTGCGAGAAGCAGGGGTTCTCTCGGGAAACGTGGCCACAGCGCTTGCTCACTTTGTTACCCGGCGAGGCGGCCGACGTAGTCGCTCGCTTGGATAGAGAGGAAGCAGAGGATTTCGACAAAGTAAAATCGAGTCTGCTAAAAAAGTACCGGCTGTCTGCGGAGGCGTTCCGTCGGAAGTTTCGGGAAAATGAGAAAGGCAGAAGTGAGTCATATACAGAGTTTGCGTATAGGCTTATGTCGAACATGCAGGAGTGGCTCAAAGAAGAGAAAGCGTTTGGTGACCACGATAAAGTTCTGCAGTGTTTCGGGCTAGAACAGTTTTATAGTCGGTTACCGGAGAACGTGCGATACTGGGTCTTGGATAGGCCAGACGTTTGTACGGTGGCTAAAGCCGCTGAGCTAGCCGAGGAGTTTGTGACGCGTCGGGCTCGCGGAGCTAAGGACGGTCAAAAGGGTGAATTTGGCTCGAAGTTTGAGAGGCCGAAGTTCACACCCATGAGAGCAAAGGGGAACACGCGTAGTGCGGATGCGAGTGGAAGCAGTGCGACCGAACCTAAGGAGACGGCAGCAGCCGAAGCCGAACGCAGAAAGCGGTTCGAGATGAGGCAAGCGCGCGTTTGTTATACGTGCCAGAAGCCGGGTCACTTTTCGGCGCAGTGTCCGGAAACAACACCAAAAGTTGTGTTTTTTTCAATAGGCAGCACTGACGAGAACATGAAGCTTCTCGAGCCTTACATGCGAGACCTCCTCGTGAACGGGAAAGAGTGCCGAGTGCTTCGCGATTCCGCAGCTACGATGGATGTAGTTCACCCGTCTTACGTAGAACCCCATATGTTCACGGGCGAGTGCGCATGGATCAAGCAAGCCGTGGAAGCTCATAGCGTGTGTCTGCCGGTAGCAAAAGTGCTTATTGAAGGACCTTTCGGAGCGCTTGAGACGGAGGCGGCAGTGTCATCTATGCTGCCACCCCAGTACCCGTACCTATTTTCAAACAGGTCCGATCACCTCCTGCGCGAGAAGGGGCTTTTGTTTGGTGAAGCTAGTGTTCAGGCCTTAACCAGATCGAAGGTTCGGGAGCTCGCTGCAAAGGCGGTAGTTGCGGGGCCGACGTTATCAAACAACGAAAAAGGGTCAGAGGCGCAGCAAGCTGATATTCCGAGCACGCCCGAACTGAATAAACTTGAGTCTGTAACGTTAAAGGCGCCAGATACTGGAGAGGAAACGCCCGACACGGGAAAGTTAGAAGAGCTATCTACTGATTTGCTCATCGCGCCTACGTCAGACGGACTTGATAGGTTGCTAAAAGTCAGCCGGTCGGCTTTGATAGCCGAGCAAAAGAAGGATGGTAGCCTAGAAAACATACGCTGCAATGTCAAAGAAGGTATCGCCAGGAAAACTGCGCGTTTTGTGGAAAGAGGTGGAGTCCTGTACCGGAAGTATCTAGACCGCCGAGGAGTGGAGTTCGACCAGCTGGTCGTGCCTCAATGCTATCGTCAGGATCTGTTGCGCTTGTCACACGGGGGTTCGTGGTCCGGACACCTAGGAGTTAGGAAAACTAAGGACCGTCTCTTGCAAGAGTACTATTGGCCAGGGTGTTTTCGGGACGCAGACCATTTCGTGAGGACATGTGACACTTGTCAGCGGGTGGGCAAACCAGGGGACAAATCAAGGGCGCCGTTGAAATTGGTACCTATCATAACGGAGCCTTTTAGACGGCTCGTTATTGATACAGTGGGACCTCTGCCGGTAACAGCCACGGGGTACAGACACATTTTGACTGTGATCTGCCCAGCGACAAAGTTCCCTGAAGCAGTGCCGCTTAAAGAACTCAGCTCAGTTGAGATAGTTAATGCACTACTGTCCATATTTGCGCGAGTTGGTTTCCCTGCGGAAATCCAATCAGATCAGGGCACAGTGTTTACTAGCGCTTTGACGACAACTTTTCTCGAAAGGTGTGGGGTAAAGCTGTTACACAGCTCAGTGTACCACCCACAGTCGAATTCCGTTGAGAAGCTCCACTCCGTCATGAAGCGCGTGTTGAGAGCATTGTGTTTTGAACATCGAACTGACTGGGAGCTGTGTCTGCCTGGGGTGATGTTTGCTTTACGGACCGCGCCGCATGCAGCTACGGGGTTTTCGCCAGCTGAACTGGTGTACGGTCGCTCGCTTCGGTCTCCGCTTCGCATGCTTCGAGAATCATGGGAAGGTAGGGGCGACGACCCAGTCGTGGTGGAGTACGTGCTTAAGCTCCTCGAACGCTTAAGAAGGGCACAGGAGTTGTCAGGTGAAGCAATGACAAAGGCCCAGCAGAGGGCCAAGGTTTATTATGATCGGACAGCCAGGGCCCGTCGTTTTGAGGTGGGCGATGAGGTCATGATATTGCGCACATCGCTAAACAACAAACTAGACGTGCAGTGGGAGGGCCCAGCACGAATTGTTCAGAAACTGTCGGACGTTAACTACGTGGTAAGTCTGCCAGGAAAGCGGAAAGCACAGCAAGTTTACCACTGTAATCTGCTCAAACCTTATAGACAAAGGGAAGCAGTGGTGTGCATGATGGTAAACGTTCCTGAAGAGCTTCCGGTCGAGCTTCCGGGACTAGGCTCAGTGACGAACAGGGAAGACACCGGTCAAGTCATTAGTGACCTTATCAGTAAAGCACCGCTGTCGCCCGAGCAGAAAACCGAACTACACCAGCTATTACAAGAGTTTCAAGGTCTGTTCTCTGAGAGGCCTGGTAGGACTTCTGTACTTACTCATGATATAGAACTTACCTCCACAGAGCCAGTACGATCCAAGGCGTATCGGGTGTCACCCCGCCAGAGCGATATTATGGAGGCTGAGGTAAAGAAAATGCTACAGCTCGGTGTTATTGAGGCAGGTGAGAGTGATTATACCTCCCCTTTGATTTTAGTTGAGGTACCGGGCAAGGAACTTCGTCCTTGCGTCGACTACCGCAGGCTTAATTCCATCACTAAGGATCAAATTTATCCGATCCCTAACATCGAGGAGCGCCTTGAGAAAGTTAGTAGCGCTCAGTTTATTTCCACCCTAGATCTTGTCAGGGGTTATTGGCAGGTTCCACTTACAGAAGAGGCTAGTAGGTATGCGGCGTTCATTTCACCAATGGGAACATTCCGTCCTAAAGTGTTGAGTTTTGGTTTGAAGAACGCGCCATACTGTTTTTCAAGCCTCATGGATAAAGTGTTGCGGGGACAGCAAGAATTCGCTTTACCGTATCTAGACGACGTAGCGATATTCTCCGCATCCTGGTCTGAGCATGTGGCACACTTGCGGGCAGTGCTAACCCGCCTGCGCGAAGCGGGCTTGACAGTAAAGGCTCCTAAGTGCCAGTTAGCACAGGCCGAGGTTGTCTACCTCGGTCACGTGATTGGTCAGGGTCGTCGCCGCCCCTCTGAAATAAAGGTGGCCGCTGTGCGAGACTTTCCGCAACCGCGCACAAAGACCGATATTCGGTCGTTCTTAGGTGTCGCCGGCTACTATCAGAGGTACATCCCTAGGTACTCTGATATCGCGGCTCCCCTGACGGATGCTCTAAGAAAAACAGAGCCTCAAACAGTCGTCTGGGACGAGACAAAGGAAAGAGCTTTTAGCGCCCTAAAGAGTGCCCTAACAAGCCAGCCTGTGCTACGATCGCCAGACTATACAACAGGGTTCATTGTTCAGTGCGATGCTAGTGAGCGAGGCATGGGCGTTGTACTGTGCCAACGGGAAAATGGAGAAGTAGAACACCCCGTCCTGTATGCTAGTCGTAAGCTGACCAGTCGTGAGCAGGCGTATAGCGCCACCGAGAAAGAGTGTGCGTGTCTCGTGTGGGCCGTTCAGAAATTGTCATGCTATCTAACCGGCTCGAGGTTTATCATTGAGACGGATCACTGCCCTCTCCAATGGCTGCAGACCATCTCTCCCAAAAATGGCCGCCTCCTGCGCTGGAGCCTCGCTTTACAACAATATTCCTTTGAGGTGCGTTACAAAAAGGGGAGTCTCAACGGTAACGCCGATGGCTTAAGTCGAAGCCCCTAACGTAGGAATCAGCCTCAAAATTGTTTGTTACTGATGTTTTTCTTCCTGAGGCAGGATTTTTTTTTAACCTATTGCTTTTGTTTAGTGTTTCAAAGTGATGATATGCTTTCTAGTGCAATTTTTCAATTTGTGGACGCGTTCTGAGTGATGCTAGACTACTGTAAGGAACTAGGCAGTGGTATAAAAAGGGGAAAGAGCCTGGCAGGGCTTAGTGAGGGTTGTGCCGTGCTTGCTGACTGAGCGGTTGAGTTTCAGCATAGTTCTAACGCTTGCCGGGAACGAGAACAAAAATGTGAACTCTCCCGAAGTCACTTTGCAGTGTCCCGTGCGAACCTGAACGAGAGAACGAGGCCTTCTCTGTGCGCTGCGCTCAAGAAACGTCGAGGGACGCCCGACTTCGGTTATGAGCATCATCGAGCGACATCCCTCCGGACAGCGGATGCAGTCCCCTGTCCATCGGGATCTCCTTCCCCCGGCGGGGCGGTCTGTTGCGTTTCGCCTGCGACACGTGGTTTTGCCGGCGCGACTGCGGCGGGGCGGCAGACATTTTGGCCCGATCATCGTCGCCGCAACGCTCTTCGGCAGGTGTTTCCAGGCGCGACTGCGGCGATGCGACCGCAAAGGATCACCCTCTCATTCCAGTCATTGTGCCCGAACCAGGCGATGCGAAAGCAGGGATCATCCTCTCATTACAGTCATTGTGCCCGACCGGCAGCGCTACGACAGGGTGCTACGAGATCGTGCTCGACATGGTGCTACGGCAGCGCTACGACAGTGTGCGTCACCAGTAGCCCATTGTACATTCACGTGCTCGTCTTTTGAGGGGTTCCTTCTTGCCCTCAACTGCGAGAGTATAAAAACAGCTGCCCCCGGACGCCAAAAGGAGGGCTCCGATTTCTTCTGTTGAGTGAAGTGCTCTCCCGTCTCTCTACTTCGGTCAAACCTGACCGCCAACTCTTTGCGATGTTAAAATAAACAAGTTGTTTCGTTGTTACCAGTCGACTCATGCTTTGCCGGGACCTTCGGATGCTTCCAGTTGTACCCCAGGCCGCCAGGCCAACGCTACCCTTGGGGCTTGCGACCCAGGTACAACCACGGGCGTCAGCGCCGAGTTCCCAACAGATCGTACCAGCGGTGCGATCCAAACAGGGAGTATTAAGGCGACATGACGCGATGTTACTCCGCTTCAAAATCTTGTTCTCCCGTGAAACTCCGACAGGGAGTTTTAAAAAACTCCCCTCCGCCGAAACTGGTTGGTCACGTGGCGCTTCCCATGAGGCTGTGCGCCTTGCCAGCGACCGGGCGCGTTCGGCGGAGCCGGCAGTGCTCATGACTGACGGTTTGTTTACATCTGTGAAGTGTCGTTCCGTGACAGCGTTTCGTTAATTTGTTTCCAGTATTTCCTTCCAGAAAGTGTTATAGGCATGACTGAAGCTCACTGTAGCTGCAGCTTCAAGTACGTTAGCTCTGATCACTTTGCTGACAACGATGAATGCAAGGTTTTCAAGTGCGGAATAAGGCTTAGGTATACCTCGAAGCTGCTCACTGGCTCGTGATGTCGGCACAGGTTCTGACTGTGTTTTCGTGGTGCGTGACCCTGGCTTGTGTTCTTCAGTACGTGAAATGCGACTTGTATGTCCTTGTGAATACATGCTGACAACGTCCGGTGTAATGTTTGAAAGGACCGCGTAGCAGTGGCAACAGCAGCCACTGTTCGAGCGACGACATCCATGCTAGTCGCGCATGAATGGCGTACCCCAAGTTCGTTGCGGTGCTGTGTTGCCAGTGAAAAAGACCGAAGTGCAAGCAACTGTTTTTATGCATCTGTGAACGGATATTCTCGCCCGAAGAAAAACGGTAGGACATAAGTATGCGTACTGTAAGTAAAGCTTCTTATTGAGCGATGTGAATCGAATTGCTATCGCTCATTTAGGTTCTGGACACGTCGTTGCTTCCGATATTGCATTAACATTACGCTCTATCCGAGACACTGATTTAGACGCATGTCCTGTTGGCTCCGAGTTTAAGGATTCACCCGACAGATCAGCGATGTAGCTCCTTTTCACAACCGAGAGAGATTGCTTGGACGCAGAGCAAGTAGTGCGGTGTATAAAATGTATCACTGCGCATTTTTTGGTGTTACGTCGGCTGCTGCGGGTCATGCTCACGCGTAATAATTTCTTGCTACGCTACCACTATATCGCAAAAATTTAATTTTGCTATGAAGCACACGCACTTACATTTACTTGCTTACTGTAACTAACGCACTACTTCTTGGCCGCGAACGCCGGCAGTGTGAGAAGTCGCTTCAGCACTCACAGAATGGCGTGATAATATTGAAAAATTACGCCATTAACTTTTTTCTCACTATTCTGAATTAACAGTTTTGTGTTGATTAAAGTATTCTGTTAATTTCAGCGAGGCAGATCTCGTATGAACGAGCATGTGAGTCGTAATTCTGAAAACAGCACAGCTGCTCCCTAGGCGGTTTCGAGGCACACAGTATCGTGGCTATATATACTGGCACCGTTGATTCTTGAGTATCGCGTATACGTAGGATGTCTTTCAAATTTCTGCATTGGGTATTTCTGAAGTGTTTATGTATGTCATGATATATGTGCTTCCATTGACTTGTTTCGTCGAATTTGACGCGGTCTGGTGTGCGTATTTCGAAATTTGAGCAGCAGCCTCTGCATGTAAAGATGTTCGCGCAAACTCACGCGATGCCTCTTTTTATACTCCCATTGCACCTCGAAAAAACTCCGTCCATTGCAAAGCAAAAAATAAAGAAAAGACAGAAAAATAAACTCCCATAATTCCACGCAAAAATTCCGCTCGCACGGAGTAAAAATTCTACTCCGATCATACGGAGCATAATAAACTCCGAACCGGGGGGTCGCTAGAGGACAAGCATTATACTCCCACCTCGGATTTATTTCCGTTTACAGTGTACGGTCGTGTAATTGCGAATGGTATTATGGATGTGTCAATACTTATAGGTCGTCTTTTTTTTTCTGCTGGTGTAGCTTTAGAACGGAGAAAATCTTCAATATTCTATTTAATATTTGGTGTTTGTTCTTTCTTGGATATTCATATTTGATTTGATTCAAAAATTTCACTATTCGAACACCCATATATATCTAAAAGTTGTGGCCTCGCTTGCGACTAGAGTGACCCCAAGTCAAAGTTTCTAAAGTGATGGTTCTTCAGAATCCTAATGAACGGTTACAGAGGTCATGACCATGTGGAGGTGCTAATCCTTGAAAGTTATACATTAGATAGATAGATAGATAGATAGATAGATAGATAGATAGATAGATAGATAGATAGATAGATAGATAGATAGATAGATAGATAGACAGACAGACAGACAGACAGACAGACAGACAGACAGACAGACAGACAGACAGACAGACAGACAGACAGACAGAAACGCCGACAGGCCAACGCCGCTTGCCTCTTTGACGCCGCAGGCGATGAGGTTCTTCGCCGCGTTGAGCATGCCGTTGTTGGGCGTCGACTTCGTGAAGTCACCGACGAACGAGATGGCGATGCCGTTGCTGTTGTAGCCTCGGGTGTGAGCTCCCACTTGGCCCCAGCCGCGGCCCTCATAGACGCGTCCATCACCGCCCACGAGGAAACTGTAGCCGATGTCTGCCCAGCCTGCGAACGATGCGACGTTTAGTGCCGCTTGCATCGCCACTCAATATGACTGAAACAAATTCCCTTGCCTGATTCTCTGACACCGGGCCTATCACACGCGATGGAAGGAGCTATTTGATATCTCCTACTGAGTACGTAAGCGATGTGCACTGCCGCCAGATGTATTTCGTATAGGGTTTTCAAGAAGTTTGCAGTTCAGAAGCCGCGCGTCCGATAAGAATATTTAGAGACGTTTAGAACTGTTCATGGTAATTCGAGTGCACCGAGTTACGAAAAAGACCAATCAAGTGAAGGCCAGCGACGACTTAACTTCTTGCACATGTTTTGCATGAATGTGGGAAAAAAATTCTTGCAGAACAAGAAGCCCTTTAATGACACCGCTAACATGAGGAGTGGCCTAGACAAAGGAGTAAACCGTGCGTGAGGTGCAATTAAATTTCGTGTATGAAAAAAGAATACCGAGGCCTAGTTGTGTCTAATTGATGCTATATATAGGTGGAATAAAATAGAATGTTTGGTAGCGCTTTTGATTGTTGCCTTCATGACTGATTCAAATATGCGTCAACAATGGTGTTCAAGTCTCCGCTTTGCCTTTTTGACCAGTGAGCACCAGCAATGGCGGGCAACAGTATCAAGCGAAAATGTTGTCTCTGTTCACTCCCTACCTTCTAATAACTAAATTTCAAATCGTGTACACCAATTTAAAGTGTAGACTGCCAAAAAGCTTTACTGCGCCCTCAGCGTACGTTTACCTGGTTGTTTTCTTTATTTTGGGGGGGGGGGGGGGGTGGCATGGTATATGCGATAATTATGGCGTCCAACGGGCCACTTATTTCGTAAAACATATATGTAATTGCTCGCCTTTTGTCCGCGTTTTTCGTCCCCACGCCAGAGTGCGGTACAACGCTGCGGCACACTAAAGCGCTCCACTTTACTGAAGCGCTACGCTGAACGCTCCCCACCGCACAAGAACAGCTGCATTAATTACTTTCCGGCCGGTTTTTCCGTGTCGCTTCCTTGCGTGCTTTCTCGCCTCTTAGGGTTCAGAGGGAATTCTCGGCAAAAGCCCCATCAAAACACGAAAAACAAGAACAACAGAGCGGAAAAGCAAGAAACAGTTGCGTTACAGAACTGCGTAGAACTAACTTCCCTTCTAATGACGGTCGTGCTGGAATCGGGGTGTCAAGCGAGGAGGTTCGGTGCTCTGGAGAACACGCGAAGGAAGGAGTTACGTTTAGTCCAGTTTGTTTGCTCTGAGAGTGTAATTCAGGGCTACAACAACGAAACAGACAAGGATATACTTCTGATTATCATAGGGAACTTTAACCTCAGTCTTTACAACCCCCCCCCCCCCAGAAAAAAGAAAAAAAAAATACGTGGGACCGCAATTTCATGAAGGACACCTACAGACTGAACTTTATGTCTCCGCTCGACATGACCCCATTGCAAAACAGACTCCTATATACCGCGCCTGGGAGTGGATGTGCGATGGACCACGTCATTGCTCGCAGGTTGGAATGTGCCCGTAAGTGCGTACAGGTATACGTTTCGTACTATAGTTGATCCACGCACCGGCCCACCTTGAGCATCCTAGCTGCGGGCATCCTCACTCGCTTCTTCGATGGAAGACGAGGAGGAAATCATGCGAGCGTGTCCAGTGGTTGTGCGACTTTGTATATTGCCGTGCGCTGGTATCTTGTTTCCTTCTCGTCCCTTGTATTTCGCGCCTTCCTCTCCTTCTTTTTTTTTTCGTCAGTTTGGTATTGCCGTCGTCGTTGTGCCTGCCCATTCAAACGTGCACCCACTAGAGTCGACCCCCCCCCCCTCCTTGCCTCTGGGAAACTTGTGTGTGCAGTACTGGTTCAAGTATTCCATTTCATAAATTGCAGAAATGACATTACTTGTACATTTGTTTCTGCGTTGTGTCTGTCGAGGTTCATTCATTTGAACCTCCAATAGATGCCGCGTGCGACCTTCGATGTGACCGTGCGTTACCTTGAGAACGAGACCGACCCACGCGCTTGAACACAAATAATAAAGCTTCGTGTAGTGTCGTTGAGCGGAAATACGGGTGGGAAGAAACGGAGTTGACAGGACAGACGCTCACAGAGTGGACAGGACAGACACTACATCATGCACGAACTGGCCCAAGAGTCTACGCTTCTGAATAAAGCTTCGCTTCGTTTAGGTGACCAACACTGCGTTGTGTCTGCACAATATCTTTGTTCGTGCTTCATTCAGGCACTTCAACCCTGCAACATGTCACTACATAATGCCAATCACTGGCAATACGCGAAAGAGGCAGGACACCACCCACCGTTCTTGTCCATGTGGTAGTTCTGGTGGCCGCGGATGAGTCTGCTACATGCGGCCTTGTCATTGCACTGGGATCCCGTGGTGTGGTGTACGAACACGTACTGGACGCGGGGGTTCTTCATGGCTGCCCGATTTCGCGGAGCCCTGGCGCCCCAACCACTGCGGCTCACGATCTCCACGCCCGGACATCGCTGGGCACCTGCGCACTCAGATGGTGTGCGGAATGGCAGCTTAACTTCCTATGCTACTGATAGCGTTATCTTCCTATCAACTCGACAGCATAAATTTATCTTGCTGATCAACTCGACAGCATAAATTTATCTTGCTAATCAACTCGACAGCATAAATTGATCGTTGCTGATCAACTCGACAGCATAAATTGATCTTTGCTTATCAACTCGACAGCATAAACTTATACTGTGGCGAGGAAAGCATATGTCGCCTTGAAAAGGAGAAGTCCACTTGTCGAAACGTTGGCTCATGCCTTCACCTTGTGCTCGTTTTGCTCATCGTCTTGAATTTCCATCTCCCGCCTTCCCCGTGTTTTCCCTAGATGCTAACGTAGCAAATTTATATTTAATTTTTATTTACATTTTTTTATTTATATTACTCTCTCAGTACACACGCCAAAACTGACCCACCGTTGTTGCTTACATCTTTCGCGTTGCGCTGCTAAGCACACGAGGTCGGGGCATCAAATCCCGGCCTCGCGGCGGCCGCATTTCGATGTGAGCGAAATAAGAAAAAAAAGGTAAATGAAAAAATAAAGGAAGGGAAAAAAAGCTTGTGTACCGTGTATTGCATGCACGTTAAAGAACCCCAGATGGTCGAAATTAATCCGGAGTCTCCTCACTACGGAGTCCCTCGTAATCAGATTGTGGTTTCGACACGTAAAATCCCAGAATCCAGTCTAATATGTCAAAACTGAAGTTGTCGTTGTTAGCCAGAAAGGGAAATTACAAAAGTAAAAATTGTTTAAGCAAAAAACAAAAAAGAACAAGAACAAAGAACTTGCTTGCATAGATTAAGCTTTGAAGCATTTATCATACCGACAAACACGTATGAAATGTTCAAAACAACGTAGTAAAATAAGCATGCCCAGTATATACATCCACGCACAACAACGTCACTATAGTGACGTTGTTGTGCGGCCTTGAGATGTCTCGCTGTATACAGCAATACATTTCAAGGCATTTTTTACATGAATGAGTTCACTAGCGTAATTTGTCAATATCGCTTTAAAAGCGAAGCTTCGAAAGTTGTTACATTACCATGTATTTTGACGTCACCGCTGTTCGAGATACTAACTATACCATATATACAAAGGAAGAGAGATGTCGACGTTAATGATGTTAATGGAGATGTTAACCTGGCTGGCTGCCTGGCACATACGCAACTCCAGGTACAGGGAGAAGATAGAACCTTTTAGCGTCTCCGCTATTCCTGCAAACTGGGGTGGTTTGGGCGGATTACCGAATGGTCAGGGGCGTAAACGTGAGTGGCCAGATTGGTGGCGCCAACTGGTGGTGCAAAGCTCAACCACCTAAACACACAGCCAATTATATATTCTTTTTAGCTGGGGCGTAAGTTTTCCACAGTGGTGTAATTGTGAACATAATTACGCCGCTGCCGAAAATTTGCACCAGCAGCGAAGCAGAATAAAGTAGGTTACTGCAATTTTAGCTCTGTGTTTGTCTGGTTGAGCTCTACAACACCAGGCGGCTTCACCGCTCCGGCCGCTCATGTTTACGCCCCCAATTATCCGGTAATCCGGCAAAACGACCCCAGTTTGCCGGAATAGCAGACACGTTAAAGTCTCTATAGAGTGCACACGCACTGACCATGTGCGCCCACATACAACGCGAACGACCAGCAGGCGCTCACGTATACAGTACTCATCGATTGAAATGCTATACTCGGACTGCCGGGCGGCCGGTGCTTTTTCGAGTCTACGGCGAGCGCTGGGCGATTCCTGAGGGGGCCGAATGACGGCCACAATGCAACACAAAGGCTCTCGCTTTCACGTGATACAAGAATGCGTCAGCTCAGCGTGCGTCGCGCCCATCACTGTGGCGCGAAAAGTGCCGGCATCCCCGCGCTCCCATAGCAACCCATTTCAATCGCTTAGCACTGTGCGCGCACTATAGCTATATTCACAAAGTTTCGTTAATGATAGCTGTGTGGACAATGAAGAAAAAAGAAAAAGAAACACAGCAACGCTTTCGTGCCACGAAACAAGCGGGTGGTATTTCCTGTCACAAGGCCGAAAATGTACCGTATAACCCAAAGCTGGAATCACGCTTCGACGGGGATGCGGCTTTCAGAGATTATCTCTTTGACAGGTGACGGCAGTTCTCTCATATAGAACGTGCTGCAAGACCTCGTGCACTGAAGATGGGTAGATGGACTCCGGATTAATTGCGACCAACGTTAAGTTCTATCAAGTGCACCCAGTGCGCGATACACCAGCGTTTCTGCATTTCGCGCCCACCGAAATGCTGTCGTGCCACGGCCGGCCATCGAACCTGCCACCTCCTGCTTATAGCAGTGCCAAGACATGTGGTCGTGCCACGGCCGGCCATCGAACCTGCCACCTCCTGCTTATAGTAGTGCCAAGACATGTGGTCGTGCCACGGCCAGCCATCGAACCTGCCACCTCCTGCTTATAGCAGTGCCAAGACATGTGGCCGTGCCACGGCCGGGCATCGAACCTGCCCCCTCCTGCTTATAGCAGTGCCAAGACATTTAAGGACGGCTTCACAACGTGCTATTTCGTTTTTTTTTGTGTGTGTCTTTTTCTGCCTTACTAAGCACCTTTTTTCAGGGCAACAACAACTGAGTTACTATTGTAAAACCGCAATTTGCTAATGCAGCTTATGCCAGCTAAAACCGATGTTAGCTGACCGCGGAAGTTTCAAGAATGTTCAGGAAACAGGCATTAAAAACAAAAGAAAGGTATGGTGCTTCTCGCTTAAGTGCAACGCACAATCGCATATACGCATTACTCACCGATTGTCGCAGCCTGTAGAAGAGCTCCAAACGCCGCAAGCGTGAGCAAGCTGTTGGCAGTCACCACGTAACCACGCTTGAAGAACCACAGCATCTTGATCGGCGATCGGGAAGATGGGTCTAGCGAGCCTCCACCAGTCCCGCGTGGCTCGGCTTTTGTCTATGCCTGCTATGAGCTCGGCATGCAACATGGCAATCCTCCCGGTTCTGAGCCCACACCAGGTCACGTGACTGTTTTTCCCCCAACTCTTTTTTTGTGTGTGTGTGTGTGTGTGTGTGGCGGAACTGCGAGCGTTTATCGGCGGCTCTTGCATGCCGCGCCGAAACACGATCTCGACTCGGCTGAACTTTCGCGCGCCCTCCCGATCGTCCGGCTGCACCCAAGCCGTGCACGTACGTGCACCACGTATCCGCGTCTCCCATCTCTCAAGTGGCCTGTACGATGCAGCTGTTCGTCGAACAGAGAGTCTCCACTAAAGATAAATTCATCAGACACACGGAAACGCTGGCCAAGCTGGGCGAATGTACACACACACTCCGCAATGTGACACTCAACAGAACAATGCGTCGCAGTGGTTGGCCGCACTGTATCTGCTTTCCGAGCGAGCAAACTGTTCGAGTGCTGCTATTCCGGACGATGCGGATGACGGGCGGGAATTTCCGGGCAGACGCACGTGCTGTAAGGTGTGACGTGTAGGAGAGGAGGATTACGTCAGGGAGGGCGAGCGTCCCCGAAGCAAAAGCAGGGGGAGAAGGGGGGGAGGGGCTTCTCTGGGGGTCGTTCCGGTTGATTGATTGCTGCTGCTGCTCCTGGCGGAAAGTCGTGCCCGCGGCGGTGGAAACGATCGCGGAGTCCACGTCATGCAATTATACGCCAGGCGAAACGCGTACGCACAAGCGGGTTGCCGTCACCGCTAAGCCGGAGGTTGCAACCTTCCGGGCCTTTCAAAAAAAAAAAAAAAACGCTGTCATTGTAAGCGTGGTCTATAGCAGCGTCTCAAAGCGCGGGCTTTCGCGCTAGTAAAGAGCACTATGATAAACTGAAACGTGACGCTCCCGCCAAAGAGCTGAAAGATGTAGTCGTATATTGGCATGAGAACGGTGCGCCTTCGATCGTGGCCTAATTTTCTTTATTGATTAGAGCATTTGGATGTTGTGCAAGAAGTCAAAGAGGTCCGATTCCAGTGTCGGTCGTGCATTTTCTTTTTACTACAGAGATGCGAAAAGAAGCGTGACAGGTATCTGTCTACCTAGCCTCATCTACCCACCAAGTGCCTGTAATGAAGTAAAGAATGCTTGCTATTAATAACACTCGCCGAAAAAAACAACGAATAAAAAGCTTTTCTCTCTGCATACACACACCTCTAAATCCTCAAATCGGATCCTTTTACATACTGATTGCCGAAGAAGCGCGCAATCAAACGATAAATCGCGTCTGAAATCATATATACAGAGCAGGCTGACAAGAAATTACGAAGCGCGCAGTACTGTTAATAGAACAGTGCGGGATGTATTCAACTGATTTATTACTTCCAGCAGGGTATGCGTTACGGACGAGCGAAACTCGCGGAGTGCAGCAAACAGTGTTTGCACGTTTAAAAAAAAAAAAAAGAGGCCTTCATGTTTTACAGGAATGCCAACTATAGGGATTCATCTTTAGACCTTGGTTTTGACAGCAACTCATGGATTCAGCGTTTTTGTGCCAATGTGAAAAAGAACAGCATGCATGGCAATATATAGGCGTACTTAAAGACGGACTTTCCTGCAGCAATTCCTAACAGCAGATTCATGCACCTTTGGCGGTATTTCTTAATCGTTCATTTAAATTCCCACTATCTTGTCCTTCGTCCTTGACTGGGACACCTTCATCATCGCAGGGAGTAGCCACCTGGCACGACGGATACGATAAAAGAAAAAAGTGAATCGTTACAAAATGCGACCTTTATACAAGTCGGCCATATGTGCAAACACCAGCTACGTAGGGGAGTGAAAATAGCGGTTGGCTGGTTCCCATTTTTGATTCTGCATCTTCTAAAACTCTGCTCCCGTGCTCTTAGATTTAGGTGCACATTAAAAAACCCAAAGCGGTCCAAGTTATACCGGAGTCCGCCACTACGGCGTGCCTCATAATCAGATTGTGGTTTTGGCCCGTAAAACCCCCCTTTTTTAAAAAGAACTCTGATGTTCACAATAATCTCGATAGATAGATAAATAAGTATAGCCTGTGCACCAGGTGGAGAGGCTGGAAGAACACGCTCTCTGCTGGTCCTTTTTGCACATATATGGGCTGTGAACGGTGAATATAACTCGAAATAAGTACTGATTAACACGAAAAACAAAAAAAATGGTGGTTATATGCGTACTTTGTGCCGAGGGAAGGTACAAATGAAACTAGCTTAAAGTCATAGCCGGGCTCCAGAAGCAAACAAGGAGCGGTGTCAGTTGGCTGAAATACACGTCGTAGCCTATAAAAAAAATCTGGGAATTTTCGAGTTGAATGCCGTCAAAACTGTTTTTTTTTTTCGAGCTAATGTTAATGCGCAGAAAATATGGCCTGTTGAGAGGCGCTCAGCAGTGGATGATTCACTGCCCCAAAAGAAAATTTCATAAAGATTTATGAAGGTCCGATCTTGGTTGCTATCCAGGAATGCATTACATGCTTTTGGAGGTGGTTATTTATGGCATAATTTATTTATTTATTTATTTATTTATTTATTTATTTATTTATTTATTTATTTATTTATTTATTTATAAAGATCTGATGCTCTCAGGTCTTTATGAAGAATTATAGAGGGGACGGGCTATGATGTGGCGATATAAGTACAAAATACAGTAGTACACGATGCATATGAGTAGAAAATGACTCATTTAGCAACGTTGCTAGAAAATTGGAAACAACCCATAGCAGCTACAATGATAACAAAGGCACAAATGCAGTAATGCAAAAATGAATAAAGAAGGACACATTGTTTGTTATAGAATCAAGCAAGAAGGCATGTAGTAAAGCAAGTTATTAAAACGAAATCTTGCTTGAGGCAAGAGGTGCGCGTCCTGTAGTTCTGGCAATCACTGCTTCGAGAGAGTGGTCCACGCTAATCATGTTTACTAATTCGGCAGGCACGTGGTTCCAGTATCGACTTGTCTTTGGCAGAAATGAGTGACTGTAAATGACCGTGTCGTGATGTGGCATACGCTGACCTTGTCGCGATGATCTATTCTATGCGAGACGTAACAAAGCAGGTATAATCCAGAGTGACCTAAGATAGTGATTACGATGTTATATTTTATGAATAAGCAGCAATCGGGGATATTTTCCATCGCGCGGCCAGACTGGGAAAGGTCTAGAGCGACTGTCGGGTGCCAGTAACACTGGCAAAGTGGTCGCAATTATTTTTGGATAAAACGTGCTGACCCGATTCTGAATTCTTTCCAAACGATTGGTTAGCGTGATGCGACCGGCACCCCATATCGAAGATGCGCATTCTAAGTTAGGTCGGTCGTACGTTATTTACAGTTGCTTTTTCACGGACGACGGGATGTAAGGGAGAAGTTACGCCTTCAGTAGCCTGGCATCTGATTAGCCGTGGAAGTTATCTTATCGACATGTTGCACCATACGTTAGTCGGGTGGTGGTCCTCGTACCCTTAGGTGGAAGCCCAACGGGTGCCTGAGACACCTCCTTTCTCGAGGACCAGTTCGGAAACCCGCGCAGCGTCGGCCATCCGAGGCGCAGTGTCTCAAGCGACGGCATCTCAAAACGCTATCGCTGTCATGCTGGTAAAATGCTACGACGCTCGCCTCACCGTGCGGTACCGCCACGCCGTAACACCACAGCACGGTGCTAAGCTATACTTTCCTTTAATCCTTACCGCCGTGTTTTAAACTGCACAATTTTCGGAATCGGCCTACGAAAATGGTTAGACAGTCGCAATGAAATCGCAGTTAGTTCTCAAGAGAAAGCTAAACGCTTAAAAATATATATTCAGCGACGATTTAACTTTCAATGCGACAGAATTGCGTTGAAGCACTTCTTTCGCATGTAGCGCGCGCTGTGGTCTAGTTAGTGTCACATCTTCTCCGGATTCGCTTGTTCGCACAGTGGCTGGTGTAAATGTTCTGGAACTTGTAGCAAACCTTCGAAATTCTTTAGAAAGAATTCTCACGGTAGGTCTCGTCGACTGGTGTGTTGTTTGATGAAAACAACTGCGACACATTCTCGACACATTGCAGATAGATTTGCTCCTGCCCGCCCGCAGCTGTCGCTACTGGCTCCACCACACTCACTCAGAGCGTGCACTCGTTCATATCAACTTGTTTGAAGCCTTTTGTGTGTCATATATCTCATCACGCAATAAAAAAAATATATAACACAAGGCGATGGTGGGAGAGCAGCGTTCTCATGCTAGGACTCGCTATAGTGCCATTCAGGGAAACATATTCAAGGGACTCACGAGGCGGTGGTATGGTAACGGCGTGCTATCTATATACTATATGTACGCCTCTGCGTCGACACACGTTCAGTGGCGGACGGCTGCGTAGCTGGATTTTCGCAGATGTACTTCTTGAGCTTCCCGCCGAAGTGCCTCCACCGAGAAATGTAGGCGTACAGGGCGTCCCCGGGACACGTCCTGCAGTTGGCGTCTCGATGACCGTGCAGCGTGTAGTCAGGACGGATCTTGCCCTGTAAAGAATTTGGCGATTACTGCGTTTTAACTAGTTTCAGCTGGTCTAAGTTCAAATGTACATGCCTAATGTTGGAGGCCTAATAGCGAGATTATTGGGCATTCCGTACTCTTCGAAACGCGCCATAAATCTTGAATGCACTGGCATCGAAATAGTTGAAGTGCATTGCTGTACACGTATTAATACGTGTACAGCAATGGACTTCAACTATTTCGATGCCAGTGCATTCAAGATTTAGGTGATAACGATATCCGCATGTCATGAAGAGCACGTAGCCTTTCCAACGGGTCCTTGTGCTCTTATATTTAGCAGCTCATTAGCTGACGTTTGACTTCGTCAAGCTCTGAATAGAGAGCACTCTCAAACCACGTTTTCCTTTATGTAGCTTTTTGCCTCTCGTATGCTGTGTTCTGTGTAACCACTGCTTTAGGTGTTAGGCATTCCTTCTTACTTTCGTCATCTCGTTACGTTGTGATAGCTCACTCTCTTCCAACTTTGAAGAGCAGCAGGGTTGTTCGTCCCCACCAACTCGGTTGCGTGAGACATGCCCCACCGCCGACCGCTACTTGGAGGTCGTGTTAACGGAGTCTTTAAATTGGGATGTCCGTATCGCTCATATCTCTAGGCGAGCATTTAAAGAGCTAGGTATCTTAAGGCGCAAACTAATTAATACGTCCCCCTCCCAGGTCCCCCTCCCGTACACAGCACTAATTAGACCCATCTTAGAATATGCAGCAATAGTTTGGAACCATCACCAAATGCACTTGACCGACATTTTAGAAAACATCCGGAACAGCGTACTTAGATTTGTTTATGCAAAGTATGCCAGGCAAGAGAGCGTTACTGCGCTCCGTATGCAAGCCCGGGTCGCCACTCTGGCTAGCCGGTTGTAAGCTAACCTGCCTAAAGTTTCTTTTTTATTCTTTCCCACAATTTAGTAAATATAAATAAAGAGGAATACTTGAAAACTCCGAACCATCACTCGAGTAGAAATATTCGCGACAAATGTATACGCCCCTTCTTCCCAAAGTGTTCATACTTTCCTTTAGCGATCGAAATGTGCAATGACCTGCCGAATGATGTCACTGCCGAATCAGTCGACGCATTTTTGCCACTTCTGGAATCTTATTTCGAGTTAACTGCACTGAGCCGCTTGTGTTTAGTGCGCAAAGAAAAGTGAAAACAATGCATCCTGCATGCATTTGCTCGCTCCTCTGTTCAAACGAATTTTCCTTTTTCATCTTTTGTCTTGTCTCTCTTCATATTACCGCTTTCGCACAGTGCATAACCTTTTACTACTGCATTCTTATTTTATATTCAAGATGTTTAAAATTCTGATGTGCCCGCTGAAATATTCAGATGTATAGTCCACTTATTGCTTTATTGTTGTTGTCGTCTATGCTTACAATGTATCATGCTTTTCTCTCTGTTCTTCGTTAATATGGAGTTCTTGTACCTCGTATGCCCTTTCCTGTATAGACCTGAATAGGCTTACAGTATTGAATGAATAAATAAATAAATAAAATGGGCCAAAGAACCCAAAAACAAGAAAGCTGCAGAAACCATTGCCAATTATTGTCAGTGTAAGCGAACAGCCCGAACGAACGAGCGAGCGAGAGAGTGAGCGAGAGAGAAAGAGAGAGCGAACGCCTTCCTTGCCGAGTCCGACCACAGACCGACCAACCACGCCAACGGCCGAAAAAGTCAGAGATTTTCGCTGAAAAAAATAAACAAACAGAAAGCTTCTCAACAACGCATTTGTTACCCTTTGTTCAGCAATGTGACGATTCTTGGTAGGGGCAAGGGCAAAGAAGAGCGAGAAATCTTGGAAGCGTACTACATCAGTTTATTAGGGGATGACTGGGTTAGTACAACCTCGGTACGCTTACTTGAAAAAGAATTTGAATTTCTAGGTCGGTCACGATAGAAGCGTTTCTTGTCTTTTCATGCTGTGATTAGCGATGATGCAGTTGCGCAAGCTCTGCTGGCCTTGCTGGGACTACACCGATTCTAATAAACCTCAGTTGATAGTCCAGTCGTTGTGGTGTGAACCTCTCCTCTTGTCCTTTGTGTTTTTGACTGGCTTTTTCGTTCAAGTATGTACCAACTGGCTCAGATTTCAACCCTTCTGCAACGCATTCGCTTTAATCAAGCCACGTGCATACGGTACCAAGGCAACGCCGCAGTTTAGCAGTCGCACGAGCGCCCCGACCGCCCAAGGAGTCGGCAGGTGGCGCGAGAAGTCGCCGATGAACGCCGCTGCCAGCGCATCGTCGTTGTGGCCCTTGGTGTGGGCTCCGCTGCGGTCCCAGCCCCGGGACACGTACACCCGCCCGTCGCCGCCGATGAGGAAGCTGTAGCCGAGGTCGTCCCAACCTGCGATGCGTGCGTGCGTCGTTGAGGTCCCTACACTGTAAAAATATTTACTCCCTTAAGGGTGTTACAGTGCGACAAGAAAACACCCTTAAGGGCGTAAATATCTTTAGTGTGTATGTCACCACATTTAGGCATTTCAGACGAAGAACTAAGCGATCGAGCGCGGTGCATCAATTACGCGATGGTGTTAGCGGCTGCAATGTATTGGGAACACCTATGCAAAGAAAAAAAATCCAAGTCAGATAATTGGAGCTAAAGCTCGCCGCACGCCTTCATTCTCCAGCAGCCAGTCTTTTCGAAAATAGAGAGGAAGTCATGATTCTCGGGGACCAAGTCGCCTACTACGTCATGCCTGCAGCAACGCGAACAGCTCGGGGGTGCCCGTGTGACGCTTAGAACGCAAAATTGTCACAGGCGGCACTATTTTGTACGCCGCCAAATTACGCCATTCTGCCAGGCACGCCATCTTGCCTTCTTTGATTGGCTCACGTGGCGGCTACAGTCTCTCTGATGGGCTGAAACCGACAACATGGCGGTATTTGACTACACACACACACACACACACACACACACATATATATATATATATATATATATATATATATATATATATATATATATATATATATATATATATACGGCAGAATTATATATTGTCTGGAATAAACTTCGGTAATTTGCCGAGCACCAAAAAGGCAAGAAAGAAAACAAAAGGAATCGGATCTCGTGACTCACACCTGACGTAGCACTCAGCTCCAGTATGGGAGTGGGAAGTAATGTAGCTTATGAATGTCGCTTAATGTTAACTAAAAAATAAATGACGGCAATAAGAAAATACGATAGTACCACTCGATCAGTTGCATTCACTGAGACATCTGAACCGGACAAAATTGATTCAATACACACGTTTCTTATATATACCGCTAATGTGTGATGATGTGACTTCTGCAGAACCTTCGCAAATATTGATGCAGAGAAAGTTGAATTCTAGTGTCTGTAGGAAGCGGAATTTTGATTTAAGGCTCAAAATTTTCTTTAAAGATTGCCCAGAATTATTGTTTTACAGAAATAGAAGCCCGTATTATAACTCACGTCAGCTGTAAACTCCCGTAAATACGGTTTACGTTACTTCAACACTGACAAATAGACGAAGTTAATTGAATTATCCGGTGGGTCCAATTAAACAAGATTCAGAAAAAATGCCAGGACAGACCGCTGATTCATTTGACGGTATTTGCCCTTTTTCCAACATGCTTCGAATCAAACGCGTGCCCACTTTCTGTGTGTCCAAAGTAGAAAACTAATATATAAATGACGTTAAATGTCCTAAAGAATGGAGAAATCTAAAGAGTTTTCATAAAAACGCGCTAAAGGAGAAGACGAAGGAAGCACATATGACAAGACGGAAGCTCTTTAGCGCGTTTTTGTGAAAACTGTCAAGGTGAACCAACTCGCCAAAACCAAGGTATCGTTGTCGGAAATCTAACGCGCACTGGATGTTTTAGCAAGAAACATTGTTGCACAATGGCACTTGATTTCCTGAAAGCAGCTTCGCCACATGTTATTTTTTAGGTCAGCTCCGCCCCAAGGCTTTCCTGTTATGCGGCAAAGCACATGACCGTTGCGAAGTTGGTTTTGGTTTCGTGTCCGATCGCACCGCACAGGCAATTTTTGGCCGAATTTTATTTTTTTAGAAAGGAGATGCGAGCGTTAGAATCAGGTAAATACCGTAATCAGACATTGTGAGGTACGGTTATTGCGGGAAATTCTTCCTAAGGTGGGCCGGAAGTAGCCGTTTTCGACGAGATATGACGCGTGTTCTAACGCATTCACTGTCCCCTAAGGTCCAGTGGTACAGGCGCTGTGGCTAAAGGGCTCACTAACCGGGTCACTATAAGGGCTCCAGCTGCATGCATGCTGACTGGTCAAGTTCGAATTATCCAGTGGAGGCCAATTTAGGATTAAAATAACCAAAGTTTGGGCCCATAGAAATGCCAGGGAGGTCGGGACCTTCAGTCGGGATCGAATTAACCGAAAAATTGAAGCAAACACAGTTTAATTAACATAAGTCTACTATCTCTCAAGTCTGTTCACTGCATGCTTAGGGGAAGTATTGAAGCTATAGAGTGGGAAGACTTAGGAGTGAGGATCAACGGCGAACATCTCAGCAACCTTCAGTTTGCAGATGACGTGGTCCTGTTCGGCAGCACTGGAAACAAATTACAAAAAATGATTGAGGAGCTTAACCGAGGAAGTTTAAGAGTGGTGTTGAGTGGGGTAAATGTGCACAAGACAAAGATAATGTTCAATAGCTTGCCAAATGAACCAGAATTAAGGATCCTCAGTCAGCCTCTAGAATCTGTACAGGAGTATGTTTATCTAGGTCAATTACTCACAGGGGACCCTGATCATGAGAACAATATTTACAGAAGAATAAAAATTAGTTGGAGCGCATTCAGAAGACATTGTCAGATCCTGACTGGAAGCTTACCATTATCATTAAAAAGAAAGGGGTACAATAAATGCATTCTACCGGTGCTAATATATGGGGCAGAAACGTGGAGGTTAACAAGGAATCTTAAACACGAGCGAAGGACCGCGCAATGATTAATGGAACGAAAAATGCTAGGCGTAACGTTAACAGACAGGAACAAAGCGGTGTGGATGGTAAAGCAAACGGTGATAGCCGATATTCTAGTTGACATTAAGAAAAAAAATGGATCAGATGCAGTCCATGCAATGCGTATGCGTACATAACCGGTGGACTGTTAGAGTTGCAGAATGGGTGCCAAGGGAAGGGAAGCGCAGTCGAGGACGGCAGAAGACTAGATGGAGTGATGAAATTAGGAGATGTGCAGGCGAAAGGTTGGAATCGGGTAGCGCGAGACCGGGATAACTGGAGATAACAGGGAGTGGCATTCGTCCTGCAGTGCACATAAATATAAGATGATGATGACTGTCAGTTTTGTCAGCTTCGGATACTCTAACAAAGATAGTTTAGAGAACTGCGATGTCCGTTTAGTGGTGCAAAGGTACGGGTTTCTAAAATTGGTAACCAATGTTCGCGAACGAATGAATAGGCTGCTCATAAGAAATAATGGGAGAACACGCCACGCAGAAGGAATGCATCGCCGAACAAACCTGGCCACGGAACGGGTTCTGTTCATTCAGTGACGCACCGCTCTATCTCAATATATATCATTCAAGATCGTTTACAAGCTGAAAGCCTTCTCTTAACCCAGGCACCTCAGCCGTGCGTACCTCTCGTGTCCATGTGAAAGTTTTGCCAGTGACGCGTCCGCTCCGAGCAGCTCCAGTAGTTGAAGCATTCCGGACCCTCGGTGTGGTGCACGATGAACCGGGGCACCGGCTGGACCTTGAGCCGATTCTGGGCCTTGGGCTGCCGGGCACCCCATTGGAACCGGGACACGAACTGGACGCCCGAGCAGGCCAACATCACGCGGATTCGGTGCATCGGCACCCACGGATGCCACCACGAGCCGGCGAACCCTGCGAATGTATGCCAGTGTTACGAGAAACGTGCCAATCACTCGTATGGAGACAGCAGCAGTAGCGGATGACAGTATAGTTGGTGACAGCCAAAAACAAGCTTCACCCACAAAAAACTCAGTGCACCTGGCCTTCAGCTCTGAAATAGAGCTGGAGTCCGCTCACAGTTTAATGACTTCCGGGAAAATTCCGCAGCGGGCTATAGTTGGTCTGTTGCTCAGAGCGACGAAGGGACAGGACTTGAGCGAGAAAAGAACACACGACATCTGAGCGCAAAAAAAATTAATGAGGTTGCTCTGCTAATGCAAACACTAGCCTAATAGATAAATAACAGCTAGTTGCTTCAAGCTAAAATGTTATATTTGGCTGAGCAATGATATCAGGATCCCTCCAAAAAATTTGCCTAGGCGTTCAGCTTTCATCCTGAAACCAGTGACACAAAGACCGATCTGTACGGAGAAAATGGTTGTTTCAAACGCGCGAAGCCGCTTGACGTCAGGTAGAGAGGCGAACCCAATTGGCTGGTGCATCTATGCAAATAGTGTTTTAGTATACCTTTTAGTTATTAGGTCGTGACCGGTTATATATAGCGTAGATTGGTAGCCTGCAGCTGCTAGCTATCTGCGTCTCGATGACGAAGACGATGTATGATGTTAGTCGAGGGAAGAGCGTTGATGAGAATTACACGGTGCAGACAGTTACGACGCGTATACAAATGCATTTAAAGCTTCATAACACTTGTGTTATGGTGGCGCGTCGATTCTGGGGTAGTGGCCAATAGTGGACGCGTACCCAGTTGCTCGTATACCCAGTGTCGAAGCCGTATCTTGGGGCACAATCGCTCAGTGATCCCAAGTTGCCTATTAGGTCAGACAGCAGCAAGTTATCTATTCTGGAGCATACCCAGTGGCTTAGGCTGCCTACTCGGAAAGTCAATATTCAAGCACATAATCGGCGAGGATTCGGCGACGAACGCCTAACCCTTGAGGTGGCGCAGGAAGTTTCGCTCCAAAAAGACAATCGCGCGATATCGCAGAACTCAACTCTTCTTTCATTTTTTGATTGCAATGAAAATAAAACAAAAAAGGTGCAGTCACTATTACTGTGGCGACTACTCCTTCTTGCAAAGCATTCTCTACATTTTGCATCATCAGCCTATCGTCCACTGCAAGACGAAGGTCTCTCCCAGCCATCTTCAATCACCCCTGTTTTGCGCTAGCTGATTCCAACCTTGCGCCTGCACATTTCCTAATTTCATCACCCCACCTACTTTTCTGTCGTCTTAGAATGCGCTTTCCTTCCCTTGGCACCCACACTGTAACTCTAAAGGTCCACCGGTTATCTGCCCTATACACATTACATGGCCTTCCCATCTCCTTTTTTTTTTCTCTTAATGTCAACTAGAATATCGGCTGTCCCCGTTAGCTTTCGGATAGTAGCAAGCATAAAAATAAAGATTTTGCAAGACGGGAATAAACAATGTTAAAGGGTTGAAAACTTCTATAGAGCGCATTTATAAACAACACAGGCACGTTGAGATAAAAGGCGAGGACAAGTTGGGGCACCATAAACTGAGTCCGTG
This sequence comes from Dermacentor variabilis, assembly GCF_050947875.1. NCBI lineage: Eukaryota > Metazoa > Arthropoda > Arachnida > Ixodida > Ixodidae > Dermacentor > Dermacentor variabilis. The sequence goes on along the minus strand of NC_134574.1, from coordinate 146,428,141 downwards.
TACATATACGCACATGCATCGTTCTAAACACATACACGAGGCCGCAGTGCCGTTCGAGATGAGCTGGTCAACAGATGACGAAGATACACGTGTGAAATAAATCACGCACATAGATACGACAGTCAAAAGCGAGCTTCATCACAGAATAAAAATTAAAAAAGCCCTTGACATACAATATGCAATCGCACACATATACAAACAATGGAAGGTGACTGTGAGGTTGCATTACGGTTACTGTTCAGTTCTATAGTACAAATATTTCACGAGTACTAGAACTCGATCAACTCCTCCTTTTCCTCTCACCTGGAGCCGCACTACTGAGCACAACCACAGCGATGACTACTGCTGCGACATGTCCACGAACCATGATCGAGGCGGGCCGGCGTTCCTCTTCGAGCAGTCTCTCCCCAGACGTTTCACGCGCCAGCGAGACTTCCCGAGACTACGCCATCCCACGCACACCTTCGCGCCGATCTCGTCTGAAAATTGTGCACGCGCTTGCAGGCCTGTACATATGCAGTATATGCAGTACGACACAAGTAGACAGCGGTTTGCACCGTGATGGATCGCGCACTGCAGGTTGTTTTGCTCGCTACAATGCATTCACCCGCTAACGTGTGAGTACGTATATACGTGTGAGCTGCGCTCTGTGCAAGCAGTTGGAATGCCGCCCGCTTTTCCCACGCACCAAGGATCACCCCCTTTGTCTACTCTGCTCGCCTACATTGTCTTTTCTGTATTGATACAAAAATACATGAAAACAGCAGGCTGGTCTCTTCGTTCCATCCTTCGTCTCTTTTTGCGAAGGCGCCATTCACGTTTTGTTTGCGTCGTTCTTATGCCACTATGTTTTGCCTTACGCGATCCGACATTCTTGCTTTCTTTTTTCCTTTTTTTTTCTTTTTTGCAATTTCGTCTAGACCAGGAGGACATGTTCCGGTTGTCAGAGCACTCGTCGTCGTTCCTGTTGTGTCACTTCTTCACGAGCGACCGATTTTTCCGCCCAAGGCCGTTTCACTTTTTCGTTTTGCTCCTTCTCTCCCACGTCCGTGACACCACGCGCTCGCGCGGAATGTCTCACAATTTAAGGCTCGTGCACGGCAAACGGTGCGCGTTAGTGCGGCACAAGGAGGTTCGGCGCGGGAACGGGCGTCGCAAAGGTGTTGGTGTTCGTATAAAGCGGGATCACGCCCCAGGTCAGTTTGTCGATTTACCCAGTGGATGGGCGTCACCTGTATGAAGGAATACCGCCGAACCACGCCGCACACAAAGAACGGCCAAAGACGAGCTGCTATAGGGATCCAGCGCTGGCCAGAAAGCGCCAAACCGTAAAATAGTTCACCCTCCCCTTAAATGTGAATAACGGTGGAAATCTGTCTACAACTCACAGCCGCACGCCCTTTTTTGGGTGTGACTTACCGACCGATTTACATCCTTATCAACTTTTATGGGTGCAAATTATATTACAGTGTACGGCAGTTTGAGTGGGCCACAAAAATGTTTTGACGCTGTCGAGTATGGGGAATCTACAGAAGAAAATGACGAAACATGACGGAAGAAAATGCTACTTGTCCACTTCTAATCGATATTTGGAGAGAAAAAAAAAGAAAACTGATTTGCTGATTGATTGAAAACTGCCGGTGGTACCGGTGCCGGTGCTACCACCGTGCGATACCGGTGCTCCAGATGGTACCAGCGGTATCGGAACCGGAACCGCCGTGCGGTACCGGTGGTGCCCGTGGTTTCGCTACCGATGGTAAGCGAAGGGTTCTAGTTTTTCTTTTCTTTTTCTTCCTGACAGCTAGCGTTTTGAGACGCTATCGGGGAGACGGTGCGCCTCTCTCTCCTCAAAAGACGCAGACACCTATTTTGAGACGCTGCAGAAGCCTCGGAATAAATTCTATGGTTCGCGCGCACCGTTCCCGCCCCCAACTCGCTCAGTAAGATTGTGCTTCGTATTTTAGAAGGCTCCCCCTTCAACACTCCGCCTCGACTGGATGATGATGATGGCGATGATTTATTGGCATCCCCTCTGAAACGGGGAGGTGACAAATCGTCATCACCAGGCCTGCTTGTGGCTATGGATGGATGGATATGGATGTTATGAGCGTCCCCTTTGGAACGGGGCTGTGTGTTGCGCCACCAAACTCTTGCTGTTATACTGTCTTATGTCCTACCTAGGTTAAACAATAAAAAAAGAAAAAAAACTGAACTCCCACAATCAAATTTTGTGATAGCCTATTGTGAACTGTGCTTTTGTACGTCTCCGTTTTTTTGTCGTTTCCCTACTTTTATTCCACCAATCCTCCAATCGCCTCTTACTAATCCCTATTGCGTACATGTTTACTTTTCCACTGCTCTCGCTGAACCCCAGGTCTTCAAGGAGGCCAGTGGTGCCTAAATCGACCGCTGGGCAGACGTCTTCACGTCCTAATAAAACATGCTCCATAGTTTCCCTAGCTTTACCGCAGCAAGCACATGCTCCTTCTTCCTTCTTATATCGACAGAAAGTGGATGGCAGCGCCACCCGTCGGCAGAAGTGGTCACTGCGCTTCATTGACACCCCGTGGCAGTTCTCGAGAAGCGTAGCGTCCGTTCAGTACGGGGGGGGGGGTCTCTGTTCTCAACTCTGCTGAGTGTAGGAAGTACTTCGAATCGAGGATCGTTCGAGAACACGAGGGTGTGTCTTTCATCGACTTCTTTTTCTTTCTTGCTTTTTCCTGTCGACGGCTGCCATTCCCTTGATGGAGAAGTTTTCTCATTCAAGAACAAATTGAAATCACTTTCGTTCGAGTGTGTTGTCGGACACCTTCCTTCAACATTCATCAGCGCGGGGATGATAAGGCGCCCTCTCTACGGTTCCCATTCTATGAAGAAGATGAGATGGGTTTTTGTTATTCTGTTACCGTTTGGCGTCAATGAGAAAAACATTCTCTGCGCAGTAATATTTAGACAATTCGGAGTGAATTTTGCAGTTACTGACTTTTTTTCTCTGACAGCCTCGTCTCTAGGACGCTGCTATGTAGATGCTTGCTCATACTTTAAAGAATTTCTAATTGTTTCGACACCGACATTATATTTACAAATTTTAATTCATTAAGTTATATTTCGTTATTTGGATGCTTCACTAAATATGTCTGTTGTTTTCTTGTCAATACTGAACGCCCGCACCTTAACAAATTGACGAAATAATGACGAGCAGAATGAAAATAAGTAGGCAAGCAAATCTATAGCAGAAGAAAAACCGCTTAGAAAAGGGCACCATCAACGAACTAAATATCGTATCAAAACGAAAATGCTTCTCCATAATCAATGTCCAACAAATTGGACACATTATTTCTTTCCTGCTGGGTTATTTCTCGCACGACGCCATGAGCAATACGCTGTTCTGTAGGGGTTGTATATCTTTATAAAGCACGTGATACCGTGGCACACACTGTTTCTATAGGTCGGTTGAACCGATATGATTTTCCTGGATATGTAGTAATGTGTACTTACAATTCCTCGGGCAAAGAGAGATTTATTGCCGTAAACGCAGCATTTTTTCTTCGAGATACAAACAAGCGAGAGGAGTACCGTGAGGATCAGTTCTCTCTCCGGCGTTGTTCAATGCAATTATGAACAGAATTTCTCGTTTTTAAGAAATAACTACCGTAAAGGCGAAGGGCGCTCACACGGTAGGTACGAAAAAGGAAAAAGGACGGAGCAAACTTCTTTCCCCCAACGACCCCCGCCCCCATTCAATATCTCATTCTCAATTTCATTTAATCTCCATTTATACTCCAGTTTTCTTCCTTTTTTTACCTACCGCCGCCAAATTCATGGCCGATCCCCCGTAGTAGGTTGAGCCATACCCATGGGCACCAAACCAAACCAATTGGTCCATGCCCCATTGTGTGTACGTGCCATTTTTTGAGGGCGCAACAACAACGACGTCGCCAATTCTGAACAAACCTCTCAATTCTCGGCCGATCGCCCACGGTGGGTATTAGCCACTTGTGCAGAGGAACAACAGCAACAACGGCCCCTTGTCGCTCCTCTCCAAGGCATGTGGTCCAATATACAAAAAGAAAACGCAGTCTAAGACAACCTAGCCTTAACGACAGTCCTCGTAGGACCTAGCCACCCTGGTTGCTTCCTTAAGCCAGGGAACGACGCGCCCACGTTTCCCTCGCCATGGATCTCTGTTCCACGAGACCGTCCACCTCTGAGCCACCAAGGGAAATAGTACACCCTCCGTCGGCCATGGGTCTCGCTTCCGTGAGTACGGGGCCCGCCGTATTCTCAGCGCACGCCGCCCGTGGTTACTCAACAGGCTCGACCGAGAGCACATATAACGGACGTCATTGGAGCCACCTCACTGCTCTCACAGCAACCGAACTGCGCCGCCTCGATGACTGCCGGATTCTCGCCTGCACCATCGCTAGCTGCCTGGGAACTACCGGAGTTCCGCGGGTTCCAGCATGACGCTATGCTTTGGGTCGAAACAGCAAATACTCTCGGCGCTCGCCATGCTTAGCCGGATCACACACAAAAATTGTCCGCTTCCGCGGTGAATCGACTTCGCGGTGCCCCCAAGTCATGGCACGAGTACGAAGGCATCAGGCGTTGGTCCTGGCCTGAATGGAGCACAGCTATGGTAAGCTGCTTTCGCTCGGTTCTCCTATGCCTGAGGCGACTCTGACCAGAACTGTTCCACGGCTGGGGCTCGCGAGGTGCAGAGCCTCGACGCGTTCACTTTCCACCCACGGCAGTCAGCGACGCGGCTCACAAGCTCTCCGTCACTTGGCCACATGGAGGCGCCGGCTGTTCGGGCGCGACGCCATCAACTTCGATCAACCCAGCCGATGGGAATCGCCCGGCAAACCGCTGCTTCTGCTGTAACCCACCGCCTGGCGACCTCCGGGCTCACACCTTCCGGAAGCTACGTTCCACCAAGAACGATGGGTGCCGCAAAAGAAGTTCGATTTCTCAACCGTTTGCCATCTTTCCCGCTGGACATCACCGGCCCGTCACCATCTTCCAATGCCGCGGTTAAATATCAACCATCGAGCTATGATGACTTAGCGCTACGAATACCAGGGTGTCTAACAACCGGGAAAACCGGAAATTCTCAGGGAATTTGAATAGCCTGGAAATACTCGGGGAAAACTCAGGGAATTTGTGCTTCTACCGGGGAAAATTAGCTGTAACTTTATTCAAAAGGAACGAAAGTCGTGTTAATGCTGGCTCCAGTAACAGGAATCGTAACGAATCGCCATTGACGCCGTGTCATCGGCACGAGGTATTTATTGCCAGAGTAGTTAACGACCGATTTTCCCGACGCCCGATCTTTCGGACATGCCTCGGCTTTGCGGCACCACCACGTACTCCATATAGTCAATGTATATTGCTCTGACTGCAGGTCTGAAATGGCATTAATCAAAGCCACCGCCCTGGGGGCCTGGGAGGTCGCAAATTTCTTTGCAAAATAAAGTTTTTTTCCTCCCGCTCCTCCACCGCCGCCATTTTGATTATCTCACCGCCTCGAACCGGCACTCTCGCACGCAGATCAGCTTTCAGCCGTAGCCACCACCGCGGCAACCTTAGGCCTAGCTGCTTCTACGTTCGCTATTAAGCTTCTTGCCCTGGGCTGCCGTGTTTTTCATTGAAATAATTCGCCACTGTCAGCTGTGGCACCAACTCCCCCTTTGTAATGCTCACGATCGGCTTCGAAGCTCGCAGAGCACAGCGCGTTGCGCAATGCCAGAAGCGCTGGCTCGCGCAGAAACACAACCGTGGCCTACGCAGACGCATCGCGCAACTGGAACGGGATATCGAGAAATACTCACGAAAGCACAGTCAGGAACACTGGCACCAGCTATGCGACCGCCTTAATGGCCAGCAAGGGTGCAAAAACACCTGGTTTCTGCTTAAACACCTACTTGACCCCAGTCAGACTAAAACAGCATCACAAAAGAACCTTCAGAGGATCATACACTCTTTCCCGGGAGATAATGATGCCCTTTTTGAAGCTCTAAAAAACCGCTACTTTCACACAAGCACCGATATTCCTCTACCCGTAGCTTATACCGGAAAGGAAAACAGGGAACTAGACAGCGAAATTATGGAATCTAAAGTACGTGCTGTCCTAAACAACATCAAAACAACAGCGGCGGCCGGCGAGGACCGCATCACCAATAAAATGCTACGGAACCTAGACGATCAGTCGGTTACTGAAATCACCAATCTTTTCAACATCCACTAGAAAGAGGGAACTATACCCACCAGCTGGAAACATGCAAACGTAATTTTCATACCCAAACCAGGCAAGAAGCTGGAGCTAGAGAATCTCCGCCCTATCTCCTTAACCTCTTGCCTGGGGAAGGTTATGGAACACGTCATTCTTAATAGGCTAAACGAGTACGCTGAAAGCAATGGGCTGCTGCCCCATACGTTGATAGGCTTCAGATCAAATCTGTCCACTCAAGACATTATGTGGCAAATACAGCACGATATTCTATATCCGGGCCCTATAAGAGCCACCCGTACAATTCTAGGGCTGGACGTGAGTAAAGCGTTCGACAATGTGTCACATGCTTCAATACTCACAAATCTAGCCCAAATGAATGTCGGGAAGCGCACTTATAGCTATATTACAAGCTTTCTCAAGGATCGCACTGCAGAAATACATTTTGGGGACATTAAAAGCGGACAATTTCAATTAGGTACAAGGGGCACCCCTCAGGGTGCGGTCCTCTCCCCCTTCCTTTTCAATGTGACCATGCGAAACCTGCCTCCATTACTGGAAAGGATCCCGCATATCAAACACTCCATCTATGCCGATGATATCACCATCTGGACAAATAGCGGTTCCGATGGAGAAATCACGGAAGCATTACAAGCGGCCGCGGATACCGTACAAAATTTTGTGCGACAGAATGGTCTAGCGTGCTCGCCGACAAAATCGGAGCTTCTCGTCATCCGTGATAAATCAACGAAACACGCCACCGAAAGGGACGCCACCTTCCCTATACGAGTCAGTATGGAAGACGGCCCAGTTCCGCCCGTACTGACTATAAGAGTCCTGGGCATGTTAATTCAACATAACACCCATAATTCTGAGGCGATTGTCCGATTACGGACGACAGCCCGCCAAATATGTGGCCTAATCAGACGAGTAGCCACACGACACCGCGGTATGAAGGAAGCTGATATCTGCCATTTGACGCAGGCTTTCCTGATCAGTCGCGTCGTGTATTCCTTCCCTTACTACCACCTACGCCTTTCTGACAAGGAAAAGGTTAACAGCGTCATTCGCACAGCTCATAAAGCTGCCCTTGGTCTCCCGAGGTATGCGAACACTGAACGATTACTTGAGCTAGGTATATACAATACCCTAGACGAACTCGTGGAGGCCCATAAAACAGCCCAACGTGAACGACTCTCCCGCACCGCAACTGGCAGAGTTATTCTAAGTAAACTCGGCCTGAATCCCGTTAGGAATTCAGCAGGAAGAACACCATTACTCGGTGCGGTCAAAAGCCGTTTGGTTATAAAACCATTACCCAAGAACATGCTCTCTGGGAGATACGACAAGAGGTGGTCTGCCAGAGCCAAGGCCCTTCAGGAAAGGTACCAAAGCAACCAGCACAGCGCTTATGTCGATGCAGCAAAGCAAAATCACCAAACTTACGAAGTGAGCGTCGTGACCGGAGAGGGAAGTATCCTCAACGCCGCGACCATAAAAACAGCGTCCACCGTGGAAGCGGAAGAGACTGCCATTGCTTTGGCCATCATGAATCCCTCCGTGCAAACTATCATAAGCGACTCCAAAAGGGCAATAGTCAACTTTTCGAGAGGCAGCATAGGCGTCTGTGCAGCGCGAGTCCTACGGGACTGTAATAATGAAAACACTGTTGAACTCATATGGGTCCCTGCTGTTTGGATCCGGAGGCGATCTCACCGCTGCCAACCAGATGTTTGGAGTCGGACCGCTGGTACGATCTGTTGGGAACTCGGCGCTGACGCCCGTGGTTGTACCTGGGTCGCAAGCCCCAAGGGTAGCGTTGGCCTGGCGGCCTGGGGTACAACTGGAAGCATCCGAAGGTCCCGGCAAAGCATGAGTCGACTGGTAACAACGAAACAACTTGTTTATTTTAACATCGCAAAGAGTTGGCGGTCAGGTTTGACCGAAGTAGAGAGACGGGAGAGCACTTCACTCAACAGAAGAAATCGGAGCCCTCCTTTTGGCGTCCGGGGGCAGCTGTTTTTATACTCTCGCAGTTGAGGGCAAGAAGGAACCCCTCAAAAGACGAGCACGTGAATGTACAATGGGCTAATGGTGACGCACACTGTCGTAGCGCTGCCGTAGCACCATGTCGAGCACAATGTCGTAGCACCCTGTCGTAGCGCTGCCGGTCGGGCACAATGACTGTAATGAGAGGATGATCCCTGCTTTCGCATCGCCTGGTTCGGGCACAATGACTGGAAGGAGAGGGTGCCCCTGCTGTCGCATCGCCTGGTTCAGGCACAATGACTGGAAGGAGAGGGTGATCCTTTGCGGTCGCATCGCCGCAGTCGCGCCTGGAAACACCTGGCGATGAGCGTTGCGGCGACGACGATCGGGCCAAAATGTCTGCCGCCCCGCCGCAGTCGCGCCGGCAAAACCACGTGTCGCAGGCGAAACGCAACAGACCGCCCCGCCGGGGGAAGGAGATCCCGATGGACAGGGGACTGCATCCGCTGTCCGGAGGGATGTCGCTCGATGATGCTCATAACCGAAGTCGGGCGTCCCTCGACGTTTCTTGACCGCAGCGCACAGAGAAGGCCTCGTTCTCTCGTTCAGGTTCGCACGGGACACTGCAAAGTGACTTCGGGAGAGTTCACATTTTTGTTCTCGTTCCCGGCAAGCGTTAGAACTACGCTGAAACTCAACCGCTCAGTCAGCAAGCACGGCACAACCCTCACTAAGCCCTGCCAGGCTCTTTCCCCTTTTTATACCACTGCCTAGTTCCTTACAGTAGTCTAGCATCACTCAGAACGCGTCCACAAATTGAAAAATTGCACTAGAAAGCATATCATCACTTTGAAACACTAAACAAAAGCAATATGTTAAAAAAAAATCCTGCCTCAGGAAGAAAAACATCAGTAACAAACAATTTTGAGGCTGATTCCTACGTTAGGGGCTTCGACTTAAGCCATCGGCGTTACCGTTGAGACTCCCCTTTTTGTAACGCACCTCAAAGGAATATTGTTGTAAAGCGAGGCTCCAGCGCAGGAGGCGGCCATTTTTGGGAGAGATGGTCTGCAGCCATTGGAGAGGGCAGTGATCCGTCTCAATGATAAACCTCGAGCCGGCTAGATAGCATGACAATTTCTGAACGGCCCACACGAGACACGCACACTCTTTCTCGGTGGCGCTATACGCCTGCTCACGACTGGACAGCTTACGACTAGCATACAGGACGGGGTGTTCTACTTCTCCATTTTCCCGTTGGCACAGTACAACGCCCATGCCTCGCTCACTAGCATCGCACTGAACAACGAACCCTTTTGTATAGTCTGGCGATCGTAGCACAGGCTGGTTTGTTAGGGCACTCTTTAGGGCGCTAAAAGCTCTTTCCTTTGTCTCGTCCCAGACGACTGTTTGAGGCTCTGTCTTTCTTAGAGCATCCGTCAGGGGAGCCGCGATATCAGAGTACCTAGGGATGTACCTCTGATAGTAGCCGGCGACACCCAAGAACGACCGAATATCGGTCTTTGTGCGCGGTTGCGGAAAGTCTCGCACAGCGGCCACCTTTATTTCAGAGGGGCGGCGACGACCCTGACCAATCACGTGACCGAGGTAGACAACCTCGGCCTGTGCTAACTGGCACTTAGGAGCCTTGACTGTCAAGCCCGCTTCGCGCAGGCGGGTTAGCACTGCCCGCAAGTGTGTCATATGCTCAGACCAGGATGCGGAGAATATCGCTACGTCGTCTAGATACGGTAAAGCGAATTCTTGCTGTCCCCGCAACACTTTATCCATGAGGCTTGAAAAACAGTATGGCGCGTTCTTCAAACCAAAACTCAACACTTTAGGACGGAATGTTCCCATTGGTGAAATGAACGCCGCATACCTACTAGCCTCTTCTGTAAGTGGAACCTGCCAATAACCCCTGACAAGATCTAGGGTGGAAATAAACTGAGCGCTACTTACTTTCTCAAGGCGCTCCTCGATGTTAGGGATCGGATAAATTTGATCCTTAGTGATGGAATTAAGCCTGCGGTAGTCGACGCAAGGACGAGGTTCCTTGCCCGGTACCTCAACTAAAATCAAAGGGGAGGTATAATCACTCTCACCTGCCTCAATAACACCGAGCTGTAGCATTTTCTTTACCTCAGCCTCCATAATATCGCTCTGGCGGGGTGACACCCGATACGCCTTGGATCGTACTGGCTCTGTGGAGGTAAGTTCTATATCATGAGTAAGTACAGAAGTCCTACCAGGCCTCTCAGAGAACAGACCTTGAAACTCTTGTAATAGCTGGTGTAGTTCGGTTTTCTGCTCGGGCGACAGCGGTGCTTTACTGATAAGGTCACTAATGACTTGACCGGTGTCTTCCCTGTTCGTCACTGAGCCTAGTCCCGGAAGCTCGACCGGAAGCTCTTCAGGAACGTTTACCATCATGCACACCACTGCTTCCCTTTGTCTATAAGGTTTGAGCAGATTACAGTGGTAAACTTGCTGTGCTTTCCGCTTTCCTGGCAGACTTACCACGTAGTTAACGTCCGACAGTTTCTGAACAATTCGTGCTGGGCCCTCCCACTGCACGTCTAGTTTGTTGTTTAGCGATGTGCGCAATATCATGACCTCATCGCCAACCTCAAAACGACGGGCCCTGGCTGTCCGATCATAATAAACCTTGGCCCTCTGCTGGGCCTTTGCCATTGCTTCACCTGACAACTCCTGTGCCCTTCTTAAGCGTTCGAGGAGCTTAAGCACGTACTCCACCACGACTGGGTCGTCGCCCCTACCTTCCCACGATTCTCGAAGCATGCGAAGCGGAGATCGAAGCGAGCGACCGTACACCAGTTCAGCTGGCGAAAACCCCGTAGCCGCATGCGGCGCGGTCCTTAAAGCAAACATCACCCCAGGCAGACACAGCTCCCAGTCAGTTCGATGTTCAAAACACAACGCTCTCAACACGCGCTTCATGACGGAGTGGAGCTTCTCAACGGAATTCGACTGTGGGTGGTACACTGAGCTGTGTAACAGCTTTACCCCACACCTTTCGAGAAAAGTTGTCGTCAAAGCGCTAGTAAACACTGTGCCCTGATCTGATTGGATTTCCGCAGGGAAACCAACTCGCGCAAATATGGACAGTAGTGCATTAACTATCTCAACTGAGCTGAGTTCTTTAAGCGGCACTGCTTCAGGGAACTTTGTCGCTGGGCAGATCACAGTCAAAATGTGTCTGTACCCCGTGGCTGTTACCGGCAGAGGTCCCACAGTATCAATAACGAGCCGTCTAAAAGGCTCCGTAATGATAGGTACCAATTTCAACGGCGCCCTCGATTTGTCCCCTGGTTTGCCCACCCGCTGACAAGTGTCACATGTCCTCACGAAATGGTCTGCGTCCCGAAAACACCCTGGCCAATAGTACTCTTGCAAGAGACGGTCCTTAGTTTTCTTAACTCCTAGGTGTCCGGACCACGAACCCCCGTGTGACAAGCGCAACAGATCCTGACGATAGCATTGAGGCACGATCAGCTGATCGAACTCCACTCCTCTGCGGTCTAGATACTTCCGGTACAGGACTCCACCTCTTTCCACAAAACGCGCAGTTTTCCTGGCGATACCTTCTTTGACATTGCAGCGCACGTTTTCCAGGCTGCCATCCTTTTTTTGCTCGGCTATCAAAGCCGTCCGGCTGACTTTTAGCAACCTATCAAGTCCGTCTGACGTAGGCGCGATGAGCAAATCAGTAGATAGCTCTTCTAACTTTCCCGCGTCGGACGTTTCCTCTCCAGTATCTGGCGCCTTTAACGTTACAGACTCAAGTTTATTCAGTTCGGGCGTGCTCGGAATATCAGCTTGCTGCGCCTCTGACCCTTTTTCGTTGTTTGATAACGTCGGCCCCGCAACTACCGCCTTTGCAGCGAGCTCCCGAAACTTCGATCTGGTTAAGGCCTGAACACTAGCTTCACCAAACAAAAGCCCCTTCTCGCGCAGGAGGTGATCGGACCTGTTTGAAAATAGGTACGGGTACTGGGGGGGCAGCATAGATGACACTGCCGCCTCCGTCTCAAGCGCTCCGAAAGGTCCTTCAATAAGCACTTTTGCTACCGGCAGACACACGCTATGAGCTTCCACGGCTTGCTTGATCCATGCGCACTCGCCCGTGAACATATGGGGTTCTACGTAAGACGGGTGAACTACATCCATCGTAGCTGCGGAATCGCGAAGCACTCGGCACTCTTTCCCGTTCACGAGGAGGTTTCGCATGTAAGGCTCGAGAAGCTTCATGTTCTCGTCAGTGCTGCCTATTGAAAAAAAACACAACTTTTGGTGTTGTTTCCGGACACTGCGCCGAAAAGTGACCCGGCTTCTGGCACGTATAACAAACGCGCGCTTGCCTCATCTCGAACCGCTTTCTGCGTTCGGCTTCGGCTGCTGCCGTCTCCTTAGGTTCGGTCGCACTGCTTCCACTCGCATCCGCACTACGCGTGTTCCCCTTTGCTCTCATGGGTGTGAACTTCGGCCTCTCAAACTTCGAGCCAAATTCACCCTTTTGACCGTCCTTAGCTCCGCGAGCCCGACGCGTCACAAACTCCTCGGCTAGCTCAGCGGCTTTAGCCACCGTACAAACGTCTGGCCTATCCAAGACCCAGTATCGCACGTTCTCCGGTAACCGACTATAAAACTGTTCTAGCCCGAAACACTGCAGAACTTTATCGTGGTCACCAAACGCTTTCTCTTCTTTGAGCCACTCCTGCATGTTCGACATAAGCCTATACGCAAACTCTGTATATGACTCACTTCTGCCTTTCTCATTTTCCCGAAACTTCCGACGGAACGCCTCCGCAGACAGCCGGTACTTTTTTAGCAGACTCGATTTTACTTTGTCGAAATCCTCTGCTTCCTCTCTATCCAAGCGAGCGACTACGTCGGCCGCCTCGCCGGGTAACAAAGTGAGCAAGCGCTGTGGCCACGTTTCCCGAGAGAACCCCTGCTTCTCGCACGTTCGCTCAAAGTTAACCAGGAACAAACCAATGTCCTCTCCAAGCTTAAACGGCCGCATCAGGTCAGTCATTTTGAACAATACTCGTTCTCCTGCACCGTGTGCCTGACTTCCATTACGAGCGCGTTCCATCTCTACCTCGAGACGCTTCATTTCCAAAGCGTGTTCGCGCTCTTCTTTTTTCTCTTGTTGCTCTCGCTCTTTCTGTTCTTTACGTTCACGCTCTTCTTTTTCTTTCTGTTCTTTAAGTTCGCGCTCCCGTCTCTCTTTTTGCTCTTTAAGTTCGCGCTCCTGTTTCTCTTTTTGCTCTTTAAGTTCGCGCTCCTGTCTTTTTGACCTCTCCTCAATAGTCTCAAGGCATTCCGACAGCTCGTCATCCTCAGCCTCTAACTCAAGAATAGCCTTTAGCAGTTCAGGTTTTCTTAGTTTGTCTGAGACATCCAGACCCAACTCTCTTGCAAGCTCCAACAATTTCGGTTTGCGCAACGACTTCAAATCCATGGCTGCTCTGAATGCTGCTTTCTCTACTGCTTACTATTCTCTTGCCGCAAACTAACCCGGCAGCAACGACAACCACAATTACCAGCTCTGTTTCTGACACTAACAAAAAGCCTGGCAAAGCTCAGAAGAAGAAAGTCCCGCACTCACCAAACCTCGCAGCCAAGAGTCCAGCGCAGTCGTTCCGCTGCAGGCAACCAGTCATCACACAGGGCTCGTTGCACTGCTCCCGGATCGTCGATGAGCTGCTCAGCATACAGTCAACTGCATCTCTTCGCTGCTGGCCTCCGTTGTCGCGATCTCACCGCTGGCAGACAGTTGTTTGGATCCGGAGGCGATCTCACCGCTGCCAACCAGATGTTTGGAGTCGGACCGCTGGTACGATCTGTTGGGAACTCGGCGCTGACGCCCGTGGTTGTACCTGGGTCGCAAGCCCCAAGGGTAGCGTTGGCCTGGCGGCCTGGGGTACAACTGGAAGCATCCGAAGGTCCCGGCAAAGCATGAGTCGACTGGTAACAACGAAACAACTTGTTTATTTTAACATCGCAAAGAGTTGGCGGTCAGGTTTGACCGAAGTAGAGAGACGGGAGAGCACTTCACTCAACAGAAGAAATCGGAGCCCTCCTTTTGGCGTCCGGGGGCAGCTGTTTTTATACTCTCGCAGTTGAGGGCAAGAAGGAACCCCTCAAAAGACGAGCACGTGAATGTACAATGGGCTAATGGTGACGCACACTGTCGTAGCGCTGCCGTAGCACCATGTCGAGCACAATGTCGTAGCACCCTGTCGTAGCGCTGCCGGTCGGGCACAATGACTGTAATGAGAGGATGATCCCTGCTGTCGCATCGCCTGGTTCAGGCACAATGACTGGAAGGAGAGGGTGATCCTTTGCGGTCGCATCGCCGCAGTCGCGCCTGGAAACACCTGGCGATGAGCGTTGCGGCGACGACGATCGGGCCAAAATGTCTGCCGCCCCGCCGCAGTCGCGCCGGCAAAACCACGTGTCGCAGGCGAAACGCAACACTGCCCATTCGGGGAATCAAGGGAATGAGGAGGCGCACTGGGTAGCCCGAGGTGTAATCAACCGGGAGATGTGCCCCTCAGACTCGTATCCCATGGATGAGGCACCGACGACATACCAGGAAATAACAAACTATTACAAGCAAAAAAGGCGAATTTACCCGCCTCCATACGCAAGCGTCACGCGAGCGCAAGCCTCGATCCTGCGTCGAATCCAAACTAAATCGTTCCCCAACCCACATTGGCTAGCCATAGTTACCAACGGGCAATGGAACCCAATATGTCAAAATTGCACAAATCAAACATTGGCTACCCAAAATCACATTCTTTGGGGGTGCGAGGGCTTGCCCCCTCCCAGGTCGCTCCTGCCAGCTCCCTCACAACAGACGTGGGAAGAACTGCTCAGAACGCCGGAAGAAAAAGTACAAAAAGCCCTCGTTGCCTGGGCCGTAAGGGTCGCTCCTCGTGAGGGGCCATTCTAGGACTCGGGCCTGCCAGGTCATCACTGAGCAGGGTCTCAATAAAGTTGTTACCACCACCACCGCAATGCCAGTCTTCGAAAGCTAGCTTTGCCTCAATACAGCAGTGTTACGCGATGAAGCATAACAAGCGTGCGAAGGGGCAATTGTCATGGGATACAGTATGTATTAATTATACACGCGTGCGCCCCCGTCTCCTGTCACAGTACGAGCACCGATATGCTTAATAAGTGTACTGGCAGGCCTTAAGAGCTTTTAAAGACGTGTCTGTGACAATTTTAGCCCTTAAGGGCAGTTAAAGAATTGCATTCTTGTTTTTCGGACTGCCCGATTTTTCGGATGTTTTTGCGGCCCCTAGGGAGGCCGAAAAATCGGACGTTGACTGTGCAACTGACCAAGAGGATGCTTCAAATGATCCATGCGGTGAACGCGTGGCAGAAGGAGGATGAGAACAGAAAGGACCGACGCACTGAGGAATTAACAGGAAAGGAAGCGTGCCGCCACCTCTTTGAGGGAACTTGAGCTCAAAAAACAAAGTGTTGGTTGACGCCGCGATCCAGGTGTCCCTCATCCAAACCAAAATAAACTATTTTAAGCAGTAAAACCCAACACGTAGATATTGTGTACGGGCAGAGAGTATGTCAGGGCAGTTGAGGTTGACTTCCCAGTTGCTGAGAGAGAATCTTAATTGGGGCAAAGTTCAGGCCTCATACCGATGAGCTTGCTATCACTTGATAGAAATAGCTCATATTCAAAAATATTTACTTATGTATGCATCTCCTTGTCATTCGTATTTGAAAATGTTCGACTGAATTTGGAATGGGTTTTACCATTTTTCTCGCTGTTCATTTTACTAACACCTTCCTTTTGTTCTATATTTAAATAAAATAGATATTACCCCTCACTATTCAAACCGGATTAAGTGATTTTTTGTTTCAACATGCTTACTGGAGAGTGACAGCATAGGGCAACATGGTGTCAGCCTGTCACATAAAACAAAGTTCTAGCTCATGCAGAGAAGTTTGCAAAGGTGCTCAGAGAAAACCTGGAAAACTCAGGGAATTTGGAAATGTCAACTTGGTATACACCCTGGACCGTTTCGTCAGGTAGTGGTGCTATTGGCGCTTGCACAGCTTTAGATGTGCTGGTGGCACAATTTTCAAAAGTGAAGGTCCCCTGCTCAATGCTGGCTGGAATGCCTTCTTTTCCTTTATCTTTCATAAACATATTTTATTGTTGACATGGTGATGGTGATGTATTGTAAGGCTGCAAATAGAGCTGAAAAGTCCTTATATCAGCTGTTGCTGCCAAATTCTGTTGAAGGTTATTTATTTGTTGCTACCCTCAAAGCTTGAAGGCAGCACAGAGTGAAGCGGTGCAGGTGAGCACAGTAATAAGAAAAAATTGTTGGTTATACAATACTAGCTTTTGATGAAGGAAAACTGTCTTGCGTAGAGGTGATCAATTCAGAAAAGAGTTCCCAGTCCTACGGAGTACGTCGAATGAACCAATATGGGTAAATATTTGTTCACTGTGCTAGTGTCATTTTTATTACTGTGATTGATGTGTGAAGAAGCTTAATACTTTTGGGAAAGTTTGATGAAAGTGTAGCAGTGGGATACATTAACACTGTGCAAGCTAGGGCGAGTTGTGACATTTGTGAAAAAGATTTCGCGAAATAAGACCAGCCTAGAATGTTATGCAATTTTTGCACGGTTATGCTTTAACGGGACACTAAAGGCAAACACTAAGTCGACGTGGACTGTTTGAACACCATTCCAGAAACCTCTAAACGCTTGTTTCGTGGCAAGAAAAGACTTAGTTGACGAGAAAATTCCATCTGAAGAGTCCGAATACCGTTTTCGAAATTCAAATCTCCCGCCACCTAACTGGGGAAGTGGTGACGTTGCATACACCATCACAGCCCTTTGCTGCCGTCGGTGAGTAAAATGGCACCCGACAGACAGCGCTACTGAGCCAAGGCAGAGTGACAGAGCGGTGGATACGCCTCTGCAGTTGCTGTTTGGTCAAATGAAGCAGACCGTTCGGCCAACCCGCGACATTACACGGAAGTTGAGTTGCCTGCTACTTGCAGTTTGTGCGAGTTTCGCGAGCCACCGAAACCAGTGTAGCACTGCGCGACAATGAAACTACTGAAACACGAAAGCGTGGGCGGTGCAGAGTCAAGCGAAAACGAAACCTTTCGACCGCCTACGTTGTTGTTCTTTTTTCTAAAAATGATAGAACTGGGCAAGTAGCGTTTTATCTCGTCTTATAATACAACAGAAAGATGTTTTTGCAACGAGTGATTGAGTACTATTGGCAAAATTTACCTGAGGAGTGCTTTCGTCATCGGGCAAGTGCTTGAAAGCCCCGGAGGAGTCTCTAATCATGTCCCGCATTTAACTCAATTTCTCGAGTATTAAGGCTCTATTCGCGATCGTATTAACGCCTTAGAGATTCTCGAACACTAATCTATTACTTTAGCTTGCCTTAACGTTTGCCTTGAGTGTCCCTTTAATGCCGTACATCAACTTTCAGGAATGGCATTGACAGGGCTCTGAAAAACGTCCGAGGTTCTTTTGACCTGTATGAGAAAGTTCACGCAGATGTTCCTGCATTCTCGTGGTCAGTACAGTTGGGGCAATGAGGTTTAATATAAATATACCTCTGAAATGGCAGCCCCCAGAGCTGTTTACCAGCAGAGTTGAAGCCATCACTTGTCCTTACTTCACCTAAAGGAAGAAACTGGGGCTACCAGTTGGAGTATGCTCGCAGGTCAAGGGTTTTTGCTTTGATTTCGTAAATACTAGGCTAACCAGAAAATAAAATCATGTTGTTTTTGGCTAAGATACGACCTTTAGCTGAATACTGAGATCCTAATCCCCATAAAATTTGCCAAGGTATAAAGGTTTCATCCGAAAACCGGTGACACAAGGCGCACGTCGAGCAGTCTGCGAAGCAAAATTAAAACCTGCACGAAGTGGGAATAAAGTGCTTTTTGTGTTCTCCACTATACTCTAACACTTTTTGTTACCTATGGCAAAAAAAGGTCAGGTTTCACTTTTGGGACATGTGCACTTCAGCAGTCTTATTTTAAAACATCTTTGGTTCTGAAATGTTGCTGTCATGCTCAAGGGAGAAGCGCACATTCTGCCAGCTTTGTAGAGCATTGAAACACGTAAACGACAATTGCCATCGATTTCAATGAGAAAAAAAATCACTACCGACACCTTTGCGCAAAGATGTGTGTGGCATAGTCAAAAGCTGAAAAACTGTCCTTGCCTAGAGTTTTTCAATGTGCCTAACTAAAAGGGCCAGATTTTGACTGTGGTTCTATAGTAATCGAAAAGGGTTTCAAGAAAAATTTGCATGCTGCTCAAATGCTAAGCTTATTGGAAAATAAAAGCTTGGTGTTTCCTGCTAAAATAAAATGGGTACCTGAAGTGGACACGTGGCAAGACTAGCGGCATGCCAGAAGGAGGCACAGTATTCAAATGAACCTACTCCTTCCACAAATAATGGCGTCTTTTGCTGGCTCTGGGAGGCTTGCCTGGCGGCTAGGATACCACGAAACACATATTTCAGCCAAACATGGTGGCGCATCCCACCTGATTTACAATTTACTCGTAGTAATTATTGAAAACTATGTACTAGCATAGTAACTTTGCAAGCTCTAAAGTACAATCTTTTCCCCCCTTATGCTCGAACCCCCATTGTCACGGGGTGCCCGTAAATTTTTAATAAAAACATTGAGGCAGAAACCTGGAAAAATCGGGGGAATAGGAAAGTGCAGTAGACAACCTGCATCATAAGCTCGCAGGAAGCGTTTCCTATTTTTCACACCCTTGGTAAGATGGCAGTGGTCCAGCTTCACTTTCAAGACATGTTCATTCCAGAAGGCGTTTAAGATCTTCTTGGGTTGCAGCAGTTCAAAATCGAATATGCAGTCTGGTGTTCCCGACTGGAAAAACACTGCACAAGCAAAGTAGATGAAGACGATCTGGATGTCCTAAACCTGTCTACGCCATTCACCTTTGCTTGCTTCACATTTTTCAGCTCTAGGCATGCAAAAGAACTAGTCCAAAAAATGCAGTCTGTCAAGCTTTGTGCAAAAGGATAGACATTTGGGCGAGTTGGTACGTTAACATGATTTTGGGTTCTAGCGCGAAGTGAAACACGGACACAGAAAGGAAGCAGACAGGACAAGCGCTAACTCACAACTAAAGTTTTTATTGAAACGAAGAACATATATAAGGGCGATTGCAAAAACCGTAGCATGAGAACATGACAAAGTAAAAAGCATCAGTTAAACATATCAGGGGGTATGGAAGTCAAAGAACAAAAATTATTTCAGATTAGTACACGTATTGCGAAGGTACTCAAATTCGCAATCTAACAGAGACAACGAAGCATGACTGACGCAAGTGTCTCCTAATCTTTTTATGTGGAAAGCCTCGATAATTTCCCGCGTGGTTTGGCATCTATGTCTAGAAAGAATTTTTGTATCTTCAAAGAAAGGATTTTCAAAGAAAGGATTACAACCACAATCGAAACAATGTGCCGCTAAATGTGATGCGTTAGGGTTGTTTAGTGAATGTTTGTGTTCTTTTAGTCTAATGTTAATGCACCTACCACTCTGTCCAATGTAAGCTTTCCCACACGCGAGTGGAATGTGATAAACTATACCCGTGTTGCAAGGGACTAAGGGGGACACATGTTTAACCCCGCAATCATCTTTTCTTTTTTTGCCTTCCTGTTCAAGTCTCCTATTTATCAAAGGGCACATGCTAGCCAACTTGCGTGGGGCCGAAAAAACGGTATTGACGTCATACCTATTGGCTACATTCTTTAATCCATGGGATAATCTATGTATGTAGGGTACTACAGCAAACTTCGTTTCTTTTTTCTGTTTTTCTTGTTTCTTACCAGGGCTTTTTACCCATTTTACAAGTTTTTCGCAGGTTAATGATAACAAATGCACAGGATAGCTAGCCTTTCCAAGCCTTTCTATCTGTTGTGAAAAACTTTGTTGCATATTGTGTGGACATGACTTAGTAATGGCAGACCTGAGAGTTGAATAAGCTATCCCCTGTTTAACAAGTTTAGAATGGCAAGAAGAAAATTCTAGCAGTGGCTTCTTGGCCCTAGGCGAATAATGCCAACAGACATGCTCATCCTGGAATGTTAAGCAAAGATCTAGAAACTGTAACTTGTTGCCCTGGATAATCTCTAGCGTGAAACCTAGGCCCCCACCACATTCCCTAAAAACTTTTAAAATATCTGTAGCTTTCTTAGTGTAGTTATCGCGAGAACAAAACACCAGATAGTCGTCTACGTATCTAAACGTATGCACCGCCAATTCCTTAAGATTATTTTGCAGTTTTCTATTAACGCGACTTAGATAAATGTCGCTCAAAACTGGCGCAACTTTAGAACCAATACAAACTCCCGATTTTTGTACAAACATAGAACTACCCCATTTTACAACAGTATTCCCTATGTAAAACAACAAAAGTTCTAAAAACGATTCCACGGGCATCCCACAGTCCTGAGTAAACCGGAATTCATCATTGTTGAGAGTCAGCGCTTCTTTAACACTACACATTAGTTCCGATTGCGGAAGCGAATAAAAAAGGTCTTTAACATCAACACTGATCGCCGAGCATTTACCTGGATTATTTTCTGTTAGGAAGGCCACAATTTCTTCCGAATGTCTTATCAGGAAGGGGTCATTAAGACGAACTGAAGACAAAACATTATGCAAAAAAGTTGAGACTGCGTACTGCCACGTTCCTTTTTCAGAAATAATGGCTCGAAAAGGAACTTCCGGCTTATGTGTCTTAGCACTAAAAAATATTTCGAGGTGCAGACCCTTGGAATGTTTAACTCCTGACGCGAGGCGCTCCAGACCAAATTTCTCAAGCAAATCAATTCCAAGGGTCTGCACCTCGAAATATTTTTTAGTGCTAAGACACATAAGCCGGAAGTTCCTTTTAGAGCCATTATTTCTGAAAAAGGAACGTGGCAGTACGCAGTCTCAACTTTTTTGCATAATGTTTTGTCTTCAGTTCGTCTTAATGACCCCTTCCTGATAAGACATTCGGAAGAAATTGTGGCCTTCCTAACAGAAAATAATCCAGGTAAATGCTCGGCGATCAGTGTTGATGTTAAAGACCTTTTTTATTCGCTTCCGCAATCGGAACTAATGTGTAGTGTTAAAGAAGCGCTGACTCTCAACAATGATGAATTCCGGTTTACTCAGGACTGTGGGATGCCCGTGGAATCGTTTTTAGAACTTTTGTTGTTTTACATAGGGAATACTGTTGTAAAATGGGGTAGTTCTATGTTTGTACAAAAATCGGGAGTTTGTATTGGTTCTAAAGTTGCGCCAGTTTTGAGCGACATTTATCTAAGTCGCGTTAATAGAAAACTGCAAAATAATCTTAAGGAATTGGCGGTGCATACGTTTAGATACGTAGACGACTATCTGGTGTTTTGTTCTCGCGATAACTACACTAAGAAAGCTACAGATATTTTAAAAGTTTTTAGGGAATGTGGTGGGGGCCTAGGTTTCACGCTAGAGATTATCCAGGGCAACAAGTTACAGTTTCTAGATCTTTGCTTAACATTCCAGGATGAGCATGTCTGTTGGCATTATTCGCCTAGGGCCAAGAAGCCACTGCTAGAATTTTCTTCTTGCCATTCTAAACTTGTTAAACAGGGGATAGCTTATTCAACTCTCAGGTCTGCCATTACTAAGTCATGTCCACACAATATGCAACAAAGTTTTTCACAACAGATAGAAAGGCTTGGAAAGGCTAGCTATCCTGTGCATTTGTTATCATTAACCTGCGAAAAACTTGTAAAATGGGTAAAAAGCCCTGGTAAGAAACAAGAAAAACAGAAAAAAGAAACGAAGTTTGCTGTAGTACCCTACATACATAGATTATCCCATGGATTAAAGAATGTGGCCAATAGGTATGACGTCAATACCGTTTTTTCGGCCCCACGCAAGTTGGCTAGCATGTGCCCTTTGATAAATAGGAGACTTGAACAGGAAGGCAAAAAAAGAAAAGATGATTGCGGGGTTAAACATGTGTCCCCCTTAGTCCCTTGCAACACGGGTATAGTTTATCACATTCCACTCGCGTGTGGGAAAGCTTACATTGGACAGAGTGGTAGGTGCATTAACATTAGACTAAAAGAACACAAACATTCACTAAACAACCCTAACGCATCACATTTAGCGGCACATTGTTTCTATTGTGGTTGTAATCCTTTCTTTGAAGATACAAAAATTCTTTCTAGACATAGATGCCAAACCACGCGGGAAATTATCGAGGCTTTCCACATAAAAAGATTAGGAGACACTTGCGTCAGTCATGCTTCGTTGTCTCTGTTAGATTGCGAATTTGAGTACCTTCGCAATACGTGTACTAATCTGAAATAATTTTTGTTCTTTGACTTCCATACCCCCTGATATGTTTAACTGATGCTTTTTACTTTGTCATGTTCTCATGCTACGGTTTTTGCAATCGCCCTTATATATGTTCTTCGTTTCAATAAAAACTTTAGTTGTGAGTTAGCGCTTGTCCTGTCTGCTTCCTTTCTGTGTCCGTGTTTCACTTCGCGCTAGAACCCAAAATCAAGCTTTGTGCATATTAGCAGAATGCCAATACACTGCGGGAAATCATTGCCGAATTTCAAGAGACGCCAAACTTGTCTTCAAAATCGCGTAACTCATACAGTGGTTTGCAAAAGACAGTTTATTTAGCCTGTGAAAGTACATTATATAAAATGCAATATAAAAATGAAATAAAAAGGTTGCACATCAAAGTGATGAAATTAAGGGAGCAATTTCTTTGGGGTAAATCAGGTTTGGTACTGGTCGTAAAGTTAGGCATACATCAACAATTCCCCAAAGAATATAGTATAGTACCACAAAGGTATATATATATATATATATATATATATATATATATATATCATATAAACAGCATCTTTGGGCTAGCTTGGGTAGTGGCACGCAACACATAAAATATTCTTTTACGAAAGGAAACAAAAAGTAAGGCATGACGAAAGCCTGTCAAAAAATTAACCACAGCATTCTTCTACACGTAAGTACTTAAACAGACCGACAGCAGATGTTTAAGGACCCCTTTTTTTAGTGGCGCAACACAAATCTGACCTCATCATTGAACAACCACTATTGGGGTTATCGCTTTCAGTGTGCTCCGGTTGGCTGGGCCAGCGGACACAATGCAATTTGTTCCAGTGAGGCATCGTGTTGCACATAAAATCACACAAAGGGTGACTTGATGCATGACGTGAACCCATGACAGTATGACTATAAAAAATAAGCGATAATGCCTGCGCAGCAGGAAAATTAATTTCCCTTAGATGATGCAGTTCTGCCATTCCCAACTGTGCCACGTATAACAGGTTCATCCGAAGAACGGCAGTTGCAACTTTTCAACATAAACATATCTGCAATCACAAATGCATGTTATGTCGATCTTTTTCATCTGCATTAGAGGCTTCATTAATTGCACATGCTGATCAGCCGTCGGTCCATTTCGAAAATCCCGCCTTTATATCACCAGCAACAACAACACCCTGAATATCCATGGCAGCTCTGCACAATGCTTGAGAGGCATGCAAAAAATGCATTCATGACATTCAGCTAGCACTAAGTTGCTGCAATGTATATTCACATCGATGCATTTGCAAAAGTGCACTACATCTACTTGTTAAACCGGGAACGCAATAGACACTGTGTAAAAAAGAATGTGAGGGTAATATTAAAGATATATCTTATGTATAATATAAAGCACAGACAGATAAAGGAGTCCTTAACAGTGTGTACTATACAACCCAGACGCTGATAAAAAAAAACTAAATCTCAGCAGCGTGTATACTTTTAAGCTGTAATCAACTGGCGACCCAGAAAAACAACAATATTTTTTTTTGCAACAGGAACTAACAGAGAGCTAGATTGGAAGCACAAATGTTAAGAGAGCTGGCAGGTCTAGCTTCTAAGGCAAACGCCTACAGTGCGAAGAGGCGGGCAAGCTTGGCGATCCTATGCTGCACCGGCCCACTTGACCAAGGCTCTTGGCCCCTCGGCTTGTATGTCGGCGCATCCGTCGGCAGCTATCACAGTGCCGTCCCTCTTGATTACGACGAGCGTGGGAATACCGCTGACGCCATACTTGGTTTTCAGCGCCCTTAATGTTTGGCGGGTTAAAGAGGATAGAAGAAAAGAACCTTTAAAAGGAGTACTGACACACATTATTATAATTTGTAAAAGCACTACTACATGATTCTTGCACGTATAAAGGTAACTTAGCAAGCATCCAGGTTGGGAAGCACATATAAAAATACTTTCATTTGATTATGCGAAGGTTGTCTCGACATGCCAGACCCGGCATCGTCAATGTTACAGTGATGTCATGACACAGAGCAAGATTTGACCACATCCTGTATTATTAGGGCTAGATAATAATACAAACTGCAAGTGTGAAACTAAAATGCAAGCCAAACAGCGACCCTGGTAGGAGTTACGGATTTCCCAGTGTCTTTTTTTAGAGCACATTGAAGCATAAGATAAATATCCTGAAACATTCCGCAGTTGGCAAGTCTTTTCACTTGCAAAAATAACCAGAAATTCAAGTGCCTACTTCTCAGTACCCAGCTTAAGCTTTGATACCTAAGTATGCTAAGTAATGCTTAAGTACATGGGGGAATCTGGGCTGTACTTGTAAACCTTCCATTGCATAGGAGCATTTCTCCATTTGCTGCCATTCGGGCACCAGCAATCGTTGTGAATTGAGAAAAAAACTTTTTACACGAAACTGTTTTCTCATTTACCAGCGTTCAGGCACTGGCTACTCATCACAGCTATTTTCATGATACTCAAATGATCACCACAGCAACAACCAAACACAGTTACTGTTTTGCCATTGGCCAATGTTTAGGCACTGGCTACTCAACAAAACGATTGATATTTAGATACTACGATGTCCATAAAGGAATTTTAGCAGTGTGGGTTAATACAATCAAGAGTATTACAAACAATTGGCAGGAAAAAACTAGCCAGCCATAGCAACAACCAAGCGCAGATGGCACAAAACTTGGTTGGTGAGCATGCAGTGCCAAATCATTATACCGGTCGTCTTTATAATTGACAATCACTGCAGCAATTACCGATCACAGGTGGCGCTTATGCTTCTTAATATGGGCCCATTTTGCTGGCCACAGCCTAAGAAACCTGCCGAGTACTCACTCTTGGAATGTGTCGCCATACTTAATGGCGTACCACGCCCCGTGGCTCTCGTCCATGTATTTCAGCATGTCTGCATTGGAGCGGTCCGACGAGATGAAGACAACTTCGATAGCTGCCGCGCACTGGTCCTTCATTTCCTTGTATGCTTCGGCCAGCACTGGCGTGAACATGCGGCACGGCGGGCACCAATGGGCTGAGAAATACAGGGCCACGGCTTTGGCATCGCCGAGAGCCTTCTCTGCCTGGTGCTCGCTGCCATCCTTAAGTACTAGCGTCTTGCCCTTGAAGATGTCCATGTCTTTCACCTGCGGGAGAGATACCAATGCAAGAGGCTCGCAATCAGCGATATTAGTCGGGTATGAAGGCTTGCATCATGAGTAACAATGTTAAGGGGCTCACGTTTGTGTAGCCGATTTGTATCAATGCTTTGAAAGGCGGCACAAAGGTGACAGAAGCACAGATAACAATTGGACTGGCAGCCATGTCAACTTTATTGTGCCCTTTTGAATGTCACATGATGTGTAAGCTGTAAACCTCCATTCAGGATATCGTAAGCAAAATCGCCCATTTCAAGGGTAGTTGAAATAGATTTCTGGGTACCGCTTACGGCCACACAGGAAGACCACAAAATTTAAAGCCACGAGCAACAGTTCCTGTGAACTGGACGAAAGGCAGTACAATTTTCTGTCCACCCCAGTCTTTCTGAGCTGTTCGCAACGAATTAAAATATTTGAAAGAAAAGTCGCAACATTGATGGTCGGTGTCATGTTAAACAATACAATTCCCACATTTATTTTGATGCAACGGACTTCTAAAATTTAGTCATTCCAGACTGCGTGTACGCCACGATGGAAAATTATTCCTCTGAATGCACATCTTTGGACGTGGCCATTTGCTCATCTAACCATTTCCTGAATATATATATACTATCCACTTAACTATATGCTACTATCCAAAATCGGGATATCATTTCACCTAACACATTCAGTCAAAGAAGCGCAAGCTAGGTATCTGGCGTGGAAAAATACACGTCTCTATGTTAAGACGCGCCGACCACTTGCAGCCAAACCGCCAACATTTTTTCAAATGTTCCTAAACTTGGCAACAGCTCGGATCAACGTAGCTCTCTCTCGTTGTCGGCAGCGAAAAGGCGAAATATCTGATAGCATAAGGCAGCGGCAGACTTCCGGCATCGTGAATCACTCGCCGATGGTGTAGAGTGGCGCGCTTTCGCCGACGCGTGCAACATGCATCCGCGGCAAGCTTCCTCCTACGCGAACGTGTTCACTTTGTGCCTCGAGGCGTGCGAAAGCTCGTGGCTGAACGTTGCAAACGCCATGCCGGGCTCACGTGGCCAAACTTAAAAAGGGGTGGGGTGGCATGGATTGGATTTTGATCGCTGCTATTGTACGTACACTCGCATGCGCGATGAGGAGTCTTCTTTCAGAGATAATTTGGAGTTTCGTCTCGTGCTGGCACCGAGTTTATCTCCCGCTTGCTTCCTCACGATCGAATACTTGTTGATTGCGCTGTCTTCAGCCTGGGTTCATTACCGAAATCGAGGTTCATTCTGAAACGGCATGCTTAGCGGTTTATCCTGTGGAGTAGTGATGAGACGGCATTCTAACGGCAACTAAGCAGCGCAGCTGTTATAAAAGCATGCGTTTTAAATAACGAAATCGGGTTACAGCTGCTGCTCCGCTCTGATCGTTTGCCACAGCTTTGCCAAACGCACCGACAACAAATTGCTCATGATCTGTGCTAGCGCTCAGCGGTTACCACATCAGCCACAAGCTACTATACTCGCACGCGGAAAGCAGCTCGCTTATCGCACAAGCAAATATTTCACAAAAGACGGTAACTTACGGTTCAAGAACGTGCCGACAAACCGAAACACAGAGGCTGTATGAGTTTCGTCGGCCTCTACACACCACGACGGTCGCACTGGTCGCACCGACTAAACGAGGCGTGCGTCTAAATGCCGTACAAAAACCCCTCACGTGACCTGATCCTAGGTACCTAGAGACAGAATCGTTTAGGGACTTTTGAGAAGGCGCGATAGTGGCGCCAAGTGATGCCGTGGCGCGTTGAATCTCCGGCGCACGCCGACCGCTGTCGTATGATTACTCCGCAGTGGGTTCATTATTTGTTGGTGAAAAGTCGTGCAGTAGTAGTGGTGTGGGATGTCGGCTTTTGGTCTCGGTGAATTCTGCTGGTGTGAGACCCGTATTTCTGAAGAATTCACTGGTGCTGACGATCGAAATATTCAAGTGGCGTAGCGCCTCGGCAATGCAGTTTGCGAACCGGCATTGTGCAGCAGCGTCGCCGTGTTCGCCCTTTTCGGCAGCGTCATCACATCGCACATGCACCTTTATTTGATGGGCGTCGTAGGCGGAGGTATTGTACGTGTTCCTCGCCACGACTTACGTTACGTAAGTAATATAATGCTTAAGGTGGTATTTGCTCACAACTGTTCACGCGTCCTTGAAATGGGGCAGCGCATGTTTTCAATCGTGTTCAGCGCTAGTTCGCTATCCGTGACTTCATGTGATTTACTTTTATCGTGGGCTTTACAATTATCGCGTAGTGCTGTGAACATAACGGAGCTTTAGTGACATCACATGGTCTGCCAGAATTCCACGAACTAAAATGTAGAGTAGATGTTTAATATTATTGGTACTAAGGGCGCGATAAACACAGCGAGGTGGAGCTTGGTACTGTGCCCTGTGATGTTCAGCTGCATCTGTGCCCGTTTTTCTTGTTCTTAGTTTTAGCAATGGGACGCAGGGTTCTGTGCAAAGTTGGGACGAATGAATGTCTATATGCGTCTGCAATAACTTCGCTGCAAGACATTTGTGTAATGCGGTGAAGCAAACAGTGTATTGCGGCGACAGGTTGTATGGCAGCCCTAGTTCCAGCTTTGTTGTCCCCGTCACCCTCAAAATACTGTGCCGCCCGCTTTACTATAATTTCAGGCGCTCTCAAACTCTCGATTTGCTGGTATTTTTATTTCCACATGCTAAATAACCCAACCGCAATACATATATGTTGTGAGGTGAAGCTTATTAAAGTTGCCAAATGGTTTGACAATGTCAGACCTAACAGTTTTAGAATGACATGGCCAATCCAACAGCCCAGAACTTCACTTTAACAATTTAGTTAGGACTGTCAAACTAATCTTACAGCACAGAAAAACAATGTAAACACCTGGAGAGTTGATTAGCAAGTAATACCGGAAGCACAAGTCTAGTGGGCAAGGGTGTGGTGAAGTGCTTTAAACGCTCAACCGACACACCCTAAGTGCTTAAAAATTTCTAGCATATTGATGCAGGTTGATTGACTGACGGCGATATTAGTTGCTTTACAATGAAAATCATAGTATTGAATAAGAGGATGCAAGCGACTCGTGTGCTGCTTGTTTATGTAAACTACATGGGTCCCAGAAATGCCCAAACAGGGTTCTTGCTTACGCATGCTGCTTGCATCCACTAATCTTAAGCTCTCTAATGTCGGCAGTATAAAGAGGGGCAGTAAAAGTAAGGCTTTGAACTTCACAACTCCAATTTTGTTTCTTCTATACTTGTACAACCTAAATATTGCGCTGTCGTGACAGCGTCTGCCTAGCTCATTGCCACATTTTGCGACAAAATCAGTGATCACTCAGAGTTGCCTGTCCTAATATTACTCCAAGAATTCTTTAAACAGTTCATTTTTTAAGCACGGAGCATGTTTTACCCAACTAGAATATCAACCAATCAATAAGCTACTAGAACTAGCTAAAAAATCGGCAGTCATCTGAAGTTAGCTTGATTTGCAGCTCCTAAAATTGGCTATTATTGAATTAGGACAAGGAAAGAATACCTTGAATAAACATGTCTCATCAGAAAGTTGTGGTGTGCTGCTGCAGGCTAAGGCAATGAAAGGAAGCAGTTTCGGCATTGGTCTACCTCTGTCCCAAAACCAGGCACCACAGCCGAGGCGATTTCACTTGGCTTTGACATCTTCAAATTCGCCTTCCCGAGCACAGAATACTCAGTCGCGGTCGGCTCAATGCACATCACCCACATTGGGGATGCAAAGACGTATGGCCAAGAGGATGCCACCTGGACGAAGCAGACACCACAGACCTCAAGTTAACAAATGACACCAAGTATCCCAACTGCCACACCCTTCATTAAAACCAGAAGGGCAGTACACTTACCTAGCATGGGCAACTGGGGCCTTCATCCAGAGTGTCAGTGCGACTCTGCCCCAAGAGGCAGTGACCATTATCTAATATAATACTTGATGTAAGGGTGAAAATGCGCCACATTCACAAAATCAGTGTTTCAGCCTGGGTCCATTTCTGTGATGCACTTGAGTCTGCAGAATGTGAAGGTGTTGAAGAATCGCTAGCAACACGCATCCTTTACACACTGCAAAGAGCGAAGTGCGAACAAGAACTTACTGGGGCAACATCCAGCCCTGACAAGTACCTGCTGGAACTTTGGGGTGAGCAAGACAAGCTGCATACTGCATACTTAAATTGTGGCGGCACACAACAAAGCCTGATCAATGTTCTGCACAAGACTGAGGAGGCAAAATGTCATGCTAAGAAACTTGCCAGAGACGAGTGGATGGACCGCTGCACGTCATTTGAACGTATAGGTCACAGTAAGCTGCGACACATTCTCGGCTATAACAGAATGAACCGAATACTGTAATACTATTGAAAACATGCTGCTCGATCTTCAGTGTACATCTGAGAAATTTGAGGAACAAGCTGCAGATGCTTTCCCCGACCACCTCACAGTGACTGACCGTCACCCGAGTTGTACGCACCTCAATTACTACTTGCCAAGGAAGTAATGGAATGCCTCTTTACGATTGCTCTCGAGCATGTCAACACTTAAAGCGCGCGTGGCAAACATGGAGTCATTTTGCAGATGTTGTGGAATCTTGCCGAAACGATGAAGCAAGTACTATTGCTTGTAATCAATGAAATCTAGAATATTAGAATTCCCCAGAGTGGAAACACTTGGTCATGATGTCACTATTGAAACCAGGCGAGAAACCTGACACCATAGTTAACATTTGATAAATCTCACTCACATTGACAGTGTGCAAATTGACTGAAAGAATGTGTCTCGTGAGGCTGAACCACCATCTGGGAAAAACAAGACTATTTCCACCTGGGGCAGATTGGTTTCTGGCCTAAGGTTGACACGTGTGACAATAGCCTCTTTCTGCATCAAAGCATCGCCAATACCAGCCGCTTCGGAGGAAAAATATATGGGTTCTTAGTCGCAGTCGAACCAAGAAGAATGTTGAGCGCAGTCTGCAACGAGGAGGTACTGGTGGCCTTTCGTGAAGCCTGCCCAGGCATTAGGGTTACCAGTGTTGCTAAAGCCTATTATGCAACCAAATGTTTGAAATATGACATTACAGTAAACAGCCAAATACGTTTACCAACTGCACAGGTGGAAATGCAGGTAAAACCGAGACCAGCACAATTGGTTGCAGGAGTGATTCGCTGATGAGGTAAGAAGGTTACATAACAGTTGGTGATAAGCTATACCAAATGCAAGTATATGCAGTATGTATATGTACTCTTAGGCCGAAACAGATGAATTTTCTCCAAAGCAACATCAAAAGCGAATTTTTTTTCAAGGTGCCACTCATGTGCTTTAGGCAAGTGTGGACAGGGTTATATAAAGCTGCATAGGCAAAATGATACAAATAGATACAGCTGTTAAGTGTAATATTTTTTCTGGGATAAATTCTTGCTCCTTGAACGCATTCGAGATCATTAACTGTAGCACCAAAGTTGTGGACCACTACCAGAACAAAGGCATGTAGTGTGCCCATCTCAATTCTTGTGCTTATGCCAGTTTTCTTTTTGCAGCAATAGCTGCCATGGGCTAACTCCCCTGGTTGTTCTCATGTCTACTGGTGTTAACACTAGAATTCCCAAATTTCTTGCTAGAATATTGCAAATAAAGTTCTCATTGTGCTGCGAGGATTCAAACATACAATCAAAAGATGGGCAGTCCACAATTCTACATTTCAGCCACTCTGCTGAAGGTAGTCATGGTGAATACTGATCTTGGAGAGCGCGATCTAGCCAACAGGTGCCGTGATTGGCTAACATCTGCTCAATGTCTGCGTACTGTATATAGAGCCGGCGTCCACACCTTGAAGTTCTTACGCATCACTTTCCCACTTGTGAAGGCAGTCCTATGTTAAATTTTCTTCTTACGTGTAATGACAGTGATTGGGTGCATCTGCTTCATTATTCTTCTTCTAGTGCTTGGCTTCTCAGATTTACTGGATGGGGCTGTTGGTGTCTCGTTTTCCTCAAGCACAGCGTGAGATCTAGCAATGGGTAGCCCAAATATAGATTTGAGAAAACAAAAGCGAATTCAGCAGTAAGAAGCTAAAGGGTTGTTTTGGTGGAGACCAGTGGCCAAGTCCGGATATGAAAGAGGAAGACAAGTCGACTCTTTCCACTTCAACACTAGGAGGCACAACTCCCACAAATAAATATGACTGGTACTTATTTTACTTCTTTAAAGGAGATTACTGACTTGCATTGGCAAGTGTTCACTTCAACAAACACTGCATGAAGCAAGCTTCATGTGCATATTTCACCAGCTACTGCATCATTGTTTCGCATTATGAGTGAAACTGCAATTTTCTTTGTGCCACAACTTGCCCAATTTTGTATTTTGCACAAGGATGTTAGCAGTGCTATTGAGGCACTTAAATACTCGTGGACAGTAGTAGAGAAAAAAAAATAAAATTATGAAAGCAGTGGCTTGTAGTGCGTAGACTACGCATGCATCTGGTGCTCTTATGGTCATTTTTTCCTATCTGTAAACCATTCTAAACAAGAAAAGCTTATACACAATTATTTCTCTGTCCAAGGCCGTTTTACATTTGAGTGTGAGTTAAGCATTTTGCTAAGTTTTACCTCTGTCACGCAAGCTTGAAAGTTTGCTGCCCACTGCTGGTAGCAAACTCGCACATGGCATTTTTTTTTCAATAAAAGGAAGTTTGTCACTTATCCTGTGCACTGGTTGTCTTTGTCTTCTTGAATTACAATTTGTTGCCTATTTTGCTCTTATGTTGCATTTCAGATTAGGAATGGATATCATAGTCGACATCATTTAACTATATTGCACACAATATGTATATGTACTTGCGTTATATGGCCACCATAAATATAATTAATAGAAGTTAATAATTCACGAATAGTGCCTTTGCGTGGTGGCGCAGCCATGAATTGTGGCTATAAGGCACCATCGCTGCAGGTAGCGCTGCTTGTGCAGAATATTGCTCAACTCTAAAAACACTGCTTTCAAACATCATTATTCTTATCTGCATTTGTAGCTCCAGTTCATATGAACAACACACATCTGCTGGAAGAGTAGCTTGCACCTGCAGTTGGGGCCAATGAATAGCCAAATTTCTGCCCGTTTTTATGTTATTAGCATGTTAGTAAAGGCAGTCGTTTTTATAGTGACCTGTTTGCCCAGTGTAGAAGCTGCTGCGGGGTGTCGGGATCTTGTACACATCTTCAGCTTCGTAGGGGACACAGCATCTGGCACATAGTTTGACACAGGCCGTGTCTTTAGGGCAAGTTGAGTTGACCCACTTGCAAAGGGAGAACTAAGCTTGTTGGATATGAAGTAAACTGCCTGTACACTCAGTGGCCTTCTTCATTTTGTGCGACATATGTGGTTATAGCGACCCTTGTTTTATGCACTTGTCCAGCAGCGGTCTTTTGCTTTTGAAACACTCAGGATAGCTTTCAGCAAGCTGGACAGGAATAACACTGAAAAACCAGCAGATGTTAATCATTGCACTTATCATGCGAAGCTTCGTACAGTATAATGAGGGCGTAAATAAATGAGGGTGTTCCTCAAGGACTTGTAGCACATGCCATGAGTTTGGAGCAACATGATGTATAGTACTTTTTTGATCGCATGCTATAGGTTCAGCAGGTGTGGCCATGGTTGAAGTACAGCGCAAGGTCAAGAAAACAGATATCCATGAGCAGCACCTTGGTAAAGGATAAGCTGGGAAAACTAGTGGGAAGCCTGTTGAACATCTGGTTGACCCTCTTGCTGGCTTCATCAGGCAAAGTGTGAAACAAGAGAACGGAGTCATCAACATATCAGAAGGTTTTTACATATATACACTGTGCTAAGGTTCTCAGGCAGGCCTCTGTTATAACATGTCAAGTCAGTCCGCAGGCTATGCACGACCAACTTCATATGCCTTCTGTTCGGACAAAGAACTGCTCATTGTAACTGACGAGGATGGAGTGGACAAAAAAAAACGGCAGCTCCATTAATCTGGTTTCACTGGTATTAGCAGTGCTTTGTAAGTGTGCATCGCCATACTCCCCACTGCCTTCTTGGGTGACATCATCAAGGACCAGCTTGAGGCAAGTGGTAATAGACGTATTTACAAGCTAAAAATGCATGCATGCATGGAGAGCACATTGTGTCCAAAAAGTAGGCACTTCACAGGGGCACTGGAGAAGAAACAGATTACTGACAGTGGGCAAAGACAAGCTTCTCTGCTACTAAACACCCAACACTGTTGCCATGTAACAACCTCTGAAACAATCCCTCTCAAAGAGGAAATCATCGTTGTGCATCCATAAAGAGGGCAGACAGGCAAAGCCTCTCAGCAATGCTGAAGCCTCGTCGCCTCGAACCGGCGCTCTCGGACGCAGATCCGTTGGCAGCCGTAGCCACCACTGCGGCAACGCTAGGCCTAGCTGTTTCGACGTTCGCTATGAAGCTTCTTGCAGTTTGGTGCTGTGTTTTTATTGAAAGAATTCGCTGCTGTCAGCAATGGCACGGACTCCGCCTTTGTGGTCCTCGCGATTGGGTTTGAAGCACGGTGCGTTCTATAATGCCGATTCCCGAAAGTCAGCTTTGCTTCTTTACAGTAATGTTACTTGGTGAAGCATACGCAAAAGTATTGCAGTGAAGCATAAGAAGCGTGGGAAGGGGCTATTTCCACGGGACACAGTATGTATTCCTTAATTATGCATGCGCGCACCCGGTATTTCCTCTCAAAGCACGGGCACTGATATGCCTAATACGTGTACCGACAAGCCTTCAGAGCGTTTTCGAATGTGCCTGTGGCGGTTTGAGCCCTTAAGGGCAGTAAATGACATGCATTCATTTTTCCAACCGGCCGATCTTTCGGACGTTTTCGCGCCCCCTAGAGAGTTCGAAAAATCAGACGTGGACTGTGCAACTGGCCAAGAAGATGCTTCAAATGGTCCGTGGGGCGAACGAGTGGCAGAAGGAGGACAAGAAAAGAAAGGACTTACGCATTGAGGAATGAACGGGAAAGGAAGCGTGCTGCCGCCGTTTTGAAGGAGTTTGAGCTCAAAAAACAAAGTGTTTAATTGGCTGATGCAGACATGCAAATGTGCCTCATCCAAGCCAAAATAAACTTTTTAAAGCAGTGAAACACAACACTGAGGCGCTTTGCGCGGGCTGAGAGTATGTCAGGACAGTTGAGGTTGAGTTACGAGCTGTTGAGAGAGAATCTCAGTTGTGACAAAATTCGTGCCTCATACCAGTGTTATCAGTTGATAGAAATAGCTCATATTCGAAAATATTTGCTTTTGTATGCATCTCCTTTTTATTCGTATTTGAAGATGTCCGACCCCATTTGCAATTTTTTCGAAGACATTTTATTTGCTGTGCATTTTGCTAACCCCTCTCTTCTATTGTCTTTTTTGAACACAATAAACACTACTCCTTAGTATTGAAATTGGATTAAGTCATTTTTTTTAAATTTTTTTTCACATGCTTACTAGAGAGTGACAGCATCGGGCGATATGGTTTCAGCCCGTCTTGACATGAATTTTGCAAAGGCGCTCAGGGAAAAGCTGGAAAACTCAGGGAATTTGGAAATGTCAACTTGGTAGAAACCCTCAATACAAGACCACACTCATGTAAAACCAGTTTGAACAGCTGAACTAAAAAAACACATATACGAAAACATATGGCTAAGGAAGACAGACAAGGACGCCGCTATTCAGGACACTGATCTGTCCACGGATAATGAAAACGAAATACTTCTGACCCCGTAGGAGCCACGGACTCGGACTTCGCAGCAGTCATTGGCCGAATGCGGAGGCATTTATCCATCGTTGAGAGACCGCAGCACGTGCAAGCGACCATCGTTGTGCAATGCGTACAAGAGACCATCGCAAGAGATGCCAGAGAGACCAGATACGCGCACGAGAACATCGCTTTCAAAGCGAACGATACAACTGTTCAATCTTCGGACAAGAGCCACTCAAGCAGAAGCCGGCATTTCGTCGAGCTTGGCCGATTGGAGCGCATTTGCAAGGCGAGCCTTGATCAGTCAGCGGCAACACCGCGAAAACACGCACACACGACGGCCGAGCCGAGCGTACGGGATCTCTTGCCGTACGTTCCCAGTTGCGATCATCGTCGACTTGCATGCGCAGGGCGCCGCGACAGTCAGTGCCGCCCGCCAGAAGAGCTGGTTGCGCGCTAGGCGGTTCACCAACGGCGACCTCGCTCTTCGTACTGGATGGCTCCCCCTGCATGCTAAGGTTGCGTTGTTGCTAGCCGCGCCGGAAGCTTGCAGCGTGGCCGCTGCTTCTGTTTATGTTTAACACTACTTCTGTTTATGCGCATGATATTGCATTGTTCTTCCATACGCCGACAATATCCGCACTTTATATGAACTACTGATATCTTGCCCCAATGCCGTCGAGAACTGATTGGATAGCAGTGTTTTTCCCTCAATGCCAATAAATGTGCTGTTTTCGTTTTCCCGTTGCACGACCCAGTGCACACTTCACTGGCTTAATCATATTGAAGGCACACCGCAAGTAGAGTCTTCAGTGCCCAGGGGTGATTTATGACGCCTCTCAACTTGCGCCTACACATAGACTATATAGCCGCAAAAAGGTAAACGTGTCATTGGCGTAGCCTAAGACAGCCGCCGCATGGGAATGGGAGGAGGTATACACTCACCGTGATGTATCGCATATAATGTTTGGATATTTGGGCGCGAGCTTTTCTCTGCAGATGATCCAGCGTACAAGTTCCGCCCTCTTGGTCTCTTGGGACCAAAAGCATTGCGCTTGTGTTGTCTATAGGGCTTCCAAAACTGTTGCGAACGTTCTTCTTTATATAGAATCCAGATTTACTTCCCTTTCGTGCAGGTTCCGCCTTTTGACTATGCAAACGTTCTCGGGAATTTGTTAGTCACCAACAAAGCATTCCGAAACCAGCATTATTTTTGACCGCGTCAATGCATATTGCGGAAGATGCGTTCCGGCAAAAGTTCCCTTGAACGAGGGCGTCTGCGATATATTTCAAATTCCCGACAGCTCCTATTCTATTGATATTCAATTTGATGACACATTTTCCTAATAACGCAGAATCACTGCCGCTTCGTATTTCGGATGACTGACTACAAGGTCATCATCGGGTCAGATGCTTCACACTATGTAGAAAAGTGAGGGGCTGACACTTTCAGCCCAACGTTACGTAGACTGAGCTTTTTGTTTGCGGCTTCCGGATTTCGTACCAATGTTTCTTCTGAATGCAAGGCAACGCTGTGATGTCCCTACATGCAAAAAAAAAAACATTGACATTTGCTATGATAATCGCTGACTGTTTGTCCTTGTGTTGGTCACTAGCTTCTTCTGGTGAATCTCATGTTATGAGGACGGTTGCTTCAATGGCGCCTATGGGTACTTGAGAAGCATCCGTTTAGTTTGAGCACGCGGTCACACCGAGGATTATCTTTAAACTAAATTGCAGATTCTTCAGCCAGGGCCAGCTTCTATAGGCGGCCCGCTTCGTCCATATTATCCTTTGTCTGATTATGTCACGGCCGCAAGGTTTCGTATGTGGGAGGCGGTGCGAAGTGGTATACCCGCTGTGGCCATGGTTTATTGAGGCCGGCCGTCCACGGTGCTACGCGATCTTGGGATTGGCAGCTATACCACGGCCGCGAGCAGCTCGAGCTCGCAAGCGTGTTCTTGTTCTTGTTCCCTAGTGAACTGGCGCAACCCACTCTGGGGGATCGGCCATGAATAGGGTGGTGAAGGAACCGCTGGCATTTTTTAAAAATAAATTAGGGTGAAATGAAATAAATATCTTGCAAATGGGATTTAAAGTGTCTGCTGTTACAAGTTCTGTTATATTTCTTTTCTGTTCTGTTCTTACTAGCGCTACATGCACATGCACTCTCTTCTTCTTTACCGGTTCTGTAGGTCACATATATAGCTGCGTGACTATGAGTAAGTGAGTGAGTGCTGGACTCTAATAAAGTTGTACTCACTCTCTCACTCACTCATTGTCACGCGGCTACATGTATCGTGGAAGCATTGTCAGATTCCGCACTGACTGTCTTGACCGATTTTTGACATCGTTCATATCTCTGGCTCAGAGAATGTTGCCATACACACAAAATGGAAGTGTCCAACACGAGGCTACACTGTCGCGTATACTGGAGCTAAATTCCTATCAGCACAGGTCTAGACTGCTTCCCTCAGCACTGTGTTCTCATCCTGTGGTGATTGCGAGAGATAATAGATCAGTTATTTTTGTACTGTAGGCGTTTTTCTGCACAAGCGCAAATATTATCACAAAGTCCGCTACGCACTGTTGGCGTAGATTTGTCCGTACGTGTAATTGTGCCCTTTGAAGCCTCTATTTTTGGTTTCAGCAACAGAAATGCTTGTTTGGGGGGTTAATTTTTTTTCACTAAACCGAGTCAGTTACCCTGCTAACTTGATTCTGAATTTTTTAATTCCGCACTTGATGCCGACATTTTTTTTTCTTCTTCGCGCACCCTAGAATCTTTATCTATAACTGGCAATTTCCAATTTGGTAATTCCCCTCTTTTTATCCGTTTCTCTTTAACGCATGGTTCGTGGCCAATCTCCCACTGTGGGTATGGGCCACAATCATTCGGGACAACAACAAAAACGAAAGCAAGCAAGTGGATCCAGAAAAGAACAACCGAATGCCATGGCCGGGCTCCCCGCCGAGGATAATGCCGAGGTAGTGCGAATCAAGAGAATCGCTCAGCGGGCGGGCACCCGGCGCACCACCGAAGACCTCTGGCTAGAACTGCGGAGGGCATTCACCGAGGCGCAGGAGACGCGAACGACCGGGAAGCACTTCGGCGAACTGTACTACGCCGCGTACACCATGGTGGTGCGCAACAGGGGAGCGCGCCTGTACTGCGGAGTGCGCGAAGTCGTGACGGAGCATCTGACCAAGAAAGTTCGTCCCTTCGTCTTGGCTAAAGCTCGCGAAGACGACTTCTTGCAGGCACTGATTCAGGCCTGGAGGAACCACCAGAGGAGCGCGACGGTGATCGGCGCCATCGTGGTGTACATGGACAACGTGTTCGTGCCTCGGAACAACGTTGACAGCGTGCCCAAGCTGTTTGTGTCGCTGTTCCGCGACGAGGTGGTACGGCGATCCGACGTGCGGAACCGCCTCCGTGAAACCCTGCTCGGCCTCGTGAAGGCCGAGCGCGAGGGGACGCGAGTCGACCGGACTTTGATGAAGGAGGTGTGCGGGATGCTCGCAAGTTTGGGACTCGGTCGTAGCTCGGTCTACCAGGAAGATTTCGAGGGGCAGTTCCTCGCCGAGTCGGCGAAATTCTACGCCTTGCGGGGCCAAACTTACGTCGAGATGAAGGACGCCCTCCACTACATCGCCAGAGTGGAGCAGCACGTCGACGAAGAGTCGGAACGGGCGAGGCAGTGCCTGGACGAGTCCACCGCGGGGCCCGTCGTGCAAGTCGTGCTGGAGCAGCTCGTTGGGAAGCATATGAAGGCCATCGTGGACATGGAGGACTCCGGCGTTGTCCATATGCTCGAGAACCGGAAGACAGAGGACCTGAGGCGGACGTTCCTGCTCTTAAAGCGCGTGCAGGGTGGAGTCAAGACATTGCTGGACTGCGTGAGCAAGTACTTGCGTGACCTAGGAAGATCCATAGCGAGTGAGCACGGCGACTCGGTCAGCCTGGTGCCGAAAGTGATGGAGCTGAAAGACCGGTTCGACTACTTTCTGCAGCACTGCTTCGACGGCGAGCCCCTGGTCAAGGAGACGATGGAGACCGACTTCGAGTACATCCTCAACCTGACCCGCACGTCGGCCGAGCATCTCTCGACGTTCGTAGACGACGTGTTGCGAAATCGTATCAAGTGCATGACAAAGCAGAAGATTGACCAGTTGCTGGACAAGATTGTGGCTATATTTCGGTTCTTGCAGGAAAAGGACCTTTTCGAGCTCCACTACAGGCAGGGCCTGGCCAATCGGCTGCTGCTCGACGATGGTGTCGCTGCCGACGCGGAGAAAACTATGGTCAACAAGCTCGGAAGCATTTGCGGTTCCCAGTTCACCTACAAGATGGAAACCATGTTCAAGGACCTGCTCATTTCCGGTGCCCTGATGAAGCAGTTCAAGGCGATATTATCTTCTTGCGACCTGTGTTCGGATGGAGTAGACTTGGACGTGCGCGTGCTCAGAACGGGCTTCTGGGCCCTGCCTGCGGCCACGCAGCAAATAAACATTCCATCCGCCCCACGCAACGCGTTCGAGATGTTCCGACTGTTCTACATGGCGAAGCACGACGGCCGGCGCCTGATCCTGCAGCCACATCTCGGCTGGGCAGAAATGAATGCCGTGTTCCGCGAGCCGTGGAAGGACGAGGCATCTTCATCTCGTCAAGAGATGGAGGACACGTCGTCCAACAAGACCCAAGCCTACACCATCCAGGTGTCCACGTACCAGATGTGCTTACTGATGCTGTTCAACAGCCGCGACAGGATGTCCTGCGAGGAGATCGCGTCCGAGACGGAGATCCCCGAAAAGGACCTCGTTCACGCCCTGAGTTCGCTGTGCACGGGCAAGGCCTCCGAACGACTACTTAACAAGATGCCCGACACGGTGGTGGTCGAGAAAGACCACGTCTTCGCCGTCAATGACGCCTTCACGCCTAGTAGGCAGAGAGTGAAAATTCCGTCCTGTGAAAAGGACTGCGCTCATACGGAGTACGATAAGTCACTAGTGGCCAACCTAGG
Source organism: Dermacentor variabilis (assembly GCF_050947875.1). NCBI lineage: Eukaryota > Metazoa > Arthropoda > Arachnida > Ixodida > Ixodidae > Dermacentor > Dermacentor variabilis. The sequence continues at coordinate 146,387,550 of NC_134574.1, read as the reverse complement.
TCAAGAGCGAAAGTATGCTACGGAAGCGGCTGTCGTGAGGATAATGAAGGCGCGCAAAAAATTATCCCACAAGGACCTCGTGGCCGAGGTCGTAAACCAGCTTCGAGCAAGGTTTACTCCCACTGCTGCTGAGCTAAAGAAAGTAGTTGACGACCTCGTAGGCAAAGAGTACTTAGAGAGGGCCACCGAGGACCCGGAAGTGTACATCTACATACCATGAAAAAGCGGCGGTCGGTATAATGTGTAGCAGCACACCGGAAACAACTCCGACCACGAATGCTCAAACTGTGACTTAACCCCCCACACCCACCCCCGCCTCGTCCGCCGAATCACGGCTTGTCAAGGAAGTCCTTTCCATCAAGGAAAAATTGAACTCGCTACCCGATGGTACTGAGTCTTTGCTAGTCGGTGCCGAGAGAACTGTGTGTGTGCAAGAGGCCCTGCATGCCAGTCAACTTTTGTCTCTAGCCCTTTTTTTCTTCACCTGTTAGTTCGCTCAGTAAAAACAGAGGGCGCTTGCTCCACGCCTAGCCATTCGTTGCCTCAAAACAAGCCGCGTTGGCTCCGCAGCAGTTTGATTGCCGGTAGCGCGGAGGTGTTACGATTTTCGTTTGATGCAAAAAGAAAGTGAAAGAAACGCTTCTGTACCTAGGATTATGTGCACGTTCAAAAACACCAGATGGTCGAAATGAATTCCAGAGCCTCAGCACTATACCGAGTCCCTCGTAACCCACTAGAGGACCCTAAATCTAACATTTTGTTTTTCGTCTGCTAAATGTGCTTTACGTGTACACGCTTGAATAAGGCTGCTTCATAGCTAGTACATTGGCTACTAAACACTGTAAAATAATGTACACCCTTTATTCAATTTTAAGGCTGTAAAGTATTCTACAGTTTAGCATTATTCAACAGCTCTTTGTACTATAGGCTGATCAGCTTTCACTTTCTCGTGTTCACAACGCAGAAGCATCGAAAAAAGAAGAAGGTGTACCACTCGTTAGTGGCGTTCTGCTGACCCTGCTTTACTTTATTACTGTCCTGCCACATTTTATTCGTCCTTGTTTCTTTGCGCAACAGCCCCGGAATAATATTTCGAACCATCATCTGGCTCCAAGCAAAGTTCTTCATTTAGTGGAACAATTTCGAGGTTATCTTTTTTTCTACCATAGGCAATGTGTTAAGAAAAAAATATGTGAGATAACACCCAAAATTGTGTAGACACTCGCTCGCGTTTGTAAATAGTGCTTTTCTGCTCTCCACTAACATTCAACCACATTCACTGAAACACGCCGAGACTAGCAGTCACGCATTGTAAAAATATTAGTGCACTCATTAAAAAGTACGCCGACCGGTGAGTGGTTTACACGTGGTATACGTAAGAACGTTCGAAAGTCTACGTTTCTTCCCCAGCCACAATGTAATCTCTTGACGAACGATATTGCGTCTTTTATTTGAGCTGCTACAAGGTGTCAAGACATGAATATTTTAAGCTGAGGCGGCGGCACAAAGTGCCACGGACACCGGTACGATTACGTTGAAAAGAAATAAACGCAACCACACCGCACCAAAAAAGCTTAATTTGAATCAAACACGCGACAACCCATGACTGACAAGCCATTGACAGTATTTTAAAAAGGCGGTGACCGAATAACAGTAATCCTGATTTATTACGGCGGCATAATGTGTACGTGCCCCAAGAAACGATGCCTATATAAACCTGCCTTCTAGTACGCACATCGTACCTCAGTTTTCGTAGCATTTGGGCAAGGTGTAAAGAGCACGGAAGCCTGTATATGGGACATTTATGTGTCTTCTGAAGCTTTGGACGAAGTCTCTTGCTCTTCACGCAGTAACTGTCGACTACAAACGCCGAAACACCGTCTTGTAGCCCCGCACCGGCATCGTACGCTGCCATTTGATTAACCAGATACTTTAATTCTGGGGTTTTACGTACCAAGCTCACAATTGATTAAGAGACATGCTGTGTTGTTGGACTCCGGATTAATTTTGTCCACCTGGGGATCTTCAACGTGCACCCAACGCAAGGCGCACGGGCGATGTTGCATTTCGCCCCCTTCCCAACGCGGCCGCCGCGGCCGGGATTTGATCCCGCGACCTCTTGCTTAAAGGGTTAGTTTGTCCGCATACTTCTTGACGTTTACGGATTGCCGAGTTGCCTAGCCGTTAACGGCAGTAGCAAACCTGCTAGCAACATCGTGTGTCGTTTTGTCCAACTACAATATGGAAAAGAAATTCTGTCGCGTCAGTGTTATCGTCGACATAAAATCATAAAAGACGCTAACGATTATGTCGCTACCAGCGCTTTACACCAGCAGGGAAGTAGAATATTAAGGTCACTGCTCTATCGGTTTCGCATATGCTCTGTGATTAGACATTGCGTCACCAGATGCCGCTGCAAGCGTTGTTGCTGCCATACCCGTGTCCGTGAACCCGGTATACGGCAAACAGCAGGAAGTTTACGGACCAATTAACACTCTCTAGCGTAACGCCGTTGCCGCCAAGCCACCACGTCTGGTGTGCTGCCATTGTACGCAGAGGCAGGGGAGATCGGCTGAGGCAAGCAATGGACGAGTCACCACGTGATAAAATATGGCGGCGCCCATGGTGGCGTGGTGAAAAGAGACTGTACGGCCCAATTCACTGTATAGACAGTTGTCGTGGTCACCGTTGTTTCATGCTTAGGCGACCGTGGAACAGGGTATACTGTATTTGCTCTTCCACATTATAACGGCGCGATTTCTGTGATAACTGTTAACGGACTCAGCAGCTACATTTGCTCTTCCGTGTTATAACAGGTAACGCCGATTTATCCCGAAGGTAACGCCGGAAGAAGTAAAGAAAGCCTTAGGAGATATGCAAAGGGGGAAGGCAGCTGGGGAGGATCAGGTAACAGCAGATTTGTTGAAGGATGGTGGACAGATTGTTCTAGAGAAACTGGCCACCCTGTATACGCAATGCCTCATGACCTCGAGCGTACCGGAATCTTGGAAGAACGCTAACATAATCCTAATCCATAAGAAAGGGGACGCCAAAGACTTGAAAAATTATAGACCGATCAGCTTACTGTCCGTTGCCTACAAAGTATTTACTAAGGTAATTGCAAATAGAATCAGGAACACCTTAGACTTCTGTCAACCAAAGGACCAGGCAGGATTCCGTAAAGGCTACTCAACAATAGACCATATTCACACTATCAATCAAGTGATAGAGAAATGTGCAGAATATAACCAACCCTTATATATAGCTTTCATTGATTACGAGAAAGCGTTTGATTCAGTCGAAACCTCAGCAGTCATGGAGGCATTACGGAATCAGGGTGTAGATGAGCCATATGTAAAAATACTGGAAGATATCTGTAGCGGCTCCACAGCCACCGTAGTCCTCCATAAAGCAAGCAACAAAATCCCAATAAAGAAAGGCGTCAGGCAGGGAGATACGATATCTCCAATGCTATTGACAGCGTGTTTACAGGAGGTATTCAGAGACCTGGATTGGGAAGAATTGGGGATAAAAGTTAATGGAGAATACCTTAGTAACTTGCGATTCGCTGATGATATTGCCTTGCTTAGTAACTCAGGGGACCAATTGCAATGCATGCTCACTGACCTGGAGAGGCAAAGCAGAAGGGTGGGTCTGAAAATTAATCTGCAGAAAACTAAAGTATTGTTTAACAGTCTCGGAAGAGAACAGCAGTTTACGATAGGTAGCGAAGCACTGGAAGTGGTAAGGGAATACATCTACTTAGGGCAGGTAGTGACCACGGATCCGGATCATGAGACTGAAATAACCAGAAGAATAAGAATGGGCTGGGGTGCGTTTGGCAGGCATTCTCAAATCATGAACAGCAGGTTGCCACTATCCCTCAAAAGGAAAGTGTATAACAGCTGTGTGTTACCAGTACTCACATATGGGGCAGAAACCTGGAAGCTTACTAAAAGGGTTCTACTCAAATTGAGGACGACACAACGAGCTATGGAAAGAAGAATGATAGGTGTAACGTTAAGGGATAAGAAAAGAGCAGATTGGGTGAGGGAACAAACGCGAGTTAATGACATCTTAGTTGAAATCAAGAAAAAGAAATGGGCATGGGCAGGACATGTAATGAGGAGGGAAGATAACCGATGGTCATTAAGGGTTACGGACTGGATCCCAAGGGAAGGGAAGCGTAGCAGGGGGCGGCAGAAAGTTAGGTGGGCGGATGAGATTAAGAAGTTTGCAGGGACGGCATGGCCACAATTAGTACATGACCGGGGTTGTTGGAGAAGTATGCGAGAGGCCTTTGCCCTGCAGTGGGCGTAACCAGGCTGATGATGATGATGATGATTATTATTATTATTATTATTATTATTATTATAACAGCGCGTTTTCTGTGATAAATGTTAATGAACTCGCCCTGCAGCGCCGTTCTTTTGCTTGTTTGCAAGTGACCATGAAACTATGGACTTGAATAGGCGACTAGCAAAAGAGGGAGGACTCACGGAATGTGTCGTCTGCTGCTCGTTTCCGGTTCGAGGCAGCGCAGCTAGCACAGCCACCTCCACGCCTTCGCCATTGAAGCTGTTGAAGTCCGGCGTCGATCGTCACACACGAAGATTACCCGGTCGCAAGGGTGCAGCCATTGGCTGCTAAAATTTAGGCGTTAAAGCTAGACAGATGTGTAGCTTTCTGTGAAACGACGAAAGAAAAATGAAGTGGGCTGGGTCTTCGATAATAGCGCCGGCGACTTTGGATACCTAACGCCGGAGCCAGAGTATGCAAAGACTTGCTACCTCTGCCTTTGCTGGGGATAAACGCTCTCTCATAGCCATAGCATAGCCATTTTGGTACAATTGTGCCATTGTAGGCATAGACACAGTATAGCGAAGCATAGCCATAGCCATAGCATAGCCACATAGCATAACCATAGGCGTAGCGTAGCCACAAGGGGCCATCGGACTGGTTTTACTGAAACTGAGTTATTTAAAGAAAGGGCATATTTGTTGGTGAAGTATTTTCATTGTGTGACCAATATTTCCGTCGGGTCCGGCTCAGTGGGGCACGCTCGGTTCGGTGCGACCAGGCGTCTCGCAGATGTAGTTGTTCACTCTGCCGCCGAAGCGCCTCCACCGAGATATGTAGGCGTACAGGGCGTCGCCCGGACATGCCCTGCAGTTGGCGTCGCGGTGACCGTGCACGGTGTAGTCTGCGCGGATCTTGCCCTGCGACAAACGCGACGATTATGAAGTGCACCTTGCTTGGCCAGTACAGATAACTAGATTATTGCGCAATACAGATGACCACATGAAGAACACACACGAACCATTCATTCAAAATCGAGAGATCAAACGTTCGCAAACACATACAGGGTGCCCCAGCTATCTTGCATGAAGCTTTAAAGAAAGACCAGTCAATCTGTACAAAGTTGGTGAATGCTGTTCGAAGCCGTGTTGAGAAACCGGCAGTAATGTTTAGACACCGACATTCAGTTGCCCATTAAAACAATTTGCAACTTTTATAATTGTTGCTGCAGTTGTCAAGATGTCAATTAGAGATCCTAGGAGACATCAAAGTGAAACGCTTCTGGCATAGTACAAGTCACGTTTATTTTTGTTTGTTTCACCAGACGCAATGACCGCGAAATACGAAAAATAACACGTGACTACGTGAATGGGATACCACCACCCTCAAGCAGACTCGGTCCGTTCGTTTAGATGATCAGAAACCACTGCGGCGCAGTACATAGCTGCGCGTTCACTTTTTACATCACGTGCGAAAAGCTCCCGGCAATTGTTACGTACCAACGTCAAAGAGACTCGCTGCTCTTAGCGGCGAGCCTGAGATAAACAGCTTGTTTTCCGAAAAGCTTATTTGGTGGAGCTGCTAATCCGTATGTCGGGCGCGTTGTCACATGCCTTCATTCTGTGGACTCTACAAGCTCTTTTATGGCAAATAAATAATTTTCGTTGACCAATGGTTCTTTAGCGCCTATAATTAGAGCATTATAAAAGGGAAAAATAACAAGCTTTGTGGCGTCAGCCATACCTTTGTCTCAAAGGACCTGCTCACCATATCCGTACATCCACCCATCTATCGTACGTCCTTGGATCCAGCATTCCGATGTAAAAAAATTGGAGGACGCTTAAGCTTCGCCTTCAAGAGTGGAACGCGACAGCGTTCCCGTCGACCCGCCAAGGGGTATTGGGCTACGGCGCAGCGACAACGCGCCCCGCATCGGACGCGGTGAGCGTCAAGCAACGCAGCGTTCGGCGCGACAACGAAATGCGCGCCTCAGCAAGCGACGCACGCCTGAGCCTTCTAAGGTAACACCGCGTTCACTAGAGGCGCTTTTGTACCGCTTTGAAGCATCGAACTCGTGGCTCAGTGGTAACGTCTCCGTCTCACACTCCGGAGACCCTGGTTCGATTCCCACCCAGCCCATCTTGGAAGTTGCTTTTTATTTATGAAGTGCCTGCCGTGATTTATCGCTCACGGCCAACGCCGCGGACGCCGACACCGACGCCGACGACACCGGCTTTTCTGCGACACGAGCTCCTTAACGCTATCGCGTTAAAATAATACGTTCTAGGGGCAGGCTGGAACTCTCTAACCACCAACTCCATATGTCCCGTAATCTTGTGGAGTCTCACTTTTTCCTTACCAGAGCGACGCCGCATTGCAGGAGCCTTGTGAGCGACCCGATCGCCCACGGTGTCGGCAGGTGGCGCGAGAAGTCGCCGATGAAGGACACGGCGAGCGCGTCTTCGTTGTTCCCTTTGGTGTGGGCGCCGCTTGCATCCCAACCCCGTGCCACGTACACCCTCCCGTCACCACCAATGAGGAAGCTGTAGCCGAGGTCGAACCAGTCTGCGAGACGTTGCGTAATATGTAGAGCGACTGGTGTCTAAAGACGTCGTATTCTTAGCCGACTGCACATAGGATTGGCGTATCTGGGATCTGGCTATCTTGTAACCGCTTCCATAAAAAAAAACGCCCGTTAGGTGACTTCTAAATGTCGTAACCACATGAAACATGTATCAAATTATGCCGCGGACACGCAGCAATAGTCCGAAAGTGAGGATATGAACTCGAACCTCCTTATAACGAAGTTGAAGGGGGAGCCGAACTTATTGCGTTATATCGGTTACTTCATTAAATCCAGTTTTGCCATTTACTGCTATATATGCCTCCCCCCCCCTATGGGGCGCACAGTTGTAAACACACAAATAAGAATACGGCTTTGTGGTCTACGGAAACGCTACACGGCCACGCATGCGCTAAAATTTGAGTAACGAAACAAAGGAATCCTCAGCTTGTGCAACACGCGACTTAGCAGCTGACGCCGACAGCCTTTAGATAGATGCCATCTCTTCCATTGTGACGGTTTTTCGCCGCCGCTTTACACTTGGCTGGTCGCGGTCGAGCAGCACGTGGTACACAACAAGGCGCTCCACTGTGTGATCGACGAGGTAAGCGAACTTCGCTGCACCGGCTTGGCTCGTCCGATTCGTGGCCTCCGAGATCGCACTGATGCCAATGCCACCTCGGAGGCCACCGCTAGCGCGCGTAGCTCGCCACAGGGAGAGCGAGAAGTGAATGCACGGCCTGGGCACTGACCTCCGAGATTGCGTCGGAGAGGTCTCTGAGGCCAGGCCCAGCTACCGCTGCCTGTGCGGCGTGCCGCAGAGAGAGAAGAGAAGTGAATGTACTAATCATTCACACCGCCTCGTAGCCGCGCAGCATGGCGCTACTGGCGCAGGCTTGCGCGTGACCCCCGAGATGGCGCCGGGCAGATCTCGGAGGCAGCGCTCAGCCGTGCCTGCCTGCGCGGATCTCCACGCCGAAGTGAATCCACTAATATTTCTCACCGCCGTGCATAGCCGTACAGCCAGGTACGCGCAAGAGAGAGATAGAGAGACTACGAAGAGAGAGGTCAGTGGAGAGAGGTCAGAGGACGAAGTGGACGAAGAGGAAGAGGTCAGAGGACGAAGAGAGAGGTCAGTGGAGAAGTGTCACAGTGAACTGCTGCTTGTGCGCAGATGCGCATCTATGCGCAGCAGTGTGAAAGACCAGTGTTGCTCGAATACGTATTAACGCGATAGCGTTAAGGAGCTCGTGTCGCAGAAAAGCCGGTGTCGGCGTCCGCGGCGTTGGCCGTGAGCGATAAATCACGGCAGGTACTTCATAAATAAAAAGCAACTTCCAAGATGGGCTGGGTGGGAATCGAACCAGGGTCTCCGGAGTGTGCGACGGAGACGTTACCACTGAGCCACGAGTTCGATGCTTCAAAGCGGTACAAAAGCGCCTCTAGTGAACGCGGTGTTGCTTTAGAAACGAGCTGTTTCTAAGGCTCAGGCGTGCGTCGCTTGCTCAGGCGCACATTTCGTTGTCGCGCCGAACGCTGCGTTGCTCGACGCTCACCGCGTCCGATGCGGGGCGCGTAGTCGCTGCGCCGTAGCCCATTGTCTTACACCCCTTGGCGGGTCGACGGGAACGCTGTCGCGTTCCACTCTTGAAGGCGAAGCTTAAGCGTCCTCCAATTTTTCAACGTGTGGGCGCGTTAGTGTTCAACTGCCGCGGAAAACGACTTACACGGCGCCCAGAGGTTAGGTATGTTTTTAGGTTTCGGTGATAAACCTATGGTTCGTTATATCCATTGGTAGGGCAATTTCACTTTGTTAAAACGAGATTTTCAATGAATGGACCTCCGTGGGTATTTCAACATGAACTTCATTTACTTCGCTATATCCATTATTTTCTTATAACGAGGTTCGAGTTTAGTCAAACAGGAGTATACGGAGCCGTAAATCTTATAGGTGGGGGTGGGATGTGGGTGCCTGTGTCGATTCTGCCCTCGGCTCTGCCACCGCCAAGTGTTTATTCGAGCAACCTTGAAGGTCAACTGCAAGAATTTTTCTGGACCGCGTAAAATGTCTAGTTTAACACAGTATAGACATGCAAGAACCTACGTGCAAAAATTTTCGTTTGAACTACAAGCGGAAGCGTCATAGAAAGCTCGCGATAACAGGCATTTTTTTTTATACCGAAACCGCAAACAACGCCATTACCTCTCGCTGGAAGTGACGTATGGCCTAGAGCGCGCGGTTACTCGGCGTCATCTCTGATATAAGGCAGCATCCACGGCCGCCCAATTACGGCGCGTTGAAATATCTCGCAGGCGATGTGCTCGTACTTACGTCATAGCGACAACCGCCAGGTGCACGGATCGAGGTGCTGTTCAAAGGATGATAACACGAAAACTTTGCAATTGCCGGCCCTTCGGCTTTGCCAATGCAGCTTTAGCGGCACATTCTCATTTAGAACAAGTTAAGCCAGTTAGATTTCCTTGCATTTGGCCTTTAAGGGGACACAAATAAAACCATATTAAACGAGTTGCGACTACCTTCGATAGTTTCCACTGCGGCAGCGCTGCAATATGAGACTCGCGAAACCGGTCTGTCTCACGGCGATGTCTCTCTCCGCTCCCGCTAACGTCGCCTTATACACGTACCTCTGGTATCCATGTGGAAGTTCTGCCAATGACGCATCCTCTCCGAGCAGCTCTGGTAGTCGAAGCATTCCGGACCCTCGGTGTGGTGCACGAAGAGGCGCGGCACGGGTTGAACCTTGAGCTTCTCCCAGCCTTTGGGCGGTCGGGCACCCCAGGCCGTACGGGGCACGAACTCGATTCCCGAACAGGCTAGCATCACGCGGATCTTCCGAACCGGAAGACAGTGTTGCCACCACCACCCGTCGGCAAGACCTGCAAGTTATAAAGCTATGTTGCGGCATGTAAAGGTAAACTAAACCGAAAAATAAGCTGATCTGTATTCATATGGTATGGGAATATGCGACGGCAGCGATGTGCAGTCCATCAAGGAATCAAACGTCGAGTTGTGGGAGGCCCGACTGACCAGCCCTGACTTTAAATGACCAGGCGAGCCTGGCGTACAGGGCGCGATTACTAAACGCTTAAAAACCTCCATTTTTTTCCATAGATATCATTCTGCACATGACGGATGTATTCTGTCTACATTGGCTATATCTGGTCAAGCATGACGTGAATGAAAAAAAGAAAGCAAGTGCTCACTTAAAAAATAAAATTGGAGGACGCTTAAGCTCCGCCTTCAAGAGTAGAACGCGATAGCGTTATCGCACCCCGTTCGCACCGCCCACTCATTCGCTCGGTATGCTCTTGAGTAACACAAAGACATAGTTTTCATATACAACACTTCTAAATCCACAGCACAACTTTTTCTAATTATTTGTTCCAGGAGCACCACGCTGACGCATGACTCCTCGCCAGCAGCACGGCACACATCGCAGGGGTCGCTTTCCCACCAGACGCGCTACGGCGCAGCGATCACGTCAGAGGCGTCCCGCATCGGACGCTGCACCTAGGAATCGCGCTGTGAGCAGAAAGAGGAGCCACTTCGCCTAAACAGGAGAGTTCGAGTGACGCACGCTGGAAGTTGGAAGGGGAGAGAGCGAGAAAACTTATTAAACGCAAGGGTATCTGGGCATCCTCGCACTGGTCCCCGCACGGCCCCAATGCACTCAAACGAGACGAAGGGGAGAAGCGGGCGAGCGGCGCGCCACCTGTCGGGGCAGCGCCTTACATTCTGTGTTTACCGCAAGATGGCTGTGCGTGTGCGCCAAGCGCTGAAGAAATGTAGCGGAAACGTATTTCGCTACTCGTTTAACTGCGACTTCTGTAATTTACATGCTCATAAATACCTATATACACCGCAGTATAACTTTCTACGGCACGTTTCTAAGGCAACACCGCATTCACTAGAGGCGCTTTTGTCCCGCTTTGAACCATCGAACCTATTTCTGTAACGAGGAAATAAAGAAAAAAAAAAGAACCTATGGCTGAGTGGTAGCGTCTCCGTCTCACACTCCAGAGACCCTGGTTCGATTCCCACCCTGCCCATCTTGCAAGTCGCTTTTATTTATGAATTGCCTTCCGGGATTTTACGCTCACGGCGAACGCCGCCGACACAGGATTTTATGCGACACGAGCTCCTTAACGCTGTCGCGTTAAAACCCACCGCCCAAGCACACTCCGTGCAGATCGTTATGCAGCGAAGCTGAAACGTGCGGCTCCGGGGTTTGTCACTGAGTTAATCCCCGACGGCTTGGTAGGCTGCCAGATCATCGGTACACATTTTCTGCCTGTGCTCGCCGGCACGAGCCTGTTCTTGTGCCCGGGCTGCAGCTTCGGCACGGCGTAGACGAGCTCGTTCCCGGTACTGCTCGCGGCGTTGATTGAAAGCTGCCTGCTCCTCAGGAGTGCGTATGACGCGTGGCCTACCCATTTCGGAGCCGAATAGAAACTGCTGCGCGCGCGCTCGATCGCCACGGAGAGCAACAACGTCACTATTGACGCAGCCCATCGCATGCCTCTCTTTGGTTTTTTTTTCTGCGCGCATGCGCACTGGGTTGCGACATAGGAGTTTTCGGTAGACAGGCGACAGACGGAAAAATCGGCTAGCCATATGCAGCTTCGCTGTAATATGCTATCAGTACCTCTGCATCACATTCACGTGCATGGTTTATGTAGTTTGTAAATGACAACTCTAGCAGGGCTTGAGAGGCATCTGTAATTCACATCGGCGTGTTAATTACATTTTAATGTCCATAAGAAAATAAAATGCCAAGTCATATTTTGCTTACTAGCAGTTGTTGATTCTACCACTGTGCTTTGATCTTAGCCCAAAGGCCGAGAAGCCGTTAATTGTTGATAATACGTCAATATTCAAGTCACCACGATGGATGGCAGGTAGCCTAGACTGACAACAGCACTCGAGCACAGTTTCAAGGCAATTTAAAAACGCGGCAACCGAACCAGAAGGGGTTCTGCACATAAGGATAATAATCGTGGCCATGCATTTAATCGTTAGACGTTTATAGTGAGGATAAATTTTTGAGTATTGCGATCGTGGTTTCGTAATACAGTTGGTATTTCGTATAAATAACCAGACCACCTCCCCTTCTGCTTCCTCGCCGTATCGTATTACGATTACACCCAGGGAAATGCGCATCAGGGCAATCATCAGAAAACCAGGTCTCTGGATGTTAAGATGTCGATCGGGGATTCAAAATAGGCTGACAGATTCTTGGTTATGTGGTAAATTTCGGGCGCTTAAATTTAGCAAAGAAAGCTGCTTTACATCCCGCGTGTCTTTTAGCTGCTTAAAAGAAGTAACATCATAATACCCATGCAACAGAGCATGAAGCCGTGAGCTAGGTCAACATAAATAAAGAGAAAATGAAAAAATTTCTGGTTATCCCGTTGTCGAGAGTAGACGCAAGCATGAAATGGCTACCAGCAAAGCAGATTGGTTGGGGGTGATGCTAGCCACAATCTTAAAATGGGTGTAGTGAATGTTCGAAACGGCATACCCCACAGCACCGCACCGCACCACACAACACCACGCCAATTTTCCAAATTGGTAGTAACAATTTCAGATCATGAAAAATTTGTGACTTCATTAACCAATGCTCTGTAACATCTTGTTTTTGTTTGCCTCTTTATAGCTATTATTGTATAATTAGAAAAACTGGATTGCTTCTTTGTATATATATATGGTATTTTTCGTAACATGTATTTTGCCTCTTCATAACTACTATCGCATAATTAGAAACATTGTGCTGCTTCTTGTAGTTAAAATATTGTTTTTCTGTGTTTTGTACCACTCCCCTCTGTAATGTCTGTTGACCCTGAGGGCATCATAAATAAAATAGATGCTGTGTACTGATCCATATGGACGCAATTGTTTCCTGTCACAGACCAGTGGCAGGAAATGGTTGCATCCATATGGCGTATTTTGCTGCCTGTGGTGCCGGCGCACTCAACCGATTTTCTTCTTTCAACAGCTTATTGCGCTCTCAAACTGCCCTATACCGCCTCTTGGTCAGCCCGTTTTTGCCCCATGAGCACTGACAAAGCGATCAGTACAACATGAGCAAATGCGGACCTCATCAAACGCAGCTCTGATTTCGTATCAACGGCCGCACTTCGTATTTGCGACATGCGCTCTGCAGATTATCCGATAACTCCCGCTTTCGTCACAAATGTGTTAAGACTGGCGCTTCCCTTAACGAAACAGTCACTGGCAATTTTCGCAACTCTCTGCGCCGACAGGACACTGCCGCATTCCTATAGCATCCTCGCGACTCCGGCGAAGAAGGACGTAAGTTATTGCCGTCACATTTCAAGACCCCCTTTTCGTGTGCTCTCCGACGTAAGGCAAAAAAATATAGAACAAGGCTTTTCTTTAGCTCGAGGGCAAACGTAGGAGCTTCTTTCTTTTCTTTCTTCTTCTGCTTCTTTCGTCTAAACAGTGTTCTTCGGTTGAAGGTGGGCGTCGCGAACTTGACGTTATGGCACTGTGTATACACTTGCAAGTGAATGCTTGCACCAGTTCGCGCAACTTTTCACTCGGACAAAAGACAATCTTACCAGAAATAAAAGCGAGCTTAAGTTTACTGCTTTGTATTCAGGCGCAAGAATCGATAACTTACTGCGGCGCGCGTCCTTCGGGGGTACTTGTTGGGGCAGTCGATGGTTGCTTAAGTACATATGGTCAAAGCAGTGCGAAAATACAACCGCGCAGGACAACACGCACGTACGTCATAGGCGTTATACGGTAACAATAACCTATGCTAACAATACAGATTTTCTGCGTCTGGTGACGTGTCTGTCATTAAAGTGGTGCCTTCGTTGGCCCTTCGCTTTTCGTGGACGCCGCCTGCGTGGCCGAGTAAAGCCCGGAATACATGGAGCGAATAACCGGCGTCCGAGCGACGAACTTCCTTGGGGGCGAACGCCCGACGGCCGGCGTCCAAAAATTTGACGGCCGCCGCCGATCTGTCTGTCCGAATATTTTCGTCGGGCCGCCGGAAGCGTCGAGCGCGCAGCGGTGGACAACAGCCAATCGGGAGGCGCCAGTTCCGGTCGCTAGGCGTGCTGGTCCTTCGCGCGCGGCCTTTTCTCGTCTTCTGCGACCAGGTTGGTGTCTGCGCTAGTGTTGGTGTTTTTTTCAGTTATAAAAGCGGTATATGCCACCTTAAGAAGCGCTTATATTTGTTTCATTGTTTACCACAACGCGTATGCTAAGTCTGATAACACTGGCGCCAACACGGCGAACTCGCGGCGGCGTCCGCCCGCTGTTCGCCTCATGTATTGCTATGCAGCGCATCTTCGACGTCTTGCCGCCGCGCCGCGTTCGCCGTGACAATTCGCTCCATGTAGCCCGCGCTTAAGCTGGGCCCGGGGACCCGGGGACAGCTTATAATCAAAACCTGTAATTTGGCCATGTGTCGATCCTGTGCGCGATGCGCTTCCGCCCGAGGTCTTTAATGCGGTTTTCTAATCATGTAGCCAAGGGTCAGTCCAACGTCACAGCTGGCTAGCACTCGCATGCCTCGAAGCTTTACTCATTAGAGCTAATGAATAAGGTGTCCCCACGAGCTCATCCGATCGGGTCTACACCACTAAGCTACTACCGCTTCTCTTCAACAATCATCTATGCATGTCCTTTTTTTTTTCGGGGGGGGTGGCGACGTTATTTTTCTTCATTGCACTGCATTAAGTCCGTTCGTTTGCCTTTGTGAAGGCTAGCTGATAGCACATATCAATGCTCCCCGCCACGATTCCAATGAGCCCTCAAACAGCATTGGCCACCTTGTAATAGCGCAAGCCTTCGCTCTTTCACGCGCCTTATTTCCTCTGTACGCAGTACAAAGTCATTTGCTTGTCGCTCTTTTACGCGTTTGTGTGAGGTTGATAAAAAAAAAACATTTCTTGTCTGCTTTCGTTACAGCAGCGTCAGGCCAAACGCAATCCACGCTGCATACCGTCACCACACCTCTGGCGCGACAGGTATGCATCCGGGACAACCTAGCCCCGAAGACGACGACGGATCAGGCCGCGTCCCGTGGCAATGGTTCATGTCGCTTTACACGAACGAGCACCATCGATCGCCTCGGCGTGACCTCTCACCGTTGGACAAGAAGCTTTTGTTTCTCGTCGGTTTCTGTGCGGCTTTCGCAGTCGCGGCCGTATCGGAATTCGCCCAACCGCGTAGTTCGGAAAAGCTGCCGCTGGCGTTGCGGTCGCCGCCCTGGACCTTCTGGCGACAACGGAAGCACGACAACAGGATGCCGCGCATCTTGCTTTGGAACCGCGCCACGGGGCCGCACTCCAACGCCGCTGACGTCGTGGAGAGTCGGCCGTCGTCGTGGTGGTACAACGTGACCACATGCCCGTCCAGTAGTCCTGCTGGCGACGAACGCTCGGTATCGTGCGAGATCACGGACAATCGCACCCGTCTCGTATCGAGCGACGCCGTCGTGTTCGAGGCCGAGCGGCTCAGTGCCGCAGACGTGCCGAGTCGTCGCGTCGACTTCCAGACGTGGGTCCTCTGGACGCAGAGCCACGTCTCTCCCGTGGGTGGGTCGTCGCTCCACGAATCGCGGCCCATCGAAGCTCGCGGCCACTATCACCCGGAGATCCGCGCGAAGTTCGACTGGACCATGGGTCGCTGGCAACGTGCCGACGTCGTGACGCCTTACAAGTCCTGGCGCTGCGGCGACGTCTCCCCCGGAAGCGCGACCACGGTGGCCGACGCTGCTCGGCGCAACCGCGAAGCTCTCGGCCGCTCCGCTGGAGCGCGTAAAGACGCTGCCTGGATCGTCGGTCAGCGCGAGTGGGACATGTGTCGGGAAATCAGCGTCGTCGGTCTCGGTGGAGCGGACTTGGAACGCGAATTCGTTAGCCTCGACCTCGTGCCCGATTGCGGACGTTCGAGCTGCGGGTCCCGGCGGGAGTGCCTGCGAAAGATCGCCGCCAACTATCGCTTCGTCGTCGTCACGATGGACCCCGACTGCTTCCACAGCCCGTACGAGCTGATCTACGACGCGTTCGACCACGACCTCGTTCCGATCGTGCTGGCGTCGCCCCTGGCGACGATCGAGGTCCCGCGGCTCTCCGTGGTGTCCTCGGGCAAGTTTGAGCTGCTGGGCACGTTGGCCGCGTTTCTGCGCTTCCTGGCGACCAGCCGCGTCGAGTACGAGCGCTACTTCGCCTGGAAGGAATCCTGCTCCGTGATTTCCTCGGACGAC